>NC_045629.1:9942803-10245833 GCF_009829155.1 Mustela erminea | reverse complement strand
ATATCAATCAACACTTTGATCTTGGACCTGTCAGACTCCAGAACTATAAAAGATAAATTTCTGTTGTTTATGCCACCTGGTCATGGTATTTTGTTGTAGCAGCCTGAGGTCTCATTCTTATGACCTCATTTAACTTTACTTATCTCCTTTAGGCCCCATCTCCAAATATGGTTACAAAGAGAGTTAGAGCCTCAACATATTTATTTGAAGGGGGTCATAAACGTTCAGTCTATTACAATATCAATTTCAATGGGTCCATACATTGCCTGCACTGAAAGGCTCTGTTAGGAACATGTTTCATAGCCATCTAGAGAGGATGCACTGTGTACAGAGGCCTGTACCTTTCTCATTAACTGTGATGTCTACCTCTGCCTTGAGTCTTGGTTCAGTCTATCCTAACCGCTCTATGTGGATAGCTCCAATTTCAGTGGCAAAAAATATAAATGTTTCCTTTACATAGAAGGGGACCTCTGTACCTATCTATATAAAAATATAGAGTTTTTGTTTGTTTGTTTTAGAGAGAGAGAGAGAATACAAGTGGGGAGCAAGACGGGCAGAGAGAGAATCTGAAGCAGACTTCACATCCAGTGCTGAGCCTGATGTGGGGCTTGATCTCAGGAGCCTGAGATCATGATCTGAGCCAAAATCAAGAGTCGGGCTCTTATCCAATTGAGCCACCCAGGCACCCCAATAACTTTCAGATATTTCAATCCACAAAAGAGTGTTCACATTAAGGGAATAAATTTTCTTCTCAAGATAACAGGAAAACAGTGGGTGGAAAATGAATTACCCAGGGGCGACTGGGTGGCTCAGTGGGTTAAGCCTCTGACTTCAGCTTGGGTCATGATTTCAGGGTCCTGGGATTAAGCCCTACATTGGGCTCTCAGCTCAGCAGGGACCCTGCTCCCCCAACCCACCTCTGCCTGCCTCTATGCCTACTTGTGATCTCTCTTTTTGTCAAATAAATAAATATAATCTTAAAAAAAAAGAAAATGAATTACCCAGAACTATACTGTTACTCAAGAAGGACCACCGGATTACTTCAATGCTATTCTATCACTTATTACTTTGAACCAATGTTTAATTACCAGTAATACTGGAGATTACTAATAAAGCATGAGTTATTGAAACTGAAGATTATTCCATATGTTAATTTAGCAATATGCTTCCATATATATTTCCACTAATTCTTTCAGTGGAACAGAAAGTTCCCCTTTCTGTCTTTTTGTGAGACATATACAGATAATGACATGGACAAAAGCAGGTTGAAAAACTGGCCTGAAAAAATCCACAAGGGGCACCTGGGTGGCTCAGTGGCCTAAGTCTCAGCCTTTAGCTCAGGTCATAATCTCAGGGTCCTGGGATTGAGCCCCACATCAGGCTCTCTGCTCAGTGGCAAGCTTGCTTCCACCTCTCTCTCTCTCTGCCTGCCTCTCTGTCTTCTTGTGATCTCTCTGTCAAATAAATGAAATCTTAAAAAAAAAAAAATCCACAAATACCATAATGAGCCCTTAATGTCTGAGAAATCACCATAGGCATATTTCTAACTTTGGTAGCATCACCTATTGTGAAGATATAGAAAGAATTTTAATGAGAATATAGAGTTTGTCTAACCTGAATTAGAATTAATCATATAGCATTGTTCTTTCTTCAGTCTTGTAAAGATATTTTAATGTTTTTTTGTTGTCTCTAGTGATTTCAGCATGATTGTATTTTAGCAGGATCTTTATGTGCTTCAAGTGTCTTAGCTTTTACTGGAACTTTGCATCCTAGAGAGTGAGGAAGACACTAAGGACTAATAGGGGACAACTGAGGCCACTTCAACAGCTACACACTTACTCTTGAGCATATGAATAGAATGTCTGTTGTTTCATTATGGTTCAAAGGCCTGCCCTGTTTACGTTCTCAAAATAGCTCTAAAGAAAGGAAACACTCTACACTTTTTCCCCACTCCCTACCCCTCATCCCTTCTGGCCCACCACGTAGGTGACATGAACAGGGGAGACACTGAAGTGCCATGAAGGGCTTAGAAGCAGCATGTGAACTTGAAGAGACCACAATGAGGGGTTGGGGTAGAGCGGGGAAGCCACCAGGAGCCTTGAAAATGAGAACAGAAAGGGAAAAGCAGTTGGGGAAGGCTGTGGAGGAAATAGGACTCGGTGGCTGAATAATGAGCCAACGGGGAGAAAGAATGGAAGATAGTTCCAGGATTCCCACCTCAAAGGAGTTTCTGAAATGTTCAAAAATATCTCCAAGTTCTCAGATGCCATGGAAAAGCAAGGCAGATTTGAGTAGCAAATGATGTTGATGCAAGGTACCAGGCTGGTCAAACGAGATGGGTGACACACCCAATCCAGAAACTGGGAGGGACACCCCTTTTTCATTCTGGTGCCACAGATGACAGACTCCTCAGGAGTTCAGCCATGTAGGGGGAAGTCTGCTGCCATAAATTCAAGTGCACATTGATGCAGGATCCCTTCCATTCCCTGCCCTTACCCTCATTATGCAGTAAGCAAAAATAAATGTCTGCAAAGCCATTTTTGAAAAAAAAAAATTCTCTGATAGAGAAAATTAATTAAGACTATTCCCATTTTCAAGAAAGTTTTATATCAGAGGAAACCAGGCACTGTGTATTATTGGCGACATGTTGCTTATATAATTTAATGCAAGCAAAAACTTGGAACTTCCATAAGCAAAAAAATCCTACATAATTATAACTGATTGTATTCATTACTGGGGAAAGGTTATGTCAATAAATTTAATGAAATAATAACCCAGGAAGCTCCCAAAATGATAAACAGGGTTTCGCAGACACAAATCATTAAATGTGGCAAAGGAAGGCATGATTTGGCTAGAGTTCCAGAATAGAAAATCAAACTTAATTATATTAGATGGTAAATAGCTATTAAGTTACTGGCCGTTCTCCTGAAGTCTGGCAACATGACTCTGCACTCTGATCCCTCACCATCGATTAATATTGAAGCAACTGCTTAAGAAGATGAACAATCATAACATGAGTTAACTTCATTTTGCCTATGGTTGAAGTATAATTTGCTGTTTTCCGTTACTGGAAATGTCATGAGACCACGGAAGACTATCATATTAAAAGATGTACACAGCAATACTTAGATGGTTATTGTGTCCTCTCCTGTAGCTCTTTATACATAAGATGAAGTTGGTTTTGGGCCAACTCCGATCTTAGAAGTCATATATATATATATATATATACATATATATGTGTATATATATATATATATATTTTTTTTTTTTTACATCACGCCATTTTATTTTCTTTATAAATTCTTCCTGTTTGTGGTGTCCCTGCTTCTGTCTTTCCCACTAGAAAGTAAGCCTCTTGATATTCAGGAAGTGACTATCTTGTTCATTGCTGTATCCCCAGTGCCCAGAGCAACGCCTGCACATAATAGGAACCAAAGGAATATTGTCAAATAAAGAAATAAAACTGCAAAAGGAGATGGAATAATCTGACAGGGTAAGAGCAGAATTACAGTTAAAGTTATAATGAAACTTTTATGTAATAGAGTTGGCCCACATCTCTGAGTGATGAGTTAGAAGCCCAATTCTGGATTCCAATATGATTGAAAGGATGACTCATTTAATGGAACTGGATAAAGCCCTGGTGTCCATTGCTGCTCCCTCATTGTCTGGTCTCCTGATTTCAGAGCTGCCCCTGACTCCACACTTAACTCATATTTAAAAGTAAAATACACGCATTCTCATGACAATTTCAAGATGGAACCTTGGACTCTTGGACACAGGAGTCCAAGCTCCTTGGACACAACAGCTGTATCACTGTGAAATAGTTCAAGACACATAAAAAAATCCCAGATAATTAAGTTTCTAAACTTAAATCTACTAAAAGCTAACTCTTTTTCTCTTAGACATGCATTTTCTCTAATATGAATTTTTTTCACATTTTTGAAAAATTATTAGCTATACTTCGTAAAGTTGAGATTACCTGGAACATCAGCTGAAGTATTTCCTATTCAAAACATAAGCCTTGGGGAGCCAGACTCCAGCAACTTTATACTCTGAAAAATTTTTACATTTTAAGTTTGACCTTTAAAAAAAATTCCCATACACCAAAACGCACAGGAAATTGACTGTTGAGTTGACTGATTCTTGGGATTTTTATTTGTAGCAAAAGAGCTCCTACCAGAGTTTTAACCCAGGATGGTCCCAGAGGATGGGCATAATTCAGTCACCTATTCCACAAATATTTATTTAGCCCTATGTGAGCTTGAAAGGTGTTTGACCTTCAAGATTCAAGGGCAAATATATGGGTCAATTTCCCTCTCTGCCTTCCAGGCGACAGAAGGGAGGAGATATTGATAAGGGAACTTCGGTGATTTGTGAGAATTATGAAAGTGGGACAAATACAAGGTGGGCCATCTCTGTAAAGTAGGTCAACATAAGAACCTTTTTTTTTAAATTTTATTTATTTATCAGAGAGAGAGAGGGGAAGAGAGAGAGCACAGGCAGACAGAATGGCAGGCAGAGGCAGAGGGAGAAGCAGGCTCCCTGCTGAGCAAAGAGCCCGATGTGGGACTCGATCCCAGGACACTGGGATCATGACCTGAGCCGAAGGCAGAGGCTTTAACCCACTGAGCCACCCAGGCGTCCCAACATAAGAACCTTTTAAGGAAGACTCTTACCCTGAGTGATTTAGTTAAGCAGGATAAAGGCAGGCAGAAAGAAAATGGCTCTTATGGCCATCTGGTTTCCTTCAATATTTGAGTGAGGCTCTCAGTGCTCCCATTCAGACTGAGGGAAGGAAATATGATGGACCCAGCGTGGGTCAGGTGTATGCCCTCAGTCCAGAGTGGCAGGGCCCACTACCCAGCAGGCCCCCTGGGCACAGCCTGTTCCAGGGGGAGACTCATTCTTTTAGAAGAGGAAGTGGATGAGGACCCAATGTCTGTCTGAAACACGAAATGCTCTTTCGTCAGCAGTGCTGTAGATATTTTCATCTCATGTAAAATTTCAGCTCCCAAAAAGACTACGTGTGAGAGTGGGTCAAGGGTCCCCGGGTCCACTTCCAGCTTTGTTTACTCACCAGGAGCCAAGGCAGAATTCAGCTTCGAGTTGTACTCATGACTGAGATTGATGACAGTGGGTGAAAACAAGAGCAAAACCGCCAAAGGGAAAAGCGCATGGGGCCAAGTCAGGGGGAAACAGGTGCAAGCTTCCAGAACCCTCTCCCAGCTGAGTCCCACAGGCTCCATGTAAATGCACTTCAATCGGAAATGAGATGTGACAGCTGGTGTGAAATGTTACCAGCTGGGGAAGCTCCTTAGAGCCTCAGGCTCACGTTTTTACTGGGGACAGGTGTCGTAGGTACATCCTGCCAAGAAGGTACCCAAATTCTAGACTCGTAGAAGGAAGGCAGTGTTACAGAATCAACCACATTGTTTATGTAAGCCATTCAGGCACCCCGAGCCTCTCCTACTGTCATTTGGGAATGGTGGGAATATCCCGATAGCCGCATTCCCAGACACGCCACAAGGACCAGGCTTGCCAGCAGTTCTCTCAAAGGATGCCCTCAGGACTGCTATCTTTTTGCTTTTCTGCCAAGTTTTTATTTAAATTCCAGTTAGTTGGCATACAGTGTAGTATTAGTTTCAGGTATAACATATACTAATATTAGTTTCAGGTATATTATACAATATGGTGATTGATCACTTACATACAACACCCAGTGCTCATCACAACAAGTGCCCTCCCTAACCCCCATCACCCATTTAACCCATCGCCTGCCCACTTGCCCTCTGGTAACCATCAGTTTGTTTTCTTTAATTAAGAGTCTGTTTCTTGGATTGTCTCTCCCTGCTCCCCCCATGTTCATTTGTTTTGTTTCTTAAATTCCACATATAAGTGAAATCATATGATATTTGACTTTCTCTCACTAACTTATTTTGTTTAGCATAATACACTCTAGCTCCATCCATGTCATTGCAAATGGCAAGATTTCATTCTTTTTTATGGCTGAGTAATATTCCATCATTCGCATACATATTCATATATATATGTACACCATAAAAAAAGAATACATCATATATACATATGAATATGACTACTATTTTTATATAGCACATCTTCTTTATCTACTCAACAGTTGATGGATATTTGGGCTCTTTCTATAATATAATTATTGTAGATAATGCTGCTATACACATCAGGGTGTAGGTGCCCCTTTGAATTCATATTTCTGTAGCTTTTGAGTAAATACCTGATAGTGCACTTGATGGATCACACTGTTTTCCAGACTAGGTCTACTATCTTAACACTACTGCACATACCATTTCTCAATAAATGCCCCAGTCCTGTCTGCAGGAGGAAAGAGACAAAATTTATGTCCACATTATGGGGTGGTTTATATTTATCTGATTCTAACTATGAGTAATGTTTTTGCCTTTTATTTATGCAGTAGATTCTGTACCTTAAACACAGTTCTTTTTTTTTTTTTCTTGGAGTACCAAGTATCTTTAATATAAACCATCACTATAGAGCTACCATTTTTCCAGATGGTTGTAGAGATGCCTGCTTTTTTAATACTTCCAAATTTTTCTGCCACTCCTTTGAGAGTTAATATACTTTATTGAGAATTACCAAGAATTACTACATTTTATCATAGACAGGGATGTATTTTCCTTCTCATCAGTTTAAAGGTCAGACTGCAGCGAACATCATCTGTCTGTGGCATGATTGTAAAGGATAGACATTGTAAATGTATAGACATTTAAACCCTCCATGGTGCCCAGCCATGTCTGGAAAGATACACAGGCCAGGTCCACTCATGAGAGAAAACCACCTCCCTGCCTGGGGAGTTCAAGTCCAGAGAATGGGGTGAAGATTTCTTTCCTTATCTCAAGATTCCTTGATCTTGCTCCCTTGTCTCTCCATCTTCCTCCTTTTTCTCCAGCAACTTCCTTCTCTCTTCTTGAGGGTCTCAGCTGTAGCCCAAGAGGGATCTGAAAGTTCTCAAGTCCTTTTGATTTTGGAGCCAGATCCACAAAGAAAGGGCAGCCACTGGTGCTCAGTGGGTCTTTACCTTCTTTAGCATGGCAGATCTAAAGGACAGACAAGGCTTTCTCTTGTTAATATGACATGCCTCTTATAGTATGACCTCAATGCATGATTTGCCAACAAAGTCGGTATTCCATACTACACAGAATGATGAAAAATTCCTTCCTGACAGTTGTCCCTCTTCGCATTCCCAGTTCACCCACCAAGTATACTCTGTCTTTGCTCTCTGGGTGTAACACCTACCAATTTTGTGAGGTCCATCCATGCAGGACTGTGAGGAAGACAAACATGACTTGAACACATGGAGGAGGGATTCCAACCTTGATCATCACTGATTTTATTTGGAGCTTTCGCTCTGGTATTACAGGGATGGCCTCTCTTGAGTAACTTTGACAGGGATTTCATTTCAAAAAGTACTGATTAACTTTGAATGGTAGAGAGGCCTTCTTGAACGCTTGGGGAATTATTTTAATAAGTAACACTAATGTAACTTTTTTTGGACATCCTTGAGAAAAATGAAATCTCTGAGTTTTTCTTTAACTCACTAGGAGGCTGAATGTCATGGTGTCTGGAAAAATTAGCTAGCTACACTTGAGTAATCATTTTTAAAGTTATCTTGCAAATTCTTTTTTACAGCTCTAAAGAGTAGTGTTCCACTTTCCCCCAAATTATGCCTAATCATATACTCTATGATGGATAGTGCTTATCTCCAGGAAAGGAACTAGAAGGAAAGAGGGCTTAAGGAAGATACTAACCTTTTATTCGAAATGTTTCTATACTGTTTGAATGTTTTACAATGAGCATATATACATGTTGTGTATTGCATACACACACACATATGTATATGAAGTTTCTTAAAAATCGTTTTGGATAAAGTTAGAATTCAAGCTATATTCTCAATTTTTAAATACAACTTTTCATTATATTAATACCACCTGCACAATCAACCACCCTCACTGCTTAACAATTATATTAGAACTTGGGTACTTGGGTACCATTCATGATTGTATCAATTTTTCAAAATTTCCATTTTTTGCCCTGTTTTTGTTTGTTTGTTTGTTTTTGTTTTTGAACAGTGCAGGGCAACCTAGAAGAATATTTCCTAAATTTGAGATGTAGTATAATAACAGCAATTATGATTGCTGCCTTTTATTGAATGTCTATTACAGACAGCCTCACTAATTAACTTTTATTGAGCACATGACAATATGTAAGTTGCTATGTTAAGTATTTTATGTACATGATTGCAGTTGACTTTCAATAACACATGAGATCAATTTTGTCATGCTTCTCTGTTCACAGATGAGGACCCTGAGCTTCAGCTCATTTATCTAGCTCACCCATGGCTATGCAGCAAATAAGAGCCCAGCCCGTTTGCCCCATCAGCCTAGACCAGACCATGTGGGAAGAAGGCAGTGAGGCATAGTGAGCATGTGCATGGCATGCGCTTCAAATTCGGCCTCTAACACGTTGAAGCTGTGTGCATGAGCTCCCTTATCTCTCTGTGCCTCTGTGCTCTTGTCTGGAGAATGTAGGCCTTACCTGTAAAACCAGAGTAATAATAGATATGCCTCGTGAATTTGGTCATGAAGTTTAAATGAGATTATCTTGCAAGGTAGCTGATGAAATTTCCATTAAATACTAGCTACTCTTATGTCTCAGAGACAATGTAGAAGGAACTTTGTTTTACATAGCTATCCATTTATGTATTCATTTATGCAAAGAACTATGTAATTTTACTTAAACTTCACAAAAATATGGAGA
This sequence comes from Mustela erminea, assembly GCF_009829155.1. Classification (NCBI taxonomy): domain Eukaryota; kingdom Metazoa; phylum Chordata; class Mammalia; order Carnivora; family Mustelidae; genus Mustela; species Mustela erminea. The sequence goes on along the minus strand of NC_045629.1, from coordinate 10,237,022 downwards.
AGAGGTAATATTATATTTATTCTTAAAGACAACTGAAGCTCAGATAATTTATGTAACTTGGACAGGATCATCAAGCTTGAAAGTTATGACACAAAGATTTGAATTCAGATTTTTCTGATTTGCCTCTGTGCCACTGGAGAAGAGAAACAAAATGGGCAGAAATGTGCACTCGCCGCTTCTGTGACCCCAGGTGAGTCTGGACCTCAGCATTGCAGCTGGTTTACTTCAATGCAGGGCCTGGTGACATCTCCTTCTTTGGGGGGCTGCTTGGTCATGGAAACCCTGCACAGAAGTACTTCCTACGGGCTCACACGCACTAAGCATCAAGACCACCATTGCCTCAGCAGCATCCAGTGATGCTCAGGATCAGCACCCCACTGGGACACCAGGGTGGCTCAATCAGTTGAGCGTCTGACTCTTGATTTTGGATCAGGTCATGATCTCAGGTTTGTGGGATTGAACCCTGCCTCAGTCTCTGTACTGAGCATGGAGTCCGCTTACGATTCTCTCCTTTGGCCCCTCCTGGCCCCTGCTCCCTCTACTCTTTCTCCCTATAAGAAAAAGAGAAAAAAGAACCTGCTCCTTGCTAGGTTCAGTGGGTTTTCTTTGATTCTACATCAGATGGTGATAATAATTGTGTATTTCTTATGGAAGTTAAGCTATCAAACATATAAAATCTTCTTTACAAAATATCAAAAAGGTTTGCACTAAATACATTATATTGCTATAGGAAGGTTCATAGACACATTCTTCTGGTGAGATTATGACAGTCTCCAGTAGCCTTGCATTGTTGTGACTCCACACACCAGCCCAGACATCACAGACTGAGCATGCTTCAACTTCAGTCCCCTTAAACTCCATGACTACTGGGGGTCTTATATGCTAAAGTTGTGTTAGATGCTCCAGAATGCTAGATGTTCTTTTCCGCCAAATTTTTTTTTTTTTTTTTTAGTAAAATCCCTTGTTCCATGTCCTATTTCCTTCAATAGAACAGTTTCACATTTTAAAATTTTGTTACTTCATTTGGAAATTAAGGCAAATTTAATGCAAAACACATTCTCCCAAAATCTTTTTTGGAAAAAGCAAACTACCTAATTTAAAGAATACTCAGAAGAAAAACCAGAGTCACTAGGGCCTATGTGAGTTTTCCTATTTCATGCAATTTGGGAAGATGGTTAAGAAACCATTTAGGGGTGGAGAATAGGTTTGTTTTGCTAGGATACCAGGTGGGAAAAGAAGATGATCATTATCTCTGAGGCCAGGAAATGTTCTGGGAGAGGAAGGCAATAGATGTCAGAGTGCGCTCAGCACATTTGACATGGTAAAGAAGAGCCAGATGCAGTGACAGTTTTAGAAACCCACAAGTAATAGGAAAGCGAATAAACAATAAACAATTGTCATAATTAATTTTCCCAGTTCTCTATTTTTAATTTATTCATATTTAAAAATTTTTAAATTTATTTTAGAGAGCGTGAGATTGAGCATGAGAGCCAGGTGGAGAACAGAGAGAGGAGCAGACTCCTCACTGAGCAGGGAGCCTGACACAGATAGGGCTTGAACCCAGGACTCTGGGATCATGACCTGAGCTGAAGGCAGATGCTTAACTGATTAGCCACCGAGGTGCCCCATGTTCTCTTTCTCTTTAAATGGGTACTATCTACTGCTGACAGAATACATCTTCAAGTTTATTTACCAAAAAAACCCCAAAAAACAAAAAAACAAAACAAAACAAAAAACCCTGGTGGGGTGGGGGGCTGCTTCTGGAGCACATGAGTGGTTCAGTCAGTTAAGCATCTACATTCAGCTCAGGTCACGATCCCAGGGTCCTGGGACTGAGCCCCATGTTGAGCTCCCTGCTCAGCTGGGAGTCTGTTTCTCACTCTCCCTCCCACCTCTCTGTCTGGTTGTGCTCTTTCTCTGTCTCTCAAACAAAAAATAAAACCTTAAGATAAAAAAAGACTTCCACTCTAACATGTTGGGCTTGTTGCAAGAGACCAGGACATCTAAGAAATGAGAATATAAAATTGCTTACATTTCTTTCTTAAACAACTTTTAACTTAAATTATAGAGAACATAACTTGGTCACTCCAATGATGTTCTTTGTTTAAAAGTTTCTCTCATTTACACATAAAATACCTTTTAATCTTCATATTTTGCCCTCCTCCAAGGTAAGCTGCTAATTTTGCAGTTTAAATTGTCTATTGGATAATTATCAGAAAAATTCATTACAGTTAAACTTCTAACCTTTGTATCATTATCTGAACCCTTATCTTACTCCATCTTTTTTTTTTCTCTTAGGACAAAACCAACAACAAATAACAACTACAACTCAGTCTTATCTGCAAGATGAAGTAGATAAATTATTGGGAAAAAAGAACTATATAGTAATTAAATGATGGCCTCTTTATCTTGAACAATGACAGGCAGTTTTTTTCACTTCAGTGAGAAGTTTAACAATTGTATGTCAGACAAAGATCATGCAAGATATTAGTGTCTTTTTTTTTTTTTTTTTTTTTTTTTTTTTGGTGGTGGTGGTATGTTTCATTAATCATTCTTTTCCATAACAGAAAAGTCTAGGGCTCTAGGCTTCATGTTTTGAGCCTTGATTGATGCTCTTACTATCTTTCCTTATTTCTGAGCCACAAGTTATAATAAAATTTGAGAGGATTAGTAAATTCTAGAGAGATCAAGGAAATTAAAACAGTTCAATAGTGTAATGTGAGATTCTGGATGATAATCAACTTGAGTTTATAAAGACATAATGTTGTCAGGATAAGATAATATACCTAAATGATGCATAGTGAAGATTTACAAAATAAAGAGCATTGAAATACAACTTACTTTAATTTTCCTTAGCATTTGGAGTTTTTCCAAAATAGTACATAAAGTTTATTCTGCACAATGTAAAAAGGAAATTGAAAGTTTGAAGAACATTCCTTGTAAAAAATAAAAGAAGGAAAGTATGGGCCAAATAAATTATGAAAATGTGCTAAACAAATTAGAATTTCTACTACCTTGGAGAAGTGACAAGAGGTGGTGGTGGAGGGTGATGGTGTGTGTGTGTGTGTGTGTGTGTGTGTGTGTGTGTGTGTGTATGCATGTGTATTAGTCTGGCATCAATTCAGATATTTGGGATAGTTTGTCTTCTACCCAGTGGCTTAGTCGTAACATTGGCATTGAGGCCAGTTTTATTCTATGTGAGGGGGAATGTTAAAAATCCTTGAATTCACTGACTTCTAATTCTAGCAACTAGGCTTTTTTATTTTCCTCATGTTTTTGTTTATATACTCAAATAGCACGTTTTATGTCTATACCCAGGAGTAATATGATGTGTACAATAGATATCAACTGATATGGTAATATGACTTAACATATTAAATTATATGCATGCCAACACTATACATATTCACTCCCTGCTCTGATTATGATAAAGTAGCTTGTACTGGATAGCTTTCCTAAAAACTATACAGAATATATAAAATTATGATTGTTGTTAAAAAACATTGAGAGCAATCAAGGCAGGCAGAACTCAAAACGGTATGGTCCCTGAGAGAAGACAAACATGATGAAGTGAGTTCCAGGCATCCTGGTTTCTTCTTGAGGATCCTTTTTAATTCACAGTGTGGTGGAAGAATGCCCGCAGCAATGTGCAATCCTCCAAGGTTTTGGAGAGGAAGGCTGGATCCAGGGTTGTCAAAGAAGCCAAATTGAGGAAGGGAGGGATCCCCATGAAAGTGAGCCCCAAGACCTGTGTGCACTCTCTCACAAAGGTGTGTGCCAACTCCTCATCTGTTGAGTTTAAAAATTCAAGAAATCCCACAGAAAATAAAAATATAGACAATAAAGCATTGAGGAGATAATTTACCAGTTGCAAGGTGCTGGGAAAACAGAGGCACAATTTAAAGTCTATTAATATGTAACAACCCTGGTTAACACCTCAGGCTCTCAATTGAAATCACAGAAAGACAGCAGAAATGGAAGAACCTTAACAAACCTAAAACTCAATAATCTGCTTTCTTTTTATCTACATTATGAAATCAAACTTGTGCATTATAGGAGGAATAAAACACATTTCAGAACATTTACAAATTTTAATACATAATGTCCAGCATCTAATCAAAGATTACAAAGCATGCCACCAAGCAGAACCAAAGAATCAAACACTAATATATTTATAGTTAAGAGTATTCATCCCTGAAAGGGATGCACCTGAACTGATGGTTGCAAAAAGATTGAGAAGTAGAGGGAAGTGCAGAGATCTAGGGAATAGCATGAACAAAGGCAAGACGCACCAAACAGCACAGTATACACAGGGAAACATCACCTGTTTCTTGAGTGTTACCAGTGGGCATTGGTGAGTGGGTCAGAAAGTTCCAGGATGGGGTGAAGACCTGAGCTACTGAGGGTAGTTACTTTAGCCTGTAAGCCAGGTTTTCAAAGTGTCATAACCCTTATAACCAATTATCTTAGTGAAATCTTAGATCAACATCACAAAGCAAAAACAAAAGGAGGATTTTTTTTAAGTTAAAGGGGGAAAGGGCCAAATGTCATGGAGACCTGGGACATCAGCAGCCCACACTTTTCACCCTCAAACCCTGATTTTTCCCCTATCCCAAGAGGTTCCTGCACAGGATCCATTGAGGTTCCAAGCAGTTAAAAAAAAAAAAAAAATTACTCTATGAGAGACAGGTAGACAGACAGCCGAATGATGGTGGCCAGATTTCTGCTATAGACATTACTTCAGGGAACTGTGTGGGGATAAATTTGGGAAGATCATAATGGGAAAAAGGAAGATGGATGAGAAGTCTATTGCAGTTGTTTGGGTGAGGAATTATGGCAGTGGCAGGAGGGAGGAAGTAGGTGTGGGGTTAAAGAAACATCCAGATGGCAAGTTGGGGCAACTTGGTGATGGATGGCATGTAGAGAGTGACAATAACACTATCTTTTTTAAGAAGAGGCTCACCAAAATGAGTGACCTAGAGGGAGCACTCTGAAGAGGGAGACAGCGTAACATCGTGTATTCAGAAGTGATTTTATTTTATTTTAATTAATTAATAAGATTTTATGTATTTATTTGACAGAGATCCCAAGTATGCAGAGAGGTAGCAGAGAGAGATAGGAGGAAGCAGGCTTCCCACTGAACAGAGAACCCGACCGGGGCTCGATCCCAGGACCCTGGGATCATGACCTGAGCTGAAAGCAGAGGCTTGAACCCACTGAGCCACCCAGGTGCTCCTTGGAAGTGATTTTAAAGGGACATGTCGCAAGAGAGTGTGTGAAAGGGAGTGGGAAGAGGTGGGCAATGAGGAGAAGAGAGAGAGCTTGTGTGGAGTGCCGTTCAGAACACAAGCAATGTAACCAGAGAAGTTAAGAAGAAATTGCTTACTGGAGACATCCAAATATATTAGAGAACAGAATAATTCATGAAAAATATGTAATTGAGAATAAGGAAGTCTCAGCTGAAATGAATAAGCCCTTGCAAATGTTATTAAATGGTTTGTGTTCCAAAGCTATCAAGACCATGGTTGATCAACTACAAAAACAAATTGCTTCCTAAGTAAATAATCACCTTAATTTTAAAGAAAGAAAAGATAAAACAAAATCACTAGAAAGATACTGTATTGTTTGCACTTACATTTAATAATTTGTTTTGCAACAGAGAAAATGGAATTGGCCCAACAGAATTTTAATTAGGTACATTTCCACTGCCTTATACAGGTCTTGTCCAAGCTTAAAATTTTCCTTTTAATTATGAAAGAAATAAGAAAAAATATGTGTTCATCAGAAGAATATCTACATTGTCCTTGAAAGTTGTTTTTGTTTGAGAAAATGTTTCAGATAATGTTCTTCCTCTTGTGGAAAGTTGTATTATCTGAAAATATTGGGAACTCTAATCTTGTAGGAACACTGTAGAAATACTGAATATGGGAATTAGTTATTTAAATGGCATATGCTCTATCTTCAAAGTACTCGTAATCAAATAATGAGCATTGCAATAAACATACCCTTGGCTCCCTATTTAATGAGCTCATAGTCAGCTTTTAATCAGATAAGGCAGTTCTTCTGATAGCTTCTTTTCTAGCTTTGCTTTTGACCTTAAGATGAGAAAATTATCCTGGGTTATCCATGTAGTGAGGTGCAGAGGGTTTGGGAGTCAGACGGCTGGGCAGGAAGCCAGCGCTGCATGCTCTAGGTCTTAACTTCTTTCCTCACTACTTGGCTAGTGTGAAGAGTAAATGTGAAGGTATGGACAAGGTGCTCCCTCAGGGTCTGACCTATGTGGATTTCAGTAGGGTTTTTTTTTTTTTTTAATTTTTTTGTTGTTGTTGTTGTTTATTTGTCAGAGAGAGAGAGAGCTCACAGCAGGCAGAGAGGCAGGTAGAGGCAGAGAGAGAGAGAGAGAGAGAGAGAAGCAGGTTCCCCGCTGAGCAAGGAGCCCAATGTGGAACTCGATCCCAGGACCCTGAGATCATGACCTGAGCTGAAGGCAGCGGCTTAACCGACTGAGCCACCCATGTGTCTGGGTTTTTGCTTTTGTTTTTTTATGATTTTTTATTTATTTGAGAGAGAAAGAGCACATGCACAGGCATGTGCATGAGTTGGGGGGAGGGATGGAGGGAGAGGGAGACGTAGATGTAGACTCCCTGCTGAGTGGGAGCCTGATGTGGGGCTCGATCCCAAGACCCTGAGATCATGACCTGAGCCTAAGGCAAATGCTTAACTGACTGAGCCACAAAGGCACCCTGGATTTTAGTAGGTTTTAGTTCCCTTTATCTTCCCTCTTTTTCCCTAGTACAGATATCAATGCCATAACTAGTTCTAAGCAAACTTGTAAAAAGAGAAGTTTGCACATTCCTGAGTATCTCTCCTGTCCTTTGGTGCCCCTATTTTCACTGGAGATCAGGAACAATAATAACATCATTGGTAGAGAGCTTTGTAGTTTATCGAGCATGATATAATGCCTTCCACATAACACATACCTCATAAATGTCCATTCCTTACGATCTCATGTGCTTCATGCTAGAGCTCTGCAGAGTAGGTGGCTCTTAATTACAAACAGACAAAAAAAAAAACAGATACAGAGAGGATGTGCGGCAGGATGGAACCAGGGTTCTTACTCTGAACTTAACATTGCAGCCCTCCACTGCACCCGTTTGTTTGCTCCTGCCACAGGCTTCTGCCCAGACCTGCCCTTCCCAGGCCATGTCTCCTGGTGCTCCTCTGTTAATCACTGTCACATTCACCCGTTCTCAAACGCCTGACTTCTATTTTCAGTAGACTCCTACAGTGAAAAATATGTTTTCCTCTATTTTATTTATTTATTTATTTATTTTTTCTTTTTTTTTATTATTTTATTTATTTTTATTTCCAGCATAACAGTATTCATTATTTTTGCACCACACCCCGTGCTCCATGCAATCCGTGCCCTCTATAATACCCACCACCTGGTACCCCAACCTCCCACCCCCCGTCCCTTCAAAACCCTCAGATTGTTTTTCAGAGTCCATAGTCTCTCATGGTTTATTTATTTTTTTAAAGATTTTACTTTTTCATTTATTTGACAGACAGAGATCACAAGTAGGCAGAGAGAGAGGCAGGCAGAGAGAGAAGGGGAAGCAGGCTCCCCGCTGAGCAGAGAGCCCGATGCGGGGCTCGATCCCAGGACCCTGGGATCATGACCTGAGCCGAAAGCATTGGTTTTAACTCACTGAGCCACCCAGGCTCCCTTTTCTCTATTTTATGTACCACTTTAAAAACTTATATTCTTCATGGTAAGCAGAATAATGTCCCACCTCCACCTACAGAAACCCATGCCCTAATTCCCCACACCTCCACTTTTGTTACCTTAGGTGACAAAAGGGACTTTACAGATGGGATTAATTTAAGAGTCCTAAGGAGATTATTTTGTATTATCCAGATGGCCCAACACAATGGCATGCAACTTTTAAAATTAGATTTCCTGGCTGTGGGCAGAGGGAGATGTGACTTTGGAGGAAGGGTCAGAGAGATGCAATGTCTCTGGCTTTGAACACGTAGGGAAGGGTACAAGCCAAGGAATGCAGACAGTCTCTAGAGCCAGGAAAGATAAATGTATTTGTTTTCTAGGGCTGCTGTAACATCCATGTAATCGGATGGCTTACACGACAGAAATTTATTCTCTTACAGCTCTGGAGGCCAGAAGACTGAGATAAAGACAGAGGCAGGACCATGCTCCCTCTGAAGGCGCCAGGGAAGGGTCTGTTCCAGCTCTGTCTCAGCTTCTGAGAACTGCCTGGTTGATGGCTGAGTATCTCCAGTCCCCACATGGCCTTCTCCCTGTGTGCATCTGTGTCCACTTTTCTCCTTTTTATAAGGACACAGGCGTATGGGATTAGGGTTGATCCAGCAACTTCATCTTAACTTGATCATCATCTGCTAAGACTTTATTCCAAAATAAGGTTATTCAGCGGTACTGGAGGTAGGACCTCACATACCATTTTTATTTACTAATTGTTTTGTGTCACGGAAGCAGACACAATTCAACCCATAACAAGGAGAAAATGGATTCTCCCCTAGAGGCTCCTTAAAGTAACGCAGTCCTGCTGAAGGCTTGATGTTAGCCCAGGGTGACTCCATTCAGACTTCTGAACTACAGAACAAGACACAATAATGAGTGCGTATTGTTTAAAACCACTAATTTTGTGCTAATTTGTTATGCCAATAATAGAAAACTAATACATCTTCTTTTTTTTATTTTTTTTTTATTTTTAAAGATTTTATTTATTTATTTATTTGACAGAGAGAGATCACAAGTAGGCAGAGAGGCAGGCAGAGAGAGAGAGGAGGAAGCAGGCTCCCTGCTGAGCAGAGAGCCCGATGCGGGACTCGATCCCAGGACCCTGAGATCATGACCTGAGCCGAAGGCAGCGGCTTAACCCACTGAGCCACCCAGGCACCCACTAATACATCTTCTAAAAGGAATTTCCAATTTAAAAAAAAAAAAAAAAGGAAGAAGAAAACCCCAGAATGTTAAATGAACGGATGAGGATGACAATGCACCACAAAAATCTTGGAAATATCTGTTAATGTCATTTATCAGCTACCACATGGGCACCATGTTTCCAAAAGGTCACTGAGGCAGACAGGGGAGTGTCTTAAAGAACAAAAATGACAAAACTTTAAGGAGTGAAGTGAACATTTATTTAAAATAAGAAAGTAGACTAGAAGTTAAGAAGGGAAACTATTCAGCAGACAGAGAAGTCAGTACTTTCTTCTATTCTTGAAATAGGCGAAGGCAGGGACTATGAGGATAATTGCTTGACTACTCAGGCTTCCTCCTTCCTCTCCCAGTTTTATCACATTAACCTCTTCTGCCCTCCCAGAGCCGGCCACCCAGTGTTAAGTTAATGGAAAATGTGATGTATATGTTCATAACCTATCAATGAAATTAGGGGCTGACTTGACCCGTGTTGTCTTGAAATGGATGTGTGATTTTCAGGGCTCCTGGGTGGCTCAGTTGGTTAAACGTCTAACTCTTGATTTCAGCCTAGGTCATGATCTCACAGTTGTGAGATCAAGCTCACATTGTTGGGCTCCACAATGGGCATGGAGCCTGCTTAGGATTCTCTCGCTCCTTCTCCCTGTGACCCTCCTGTGTCCCCACTCTCGCCTGCATGGGTGTGGTCTCTCTCTCTCTCTAAAGAGAAAGAAAGAAAGAAAAGAAAGGAAGAAAGTAAAGGGGGGGAGGAAGGAAGGAGGAAAGGAAGGAAGGGAAGAAAGAAGGAATAAAAAAAAAAGGGCCTACTTAACAACAACAACAACAACTGTAATTCTCAAGGAAGGAAGCAAAACAACAAAAAAACAGGGTTAAAAAATCAACTACATTTAAAACTTGTCAAAATTACAACTCAGAGCACAGCAAGCTGACCAAGAGATCATGCTTAGTGTTTCTGCAGGACCCTGCCCTGCTCAGTGTCCTGAGATTGAGTGAGCACTTCTCCCCAGTCTGATCCCCAGCAAGGGTTAAATCCCCCTGGGATGGTGCTTGCGTACCTTGCTTCACATTCAAGCTGTTAATGCTCTTTCTCTGTCATATCCAAAAGCTGCTTTTCTAGATATATATTTTTTAAGATTTGATTTACTTATTTGACAGACAGAGATCATAAGTAGGCAGAGTGGCAGGCAGAGAGAGAGAGGGGGAAGCAGGCTCCCCTCCAGGCAGAGAACCCGATGCGGGGCTCGATCCGCTGAAGGCAGAGGCCCAGCTCACTGAGCCACCCAGGCGCCCCTTTTCTAGATATTTTAACCTCAGCAAAGTTTAGGTTAGTCCTTTAAAGGCCAAGGGTTTGGAGCTGGATTGAGCATTGCTACTGGAAGTCAAAAGTCATCATGAAAATGTCCACGCACCTCCTGCCTACCCTGCTGAGACTCGCCCATCACAAGGGCATTGGTCTAACCCATCCAGCCACTTGAGACAGGGATACTTTGGTGGTGAGACAGGGGAAGACTATTTGATACAGAATTGCTGTCTATTCGGTTGCTCCCCCGATTGCCCAGTCAGTGTCTCAGATTTGTGTTCACATTCTATTTCCTGATTTCTGTCCTCTGCCCTCTCACTTCCCCCCAACCACCTGCCTCTCCTGCAACAGTTTGCATCTCAGTTAAGAGCAACTCATCTTGCTCAGGTCTGCAAGTTCAGAATAACCTTTGACTTCTTCCTTTCTTTCCATTCTGTATTCAATTTCCCTACAAATTCTTTCCCTTCTACCTTCACACCAGATCCAGAATCTAACCACATCCCAACACCTCCATTGCTCCCACCCTGCTCCCACAGCAGCCTCTTATTAGATTATTCCAGAAACCTTGAAATGGGTTTTCCACTCTCCTTTGTAATCTTCAGTCTATTGTTAATACTGAAGTTCCAGTAAACCTATTAAAACGCAGATCAACTCTAGATGGCTTAAAATTTTCCAGTAGCTCACTGTTTCATCTAAAAGAATAGCCAAGTCCCTGCCTTGTCCTAAAGGTTTGTGTAATCTGGCCTCCCACTACCAACTTCCCACCTCTTCTTTTACTCATCTCCCCATCCCGGATTCCTCTCCAGCCACTCTGGGCCCTCCTGCCATCCCACACATGTTCTAGGGGTGCTCTTTCTCAGGGCTTCTGCATTGCTTCTCCATCTTCCCAGATGCCTTTGTGGCTCTCTCCTTCAGCAACTCTAGGTTCTTACTGAGGTGTTAATTCCTCCTTAAGGCCTTTTCTGAATGCCATCCTGACTTCATTTTCTCCCATCCATAGTGGTATGAATGGGATACCATACCATAGTGATATAGTGGTTTAGCTAACCACTCTACTAGATGCTTTGCCCATTTATTTTGCTTATTGTCTGTTTTTTGCTCACTAGAAGACAAATGCCATGAAGACAGAAGTTTCTTTTGTTTTGTTCCCTGCTGTATCTGAATTCCTAGAATAATGCCTCCTCATAGTCACCTATGTGGTATTGGGAGACAGTGAGTGAAAGTATCATTGAATTTCAGAGGACAGTAAAGCAGTCATCTCACTGTGTAACTTGAGCTTTTCCTTTGCCACCCATGCAAGCTGCCCTCTACAGGGGTAACAGTTGCAAAATACCCCAGCATGCCTATGATTTAATAGTGGATCATTTTTTCTAGGTTGGCACATTCCCATTCCTGAAATTAGAGATGCTTTCAGAGGCTCAAGCCATAGAGCCCTAGTCACCAGAAAATTCCTGACTCCTCCTAGAGTGAGATGTACTGTCTCAGATGGCACAAAGAGGCAGGAGTGAGAATTATGTAAGGGAAACTAGCCCTTGCGTTATTAGGAGCAGCCTTTGGGCATAGAGTTGGTGACATTTTGTTTTAGGAGATGTTTTCTGGAAGTTTTTCCGCAGTGACGAATTGTGAGGGGGTTTGTCCAAGAATGTTGGTGTCTGGCCGGAGGGGTGGGCAGGAGTGTGGTAGTGTGCTAGTGCTTTACTCATTCATCTGTTCATCCGTTTGGGGAATGGTGACAATAAGCCAAGCAGTGCTGGGCATTGCAATTCCCATGAGGAGGAATGAGATCTAGTCGCTATTCTCAAGAACATCCAGGCTAAGTAAGGACTCAATTATAACTCATTGGAGATTGCATAGGAGAGATCTGTAGTGGGGTCACCTGCTCTGAGTTAGAGGTAAGGGAAGACAGAGGAAGGATGGCTGAGTTAATCCTGAAATGCAGGAATGACTGGCTGAGTGTAGAGGAAAGCGAGCTGGGGGACTGCCAGGCCAAAAGCAATGGTGGGTAGGGCCCAGAGGCAACGACAGCCAGCCCTGCTTGGAGCCTGCAAGCGGCCCCATGTTCTGAAGGCTGGAGACAGAAGAGACCGGACAGGAGCAAAGGCCAGCTCACCGACAGCCTTATTGCTGACCTTTACCTGTGGTCCATCGGTCTGTAAAGGGGACATTGTTATTTCTGCTCGGATCTGGTAACAAAGGTAATCATCTTAAAACTGTCTGATGGAGGCATAGGACGTTTGTTTTCATGATGTTTGGAACCAGCTCATTAGAACAGGAAGCAAGTGATCAAAGATCATCTAATTAGATATCCCTGGAAATTCAATGCCCAGAGAGGTTGAACGACACCCCAGGTCACACAGTGAGCTGGTAGCGATGCATGACTTGTTTATCAGTTTTTTTTTTTCTCTTTTATAATGACAGAAATTTATTGAAATTTGCCAAGAGGAGTCAATTTACGAATGTCATGAATAATTAGTAAAACCAGCTGCAATGTCATTTCTGGATGAAAGCAAAGTGAACCTGAATTTTGAGGGGATGTTTACCACAGTGAATAAAGGAAAGAAAACTACCATGGGTCAAACCTTAGAGTACAGGCTGCCAGCCTCTCTCTGGGCCCCATCCTGTTTGTCAAGTCCTATAAAGCAGCACCTTGGAGCATCAGGGGAGGAACGAAATGAGATTCAGCACACTGAATGTCCAAAGACGCTTGACACCAAGGAGGCCCCAGATAACTTGGCAATAATAGTGAGTGCTGAGTACTGGAAAGGGCAGAAGTTCACAGACGTGACCTTGGAGGTATGTCTGGATCCAGAGACCCTCAAATGAGAACTCGCCGAGGCCAGCTTGTCTCTGCCTTAAGGGACAGGGGAGTTATTGCGAGGCAGTGAGAACCGCAGGAGAGGCTCCTTGCATGTAGCTCCTTTCTCAAAAAGTCACATGCATAGGGAAAGTAGGGCACTTGCTGTTCTACTGTTTATGTGAAACCATGTCTGCTTGTGGAAACAATGGCTTTCATTTGCTCTCTCTTTCATATATGTATTTATGAAAAATCCCATACGGTATCACTTTTGCACTTTCTTTAGATAATTAATTTCCCTGTCAGTATGTTCCAATGACTCACAGTTCTAAGTCTGATAATAACTCACAGTATGCAGGCCCTTTTCTCAAGTCATGAACATAGATACTTTCTTTAATAACAAGGCTCAGCCACAGAGGGGAAAAAAAAACCCTGACCTTTTCTAGGCAGAGTTTTTTCTCAGATGTAATAAAAGATACAAGGGCTATATTAACTAGGAGCTTTTGAAAAGACATCTAAGAAGCTTCCAATACTCTTTTGGTTAAGTTGAAAAATGACATGAAATTGCATTTGATTTGTTATCTGACCAATAGCAATAAGGCAGGAGTGAAAAATAAATGCAGGAGTTTTGCTGTGGTTGGAAACTGACAAAGCTAAAGCCATACAGGTCAAGGGCAACCTCAGTAATGAAAAGTGCCTTTGCCAGGAAAGGTAGGAATTTTAAAGTCGACTTCCTGTTTTCAGAAAAACACAGGCTCAAGACTTGCATACTTGTCTATAACTGTAAGTTTTCCCTAATTTGTTCCCAGTAGGAAAGTCCTACACTGAGAAATTCAGTTTCAGTGATGTCATGTGATATAAAATGCCATTTTCTGCCAAAGGAGTGAAGGGTTTTGGCAAAATACTTAAATGTATGTATGTAAGAGACCTTTGCAAACTGGTTTCCTGGGCTGAGCCGTGTGGCTTCCACTCTGTGTGAGGATAGTCTCACCTCAATAGAAAGTATTGCTGTTGGCTTTTTGGAAGGTGCCCCAACGTTTTGAGTGGCTATGGCCTGGGTCATGTTCCACCACTTGGAAAGCCTGTCCTCTGCTTTTTGCATCTCTAAATGTTTTCCATTGTTAAAAATCCTGCTTAAGAACCACCTCCTCCAGGAAGTTCTCCTGTCTTTGCCCACCTATCAGTGAATGCTGCCTCCTAGGAAACCTAGAAACCCTTCATTTCTGCCTCCCCTAAGCAATTACTTTCTGCCCCAAGGAAAAAGTTGTGGTTTAGTGGCAGGGGCACAGGGCTCTATACCAAAAGCCCAAATCCAGTTATACCAGTTACCATCTCCTGAGCTTAAGAACATATATAACATATATAACTCCCCAGTCTTTTTCTGTCTAAGGAATGTTAAAAAAATATCCATAATTCATCTGTTGCAAACATACAAGAATAACAATGGCAATATCTACAGGTTAGGGAGTCTTCATCATTGATCGGTGCCCTAAATGAAGTATTTTATTTAATCCTCACCCAGAGTCCATAAGGTAGGTTCTGTTATTATCCCCCGTTTCCCAGCGAAGGCTACCATGTGACTTCCCTAAGGTAAGTAGGTTTATCCATATCTGTTAGGCTCTTCTGTCAATGCCCCTTGCCCCACGGGTTCTGGCTCTGGTGAGATCATTTGTATTACCGGCTACATAGGTACTTGGTAATTATCCTCATTGTACCTGGTTATGTACGCAAGTTCCTTAGTAAGGGAAAGATGTATGTCTGATTCATTTTCCTTTGTCTAGGGCATCTATGTTATGCTAAACAATGATCCCCCTGCCCCCAAAAGAAATCCATGTCCTAATCCCCAGATCCTGAGCATGTTACTTTTATGGCCATAGAAGGGCTTTACCAAGGAGATTATGTTAAGGATTTGAGATGGAGAGATGATCCTGGATTATCTGAACATATAAGCCTAAATGAGATATACCTTTATAATAAGAGGAAGGCAAAGGCAGATTTGACAAAGACAGAAGAGTTAAAGGCCATGTGACCATAAAACAGAGATCCAGGAGATGCAGCCACAAACCAAAGAATGTTGGACAAAGCAAGGAATGGATTATCCCTTGGAGACTTGGTTTTGGCCTGGTGATGCTGATTTTGGACTTCTGGACTCCAGAATCGTGGGAGAATAAGTACTGTTAGTAAGTTTGTGCTAGTTTGTGACAACAAACACAGGAAATCAATGCAACATCTATGGGAATATTTGTAAAATTAAATAGTAGAGCTCTGACAGGTTGCTCTTTTCTGTCAAACATGGCAGGGAAGAGCACTTCTTCTGTCTACCTGTGATGATTCTATTTAATAAGAAACTAGGGACCTCAGACACAAATACAGCCCCAGCATAACCACTGAACTAAAATGCTATAAACATCAGGTATGTTGATGTTCCCCTCCATTCTACCCAGAACTCATCCAGGATTTGTCTGCCTTCTATCTCCTCTGAAGACAGTTTTAGAACATTGCGATGGCCATCAACAGAGATATCAGTGGATCTTATTCATTCTACCCAGAAACTTTCTTTATGAATGAAAGGACAGGCAAAAACTGCAAATTCTTGACTTCTTTGAAAATGCCATTATGGGGAATCTTTTCCTTTCATTTTATTTTTTTAAATTAACACATTTAAAATGGCTCTTGTGTACAACTTTATGAATTTTAACACAGGTATATGTAACCACTACTACAGTCAGGATCCAGGACTTCATCACCCCAAAGGACTCCTTGGTGCCATCTCTTTGTAGTCACACACTTCCCATAGTTAACCATATGCTCTCTGGGCCTGGCACAGAACTCCTAAAGCCCTTGCAATATCCTAAGTGATAAGAGCACTAGAAAGATCTTTTGTTTTAATATTTGGCCTTTAGCTCCAGTTGTTTTTTTTTTTTTTAAGATTTATTTATTTATTTGAGAAAGAGAAAGCAAGTGAGTGCGGAGAAGGGCAGAGGGAGAGAATTTTCAAGCAGAATTCCTGCTGAGCATGGAGCCATTGTGGGGCTGCAACCCACAAAATAATGACCTGTGTGAAATTAAGAGTTGGATGCTCATTTGACTGAGATGTCCAGGGGCCCCTATGACCCCAGTTCTTGACATCAAGTTCCTAAATCTCTTGGAATTTTCTGGGTGATAAAAGTGTTTTCTGTTCTAATGAGGTGACTCTGGGTGGGCCCCTGGATGAGTGCTGGTTACCAGAAAGGCCAAGCCATGATTAGAAGTTTGGAACTTTTAGCCTCATCCCCTAGTTCTCCAGAGAGGAGATGGAAATAAACTTAATAACTGATTATGCCTATGTGATAAATCTTCCATAAAAATCCCAATAGTATGGGGTTCAGGGAACTTCTAGGCTCCCTGTTGACCATGTGGAGGTGCAGGAAGAGTGGTGTGCTGAGATGACATGGGGGCCCTGTGTCCCTGCCCACATATCTTCCTAGCCAGCTCATCTGGATGTTATCTGTATCTTTTATCATATCCTTTAATTAAAAAAAAAACCCTATAAACAGTAAATGATGTCTTTTGTTGAATTCTGTGAGCCACTCTAGCAAATTAATAAAACCCGAGAAAGAGGTTGTGGGAACCTCCAATGTATAGCCACTGGTTGGAAGCGCGGATAACCAGGGTGTGTAATTGGCATCTGATGTGGGGGATGGTCTTGTGGGACTGAGCCCTGAACATGGGCAATTGGACGCTACCTTTCAGAAATGGGTTAAATTACAAGACACTCCATTGATGTCTCAGAATTATTTAGTGGGGGAATACCCCCACACACATTTGGTTACCAGAAGTATCTGAAGTGAAGTGTTCTGTGTGAGTAGTAGAAGAAAAACACGTGAGGAGGATAAGTTTCCCTACACACCATATGACCCAGCAATCCCACAATCAAGTATTTATTTACCTCAGAGAAATGGAACTTACATTGACACAAAAACCTGCATGTGAATAGTCCTGGCAGCCCTGTTTATAATTGCTCGAACTGCAAACAACCTGAAACTCCTTCAATGAAGAATGGACAAACAAACTGTAGGACATCAGTGCAATTGAATATGCTCAGGAATTAAAAAGAATGAACTATTGATACATGCAACTAAGAAGAATCTCGAAAGCATTAGCTATGCAAGAAGCCAGTCTCAAATTCCTAGTTTTAGAAAACTTCTAAGATTTGGTCCCTGGGGTGAAATCTCCCTTCGAAAGACTATAACTCAAGGGAGCTTGCATAAGATAGAGAAGCAAAGGAGCCCGGCAGCTCTGGGGAGGCTGTGAATGGAAAAGGCTGAGCTGGTTCCTGCAGGGAACTCTAGGACAGCTCCTGAACACAGAGAGCACTTCACACTGCTTCCTCTAGCACACAAACCCAGAAGCATCCCAGGAACTTGGTGTGTAGAACTAGGGTACCAAACCTGCACTGCAGGAAAAGCATAGCACATAGCCGGACTCATTGGAGAATAGAAAATCAACCACCACACCCTCGCTCTTCTCTTGCTGAAACCTCTCTGAGTCGAGGGGATTTGGGGCAGAGTGGGCTGTGAGTTTACTTTTGACGTGAAACATCTTGTTTCAGGGAACTTGGAACATTAATGTCTGGAGAAATTTGGTCAACAGACTCAAATTTGCTGAGATCCAAAAGGAAGGATTAAATGACAGATTTGGACATGTAACTCCCTGAGCCGGAGCAAGAGCCTGAGTCCATGTGGATGAGGATCCCCATGGATTTTACTGGAGCTACGAAGATGAGCATGGAGGTCCATGGCTGTTTTGCATAACACTACTGGCTTTTGTAATGAACCAAACCAATCCCTTTGTATCAATTTTGTAGTGCTCCTTGAAACCATAGATGGGTGTCCTTAAAAGTCTTGGAGACAAGTGGGGCAACTGAGTGGCATATTGGGTTAAGCTCCTGACTCTTGGCTTTGGCTCAGGTCCTGATCTTGGGGCCCTAGTCTCAGTATGGAATCTGCTTGCAATTCTTTCTCCTTCTGCCCCTCCCCCTGTGTACATGCTCTCTCTCTCTCTGAAAAAGTCTAAAAGTCTCTTAAAAAAAAAAAAGTCTTAAATACGAGTACAGGCGAAACTGAGGGGAGAGTAAAAAAGGTCAGTGTTGCCAGGACTTAGTAAGAAGGGAGGAAGGAATAAGTGCAGCCCAGAGGATTTTTGTGGTAGTGAAAATATTCTGTGTGATGCGACAATGGCAGCTACATGTATAAGGATATATTGGTCCAGACTCGAAGAATGTACAACACGGAGAGTGAACCTAAATGTAAACTCTGGGCTTTGGGTGATTATGATGCATCAAGTAGGTTCATCAGTTGTACAAAGTGTAGCACTCCTGTGGGGGCTGTTGATAATGGGGAAGGCTAAGCCTGTGTGAGAGTCAGGGGAGATACGGGAATCTCTGTGCCTTTTCCTTAATTTGACTGTGAACCTAAAACTGCTATAAAAAAGAAAATCTAATTTTTAACAAAAGTCTTTGAGAATGCTCAGTTAGTTCTGCCAACATGGAAAAGGCCCTTTTCCTCTCAGTTCTCCTGTTACAACTTAAAAACACTGAGAATAACACAACAACAAGCATAAGAAATATCTCATCCGCAGAGTGAAGAGGGAGGGATGCCTGGGGACTGCAGGACTTGAGGAAAAATACAGTGGTGACTTCCCTGGGTCTCCTTACTGCCTCCCATATGTCCTCAACAGGATACTGCAGAAACCCCAAACAGGCACAAACAAAAAATCACCAAGGAAACCCCCTTCCCTGCTAGCTCGGGGACCAGGAAAGGCATGACTTAAGAACAGAAAACCTTTTGGACAATATCCACCCTACGCCAGCCAAATATCATTGTATAAAATCACACCCTATGGTTTCAGTAGGTCCAAGCAAATGGGAAGTTTATCTGGCTCAGTTCTACCCACTCTTCCCCCACATAGAGCTAGCAGTGGGCCAGTGCTCAGATCCCCTGCTTGGTCATGTCCACAGGGAAGCACACAGCTAACTTTCCATCACCTGTACAGAAGAAGCAGACAGCACCCTGAAGCCCCCACCAGGAAACAGCAGCAACTGAGCCTCCACTTCCACCCAATACCAACCAGACTGAATTCCTGAATTTGGTGGTAAAGTCAGAGTTAGTCGGTGCCTCTCTGAGTCCCACCCCTGGTATGAACAAGGCATTGTGGTGAGCTAAAAGTCTACATCCACCCTTCATCAAGGAGACTGAAAAAGATAATGCCAAAAATGGTTAATTGAAAGTCCCACAAAGAATTAACATCAAATGTACAAAATCTCTTACAGAAAATAAAGGAGAAAAAAAAAAAAACACTTTCCAGATAGTTTTAAAGGCTAGCATTTACTATCCTGATACCCAAATCAGAAAAAGACCACTCAAAAAAAGAAAACTAGAGACCAGTATTTCTCATGAAATTAGATGTAAAAATACTCAACAAATATTAGCGAAGAACAATCAGCAAAGCATACAAGAATTATACACTGTTACAAAGTGGGATTTTATGTAAGACTGGTTCAACATTCAGAAATCAATCAATATAATCCACCATTAAAACAAGCTATAGGAGAAAAATCATGTGATAATATCACTTGACTTGAAAAAAATTTTGTCCAATTCCAACATTCATTAATGTTAAAAACTCTCAGTAATCTAGGGATGGAGAGGACACCATCAACTCAATAAAGAACACTTCTAAAAATACCTATAACCAACATCACCTTTAATGATAACAGAATGAGTACTTTCCCTATAGTATTGAGAACAAAACAAGGATGTCTGTTTTCACCACTCTTATTCAACATAATACTGGAAGTTCTGGTCAGTGCAATAAGGCAAGAAGAAGAAAAAAAAAAAAAACTGAAGTCATGCAGATAGAAACAGAAGAAATAAAATTATCCCTATTTGTCAATGGCATGACTGTCTATGTTGAAAATTCTAAGGAATCTAAAACAAAAAACCACTTCTAGGACTACTTGAGTTTAACAAGTTTGCAAGATATAAGATCAACACAAAAAAGTTAATAGCGTTTCTGTTTACAAATACAAACATGTGGAAATCAAAATTAAAACACAATACCATTCATAATCATGCCAAAGTAAATGAAATACTTAGTTGTAAACCAAATAAAACATGCTTAGGACTCACAGTCTGAAAATGACAAAACGGATGAAAGAAATCAAAGACCATCTGAACAAATAAAAAGACACATCATGTTCATGAATAGGAAGATATCTTGAAGTCTGTGTTTTATTTCCTTGTACATAATCAACATTACTACTTTGCAGTCTGGATTTTGTAATTCCAGTTCCTCAAGATTATCAAGTCCTTTTCTGTTGCCAGTTGTTTCCACTGGTTCTCAACTCACGGAATTTCCCCTTGTGCCTTATTATTCTTCTTTAAGAGAAGATTTGGGGATTGTGTACATTAAAAACCAATTTGAAGTCTCGAGATTATTGATTAGATCTTGGCTGTGATTCCTATGGTCCATTCCACTTCTAGTCACCTTCATCCTGGGAAATAATGGTTTAGGATTCTAATTTATTTTAGGGAATGTCTTCTATTACCCTCTCCACTTTGTTTTCTGTCCAGTTCTCCCACAGACTGTCAGACAAATGTTCTACAAATCCCTACCCCCATTTGAAATGCCTTCAGGGCTTCTGTGCATTTTTATCTCTCTGTGCTCTATTTTTCCACTTTCTTTTGTCCTGGTAATACCTTCTTTTGTCATATGTTCGATGAGTCTAAGAAAATTTAAAAAATATATTTTATCTTTATTTATCAATTGGTTTCAGGAGAGGACTGATTTGAATGGTCTATTATCCCATTATCTGAAATAGAAAGTCACAGATCTATTTTATTTTTAATTAGGAAGGAATGAATACTTTTATCAAGGCTCAAAAAGTTATAATGGTATCATTTCTAATTTGATGGAGACCTTGAGTAATTATGCTAATTAGTTTACATTCTGCAAACATCTATAAACATTATAAATTCAAGTCTAATTGGAAATTATGCAGGCTATTTACATGTGCCAAAAGATAACAAATTGCTCATTAAAAATTCCTTTTAAATTATACCAATGATATGTGAGGGATGCTTACTGATTTTTGAATATAAATTAGTAAATTTAAAAAAAAAGAAATTGAGTTAAAGTTACTATAACTGCGTGGACATTTTTAATTTACTTTGATGATTTTAAATTTACTGACCATGTCATTTAGCACACCTTTGAATACTAATGATATAAATGCATGAGGGACAGTTCTCTTGGGTTCACTTAAAGAAGGTTGTGAGGAAGAGGCATCTCATTTGTTTCCAGCTTTTGGATTTTTTTTCAGTAAAAATGAGCTAAAACAGCTAAATCTTGTTTTCTGTGCTGCTAGAGATCTTTTTGTGGCTCATTTCAGTGCTTACTAAGCTCCTGAGCTCCTAATTCTCCTGGTAGTCCTGATGTCTAGTCTATTTTAGATGCTACGGGTAGAATCAGAGTTTTTAAATTTCTTACACAATGTAAGGCAGATGTCAGGGTCACATTTAATAGGTGATCTATTACTTAAGTAGAAGCTAAGGTTTTAATCTATGCCTATAGGCCTCAAGCACCACCTCTAAATGACCAAAGGAACCATTTTTATGTTTGGAGGTGACACCATTTAAATCACTTGGGGAAAAATAATAAAAGAAATCATACTACATATTTGAGCAATGCTTAGAATTTATGAGATGTTCCCATGCACATTATATCAGTTGGTCATTATAGCTGCTGAATAAGTTGGGTTGAAAGAAGAAGGTAACACTGGTTACATGGAAGGGTACTTGGTTCCATGCTTAGACTTTCTCATGATCACTACCTGCTCTACCAGTTACAGGGAATGGAACTGAGGTTTGTCTTTCATTTAGTTAAAATGGTGATTCCAGCCAAGGGATTCCAACTAATCCCTTTCTTATGGATTTGCTTTTAGAAAATAGAGATTATATATTTTTTTTCTAAGACTTTTTCCTCTGTGGATAACATATTTCTCTTTTATTTTCTTTCTCTTTATTACCTTTCCCACCTCAATTCATAATGCCTCTCCTTTAATTTGGTGTCTTTTTCATTTGAGATTTACTATAGCCAGATCCTACCCAGCATTTGAAGGGAAAAAACAAAAACAAAAACAAAAAAACAACCCAACAACTACTGAGTCAAATTAAAGTGAGGTTGATATTCAATTCTAGAAGAAAGCTCACTGGTAGTACAAATGGACTTTAAAGTAAAACAGAGAACTCTAAAATCTACTGTCTTGTGTAGCCTTTTGATTTATAGAAAATGCCAAACAATGTGTGTTTGTTTTTGTTTTTGTTTCAAATTTCAGGTCTGCCCACAGAATTTTCAAAGCAAATGGTTTAATTTTTTTTTTTTCTTGAACAATATCCAGATTCAAGCACCTCAGATGAGACAACTGAACGGTTGCAGTGTTTACTGTCATTTAGTAGAAGCTGAATCACTTCCCATGACAGATCTCTTCTTAGTTGTATTCATAGATAAGAAAGGTCAGGGTGAAATTAAATATATATTTTGTGGTTTAAATGAGGTAAAAAATGAGATTTTCTTGAGATGGTGCCTGATAAATAATGCAGCTTGTTGTTCTGTGCAGATAGACTGCACTTTCTAGAAGGCCGTATAAGATAGTAAGAGGGGGATTACCTGAGACAGCACGAGCTTCAGAGAGTTTGACTTTTCCCAGCCCTGTGACACAGGGCTGAATGGGTGAGGCAGGTTTAGTAGCCAGTGAATTACATTTAAAATCTACGGAGAATATTATAAGATGGCAACTTCTCCGCATTTAGTTGGGGAAATGATCTTGATGTCTTTGTCTTTGAGAGATCACTAGGGTGTGAAATACAGACAACTATTGTAGATAAAAGAGACTTCCAACAGCCACAAAATATGTGTTAACTCAGCCAGCCTAATGGGCAGTGTATTGGGACTAGACAGTCATGTAGACAGTCATGGTCTAATTCTATATGCCATTTGCCACTTCTCAGTCTGGTATTCTCTTTTTCACAATACCTCTTTCTGCACTAAGAGACTTAACATATTCTGCCTGGCTATCAAATCCTTCTCTCTTCAGGTGACGAAATTTGATGCCTCTGCTTGAAATGTAATAGCAGGTGACAGTGATGGCATGGGGTGGGGAGAGACCCTTCCTGTTCCCAGAAGAATGTTTCATTCTCTTCTCTTTCTTTTGCCAAGGCCAGAACCACAGAGAAATGATAAAATATTAGAGTCGCCCAGACACTTCATAACCCCCCAGAGCACTCTTTCCCAAAACATGGCACATAAACTACTATTTTAAGCTTTTTTGGATCACAGGGTGAAAAAAAAAATTATTCCCTTTGCAATTCTCTTTTAATCCTCCTCATAAGAGAAGAAGAACGTCATTTGTACTAGCCTGTCCTTAACACCTCTTCAACATTTGTCTTTTTTGTTTTTCATAAAGAGAAATCAGGTCTATGCCAGAGCCCTTGTCATAAGAAGAGAATCTAGGTAGAGTTTATTGGCACTGCTTTTTGAAAATATTTGTTTTGCAGTAACCATCTATTATATTGGTCATATGTTTGTAGAAACAAAATTTCACTCAAAATAGACTTTAGCAGAGTGAACCAACATAAAGAAAGTTTGTTTCTTTTTTAAAAGATTGATTTGTTTACTTTAGGGAGAGAGAGAGAGAGAGAAAGAGAGAGAGAGACAGCAAAGACACAAGCAGGGGGAGAGGCAGAAGAAGAGGGAAAGAATCTCAAGCAGGTTCCAACTCCCCATTGAATGTGGAGTCTGATGTAGGACTTGATTTCACCACTCTGAGATCATGACCTGAGCCCAAATCAAGAGTTGGTTGTTTAACCAACTGAGTCATCCAAGTGCCTCATTAAGAAAGTTTTAAAGTAAATAACCCAACAGGTGGGATGTAGATTATTAAGAATAAGGCAGCAAAGCCCATATTTGGGAATTTCTTTAGCTAAGTGCCACTTGCAGAAAGATTTTGGTTAATTTGATACAGTCAGGTAATTCATTGGTTCTCAAGCCTGACTTCCTATGCAATCACTAAATGCTTGGATGACCACCTCTTGGAATCCAGATTTAATTGGCATAAGATCAGCCTGGGCTTTGGGAGTCTTTAAAGTCCACCAGATGATTGCATTATGCTGTCTCATATGAGAACTACATCTCAATATAAACACGAGTATATGGCCCTGTCATGTGCAGATTGACTATTGCCACCAACTCACTTCAAGGCCTTTGAGGATGGACCTTCATGAACTAGGAGAGGTGAAGGGGAAGCAGGGTGGCGATGCAGCAAAGGTTGTACTGTGTGATTTTTCCCACATTGACGACTGAGGATCACTTCTTTGTGCCCTGAAGTTAGTACGGAAATATATGTTTACTAAGTGTGCTGTTTTAATTAATGCTGCTATGAACATTTATGTACAATTATCTATTTTAGCCTTTTCTTTCAACTCTTTTTGACATATAGCCAGAAGTGGAACTTCTAGATGATATGGTAATTCTGTCTTGAAGTTTTTTAGGAACTACTCTATTATTTCTATAGCAGCTATACCATTTTACATTCTCATTAGCAACACACAAGGGTTCCCATCCTCACCAACACCTGTTATTTTCTGTTCTTCTTCTTCTTTTTTTTTTTTTTTAGTAGTCATCCTAATGAGTATTTTCTTGTGGTTTTGATTTGCATTTCCCTAAAAGTGAATGATATTGCACATCTTTTCATTGGCTTATTGGCCATCTGTATCTTTTCTTTAGAGAAATGTCTATTCATATCCTTTGCCTAATTTTATTTTGGTTGTTTGTTTTTTGTTGTTGAGTTATAGGAGCTCTTTATATATTCTTTATATTAAGTCCATATCAGATATATGATTTGAAGATATTCTTCTATTTTGAGTCTCAAGCATCATCATTGGTCCACAGAGGGGCCTGGGCAATGGCTAGTTTAGTTTCCTTAGTGATTCCATGTGTCACTGTCTCTAGCTGTCTCCTTTTCTGTTTACCATCTCCAGAAATAACCATCACACTATTTTTTATTATTATTGTCTCTTTGCCTTTTTAAAAATAGTTTTGTCACATACTTGCATTTGTATATACATATCCACATATCCACACATATGTAATATATTCTGGAAAATATATTCATCCATTTTGTTGTTTGAGCTCCACAAAATAGTATCATTTTATGTGTAGATGTTTGTGAGTTACCTTTCTCTGAAAAATGTTTCTAAGGTTCATCTAGGTTATACTGTATATTTATTTTAAAAGATTTTATTTATTTATTTGACAGACAGAGATCACAAGTGGGCAGAGAGGCAGGCAGAGAGAGAGGAGGAAACAGACTCCCTGCTGAGCAGAGAGCCCAGTGTGGGGCTTGATCCCAGGACCCGGGGATCATGACTTGAGCCGAAGGCAGAGGCTTTAACCCACTGAGCCACCCAGGTGTCCCATACTGTATAGTTTTTACTCATTAATTTAACTTACGTATAATATTTTTTATCTAAACATGTTCCGCTCCTATGGTGATTGGGTTGTTTCTCTCTGTTCGCTTTACCCAAATACAAGCAGTGCTCTTCCGAGCATCTCTAGAGTAGAAATAATAGATTGCATATATGGACTTTACATGATAATGCAAACTGTTTTTCAAAGAGGTTCTATCAATATATATCCTACTTTACAGTGTTCTTCTTTCTCTACTTCCTAACCAACATTTGGTTATACAAGATGTTTTTATTTTTGTCAATCCTTTGAATGTAAAATGCCTGTGATCTCATTTTCATTTCTCTGATAATGATGAGGATGAGTATCTTCTTCTTTGCTTACTTGCCATTTGGGTTTCCAGTTCTGTGAAATCTTTGTTCATGTATATTGCCCTTTCTACTTTGGTTTGTCTTTAACTAATTTATTTAGAATTTTTTCCTGAAAGTTATTAATCTTTGTGTTCCTTGTCTAGGAAAGCCTCCCTTTTCCTGAAGTCAATAGTTTTAAGGTTTATTTTTTTCTTATTTTTAGAGAGGGAGGTGGGGTGCAGAGAGAGACTCTTAAGCAGTTTCCATGCCTAGTGCAGAGAACCACTCAGAGCTGGAACTCACAACCCTGAGATCATGACCTGAGCCAAAATAAAAGTTGGATGCTTAATGGACTGGAGCCATCCAGGCTCCCCAAGTTTTATTTTTTGAACTTAAGTCCTTAAACCATCTGGATTTAATTTTGGTAAACACCATAAGGTAGAGACCCTCTCTAATACTTCCTATAAGAAATAACCAATTGCTCTAAATCCATTTACCATACCAACCACAATACCTGTTCTATCAAAAGAGCATTTTCGGTACAATTTAGGTCCTTGATTCAGTTCCCTTTTATTTTCCATTGTTTATTTATAACTATGTCAAAACCACATGGGCTAGGGGCACTTGGGTGGCTCAGTATGTTAAGTGTCTGCTTTTGGTTCAGGTCATGATCTCAGCATCTTGGGATGGAGCCCCATGTCAGTCTTCCTTCTCAGCCAGGAGTCTGTCTCTCCCTCTTCCTCTGCCTCCCTTCACCCCATCACCCCTCCCCCATCATGTTCTCTCTCTGTATCTCAAATAAATAAAATCTTACACACACACACACACACACACAGGCTAACACCTCAAATGGAATGCTCTGTGTAAGACATGATAGTTCATAATTGTCTTGCTCCTAATTTAAAGGGGAATGGTCCTAATTTGTCACCACTGAGAATGATATTTACTCTGGTAGGTAACTTTTATTTATTTTTATTTTATTTTTTAAGATTTTATTTATTTATTTGACAGATGGAGATCACAAGTAGACAGAGAAACAGGCAGAGAGAGAGGAGGAAACAGGCTCCCTGCTGAGCAGATAGGCTGATGCGAGGCTTGATCCCAGAACCCTGGGATCATGACCTGAGCCACCCAGGTGTCCTGGTAACTTTTACTGAGTTAGGGAAATTTCCTTCTAACAAAAATAGGAAATTTCCTTCCATTTCCATTTTGCTAAAAGATTTTAAAATCATAAATAGATTTTGAATTTTATCAAATGTTTTCTTTAATCTGTAAATGTGCCAAAGGACAGAATTTTTCTAACATTAAACCATCTTTCCACTTCTAGAATAAACTGTTATCATTTATATCACAAGCTCGAAAAGTCTAACATGCAAGAAGAAAATCAATTGACAGATCTTCATCTCTTTGAGATCTCTTCTTGGTCTAATCCTTTATGGTTAGCATGAACAAATATGGCCACTAGAGCTCAGGATCTTCTAGTAGTGAGTGTTTGTGTGTATGTACACATATATACACACATTTACGTGCGTGTGTATTTTTTTATTTTCAAAGACCCTGTTCTATTGAAGATCAAAGAGTTTTGTCATTGTCTCTCCCCATCTCTGTATACAAATGAGAAAAACTGTTACTAAGGCTAGAAAACAAAATTGCAGATTGTAATAGTCCCTCCCAGGCAAATAGGTTTTGCAAACTTCTGAAATGCAATAAATTTAAGTTAGTTAACTAACTTATTCTTTCACAGAACTATAAAACTTGAACTATACAATGTATAAAGAAGACATAAAAATGCACTGTTTTCAATATTTTATGTCTTTATGAAAGAAGAAAGTTCACTCATAAACGTGTACTCAGTTACTTTAAAAAATATTTGGGTGTCTAGAATGTCCCAGGGATTTTATTAGGTACCTGCTATAAACATCACTTAACTTTCTAACTAGAGTTAATCAGGGAGACTAAATGGGTATAGGATATTATGAAGTCAGGACTTTGTTGACAATGAATTGACTTTTTTTTTTTTTAAGATTTTATTTATTTATTTGACAGAGGGAGAAAGATATCACAAGTAGGCAGAGCAGCAGGCAGAGAGAGAGAGAGGGGGAAGCAGGCCCCCTGCCAAGCAGAGAGCCTGATGTGGGGCTCCATCCCAGGACCCTGAGATCATGACCTGAGCCGAAGGCAGAGGCTTAACCCACTGAGCCACTACAGTGCCACAGTGAATTGACTTCCTGAAATACAAGGCAAAGGGACATCTGGATATCTCTGTCAGTTAAGTATCTGCCTTGAGCTCAGGTCATGATTCCAGGGTCCTGGGATCAAGTCCCGCATTTGGCTTCTGTCAGTTAAGTATCTGCCTTGAGCTCAGGTCATGATTCCAGGGTCCTGGGATCAAGTCCCGCATTTGGCTTCTTGCTTAGTGGAGAAACTGCTTCTCCTTCTTCCTGCTGTTCTCCCAACTGTGCTTTCTCTTTCTCTCTCTCTCTCTGACAAACAAATAAATAAAATCTTTAAAAAAAAAAGAAAAGAAAAGAAATACAAGACAAAGTGATGACTTCCATTTTCACTTATATTTACAGGAGAAACAGTTCTTTTCACATGATTATTACTCTATTAAAGAAATAAAGGCCAAAAAAAATACTTAAAAGCATATTCAAAAGACACCTTGATTTTGCAATTTCCATATATTTTGCATGTTGGCATTAATATTTTTTAATTATAGCTTCTGCATCTCTCAGATTTCCCATGGTGGATTTTTAAGATGTATTTTAAATATTTCTTTTTACTTTGTGCAATAATAATTTATAATTTAAAATAACTTAGTTTTCACAGTAATTAAGTACTCTATATTTTATACAGTAATTATTTCCTCTGCATGCCCTTATACACTGTCTTATATTTAATTGTGTTTATTTTAAATGACTCCAGGAAGCTAAGCTTGTAAGCAAAAGAATTATACTTAAAAATAAACAAGGAAGTGTGATTTAAAGTCATAATAATGAAATACTAATAAGTAACTTAAGCAAATAGTAAGAAAAATTAAATATTTAATGTCCTTTTCAGCAAAGATGGATTTCATTCTTTAAAAACGTTTTTAGAACATTAGTTAGGAAATGTTTCCAATCAACCCTTAAAATTAAAAACAATGTATCTAGGTTTTCACATGTACAATTTGCACAAAGCTTTTCTTTTGCTAAACTTAACACACCAAAACATGAATTGTTTCTGACATAGGAGAAATTAGGTAGCCTCATCTTGCTCAATGTCGAAAGGCCAGATTTCTAGTTAATGTGAAAAACAGCAGGGGTAGAACAACAGAACCATAAAACTGCTCTTGCAGCAAATGGGAGACAGTACTTGTGATCATAGCCAACTCAGCCTGACGCACATCTCCAGAGTATCTCTTTGCCTGCTACTGGAAGGATCCTAAGGGATAGTTCACTTATGCTTTCTTTTATATATGACTCAGATTTTCTTCTTTTTAAACTTGTTTTCTATCAGAAACCAGGGTTCTGGTTTGTATTTATTTATTTATAAAAGCTTTTATTTATATATTTAAGAGAAAGATAAAAGGAGAGTGAGAGGGAGAATCAGACTCCATGATAAGCAGAGCGTCTGATGTGGGGCTTAATCCCAGGACCCTGAGATCATGACCTGAGCTGAAGGCAGACACTTAACCTAACCACCCAGGCACCTTGATTCTGTCCATTCTCAGGCACCTTGATTCTGTCCATCCTCAATCTTTAGCTATGAAACCATGGGGAAACAGCAAATTCTGAACTCTGAGAGAAGTAGCCTTCAATTTCCTTGAAATTCCATTCATACTGAATTCTTCATTGCCTGATAAAGCTTGGTAAAGTAGATGCTAGGATGCATTTCTAGAACCAATGATGATTAGTCCCTCTCCCTCCCTTCAGAGCCGACAGAGTCCTACTGTATACCACATAGGGAGCACATCCCAATTGTGGGCATGGAAACACTTCTATGTTCAATATTTGAGAACTAACTGTCTCCTGGATTTTATAACCAAAAGATGGTTTCAAATTTCTCAGGTCCAGTAGTGGAAAAGCAAAGACTTTCCTCCTATAGAAAGAGACTATTTTATTAACTTATTTTTAATTAACATATAATATATTATTTGCCTCAGGGGTACAGGTCTGTGATTCATCAGTCTTACACATTTCACAGCACTCACCATAGCACATACCCTCCCCAACATCCATAACCCAGCCGCCCTATCCCTAACCCCTCGCCCCCCAGCAACCCTCAGTTTGTTTTGTGTGATTGAGTCTCCTATGGTTTGTCTCTCTCCTATTTTAAAAGACAAACATGAACCACAGCTTTCTGGAGAGAGAAATTTGAGGCATGTAGAAAAAGGAAGGAGTGAGTGACACTGAAGATTCTGGAGCCAGCATTTGAAGTCTTTGTATTACAATCTGTGGTACTGGAAAACTTTATTAACCTATTCCATGGGGATGATGGACGTATCATCTTCATAGCTTTGTTGTCAGGATTTAAAATGTTGGTTTAGGAAAAGTTCCTGGCACATAATGATTGTTTAACACACACTAACTGCTATTATCTGCTCTAAGATTCAAATAGTTTGAAACACGCAGAAACAAACCCAGAAGAACATGATATCTGCTGCACTTTGTTGTCTGTGACATAATAGACTTTCAATAAGCATTATTGAATTCATTTGGTGTTCTCTAGAATGCTAAGAAAAGGGGTGGGATTATGGACATTGGGGAGGGTATGTGTTTTGGTGAGTGCTGTGAAGTGTGTAAACCTGGTGGTTCACAGACCTGTACCCCTGGGGATAAAAACATATGTTTATAAAAAATAAAAAATTAAAAAAAAAAGTTAAATTCAATAATTAAGTTAATTGAAGAGTTTTTATAAAACAACTTTAATGAGATGTACTTGAGGTATAATAAATTATACATATTTAAAGTATATACAGTATGATACATGTGTATATATAAATATACATATACATACTGTGAAATTATTGCCACAATCAAGATAATATCCATCATCTTAGATTGTTTGCTTATACCTTTTGTAATCTCTCCCTATAATACCTCTCCCTACCTTTCCCATTGCATTCTTTGTTTTTTACCCCTAGCATAATGATTTTTTTTTCTCAGATTTATCTGTGTTGCTAAATGTATTCATAGTTTATTCCTTTTTATTACAGAATGATATCACCATACAGATATGCCACAATCTGGTTATCTATTCATCTGTAATGGTGATCTGGATAGGTTCAAGTCTGGGGTTATTACAAATAAGGATGCTACGGAAATTCATGTACAAGTTTTTGTGTGGGTATATGTTTTCATTTCTGTTGGGTGAATTAGCTAGGGGTGGAGTGCCTGGGTTATATGATAGGAATATGTTTTACTACTTAATAAACTGCCAAACTGTTTTCCAAAGTATACCATCTGACATTCCCACTAGCATAGCATGAGAGCTCTAGTTCCGGGACTTCATCACCCATAATCGTTCCCTTTTAGTTACTCTAATAAAGGTGTGCTAATTGTGGTTTTAATTTGCTTTTTCTTGATGACTGATGCAGTTTAGCATCTTTTCACATGTTCATTCATACATCTTCTCTACTGAAGTATCTGTCAAATCTCTTGTATTTCTTTTTTTATTGGCCTGTTTGGTTTTGAATTACGCACTTTGGGAGTCCATTTTATACTGAATACAAATCATTTATCACATATATAATTTGGAAATGATTTCTCCAAGTTTGTGACTTGCTTATTTCATTATCTTATGTCTCTTTTTTTGAGGAGCACAAGTTCTTAAATTTGATGAAGTCCAACCTATCAATTTATTCACCAGTGGCATATGCTTCTGATGTTATATCTATCTTTGCCAATCCAAAGTCGCAAAGATCTTTCTTTGTTTTTCTCTATATAATTTTAGGTTTACATTTAGATTTAAGGCCCATTTTGTGTTAATTTTTGCATGTGGTGTGAGGTGCAGTAAAATTTTTGTTTTGTTTTGTTTTTGCTTTTTACATAAGTATGTCCATTATCATTTTCCATTTATTAGCATTAGCACCTTTATCAAAAGTCAGCTATCAATATATGTGTAGATCTTTTTCTGGGCTCTCTATGCTGTTCCACTGATCTCTTTGTCTATCTTGATGTCAATACCACATGGCCTTGATTTCTATAGCTTATAATATGTCTTGAAATTAGGAAGTATTGATTTCTAACTTAATTTTTTTCAAGGTTATTTTGTCCATTAGGTCGTTCCATTAACATACAAATTTAAGATTCAGCCTATTATTTTCCATGGAAACATCTCCTGTATTATAGTCATGATTACATCAAGTCTACAATTTGGGAAGTATTGATATCGTAAAGCATTGAGTATTCTGGTTTTTGAACAGAGTATGCATCTCCATTTATTTAGGTTTTCTTTAGTTTCTCATAGCAATGTTTTGTAGTTTTACACATATAGGTCTTACACATATTTTGTCATATTTATTACTAAACACTACATATTTCATGATACTGTGGTATTATTTTTTCTTCAATGTCTAAATATTATTTACTAGTACATATAAATATAATTTATTTTATTTTGAAATATTGTCTTTGTATTCTGAACTTTACTAAACTTCCTTATGTTTTAGTAGATTCCATCATGTTTTCTGCATACAAAATTATGCTATCCTTAGATAAAGATAATTTTATTTCTTCTTTTCCAATGTGGACACTTTTCTTCTATACTCCTTCTCATTCTTCCTTCCTTCTTACCTTCTTTCCTTTTTCTTCCTATTCTCTGTCTTCCTTTTCCCCCCCACACCTCCTCTCAGTCCCAATCTCTTTCCCTAATTTAACAGTCTAGAACTTCCAGTACAATGTAGGATAAAAGTGCTACAAAAAAAATATTTCTTTCCCTGATCATAGGGAAATAACATTCTATTGTTTACCATTAAGTATGTTGTTAGGTATAGATTTTTTTGTAGATGTCCTTATCATCTGTCATTGCCTGACTTGTTAATTTTAGCCATTCTGACTGGTGTGAGGTGATATCTCATTGTGGTTTTGATTCATATTTTCCTGATGCCAAGTGACATTGAGCATTTTTTCTTGTGTCTGTTGGCCATCTGGATGTCTTCTTTGCAGAAATGTCTGTTCATGTCCTCTGCCCATTTCTTGATGGGTTATTTGTTCTTTGGGTGTTGAGTTTGATAAGTTCTTTATAAATTTTGGATACTAGACCTTTATCTGCTATGTCATTTGCGAATATCTTCTCCCATTCTGTCAGTTGTCTTTTGGTTTTGTGGACTGTTTCCTTTGCTGTGCAAAAGCTTTTGATCTTGATGAAGTCCCAATAGTTCATTTTTGCCCTTGCTTCCCTTGCAAGGGATGTTTCTAAGAAATATCCTAGATGTTTTTAGGTGATGTTTCTAGGAAGAAGTTGCTGTGGCTGAGGTAGAAGAGGTTACTTCCTGTGTTCTCCTCAAGGATTTTGATGGATTCCTTTCTCACATTGAGGTCTTTCATCCATTTTGAGTCTGGTTTTGTGTGTGGTGTGAGGAAATGATCCAGTTTCCTTCTTCTGCATGTGGCTGTCCAATTTTCCCAACACCATTTGTTGAAGAGACTGTCTTTTTTCATTGGACATTCTTTTCTTGCTTTGTCAAAGATTAGTTTTCCACAGAGTTGAGGGCCCATTTCTGGACTCTCTATTCTGTTCCATTGATCTATGTGTCTGTTCTTGTGCCAGTACCATACCGTCTTGATGATGGCAGTTTTATAATAGAGCTTGAAGTCTGGAATTGTGATGCCACCAACTTTGGTTTTCTTTTTCAACATTCCTCTGGCAATTCAGGGTCTTTTCTGGTTCCATACAAATTTTAGGATTATTTGTTCCATTTCTTTGAAAAAAATGGATGGGATTTTGATAGGGATTGCATTAAGTGTGTAGATTGCTTTAGGTAGCATAGACATTTTCACAATATTTGTTCTTCCAATCCATGAGCATGGAACATTTTTTCATTTCAATTGTTCCTCAATTTCTTTCATGAGTACTTTATAGTTTTCTGAATAGAGATTCTTTGCCTCTTTGGTTAGGTTTATTCCCAGGTATCTTGTGGTTTTGGGTGCATTTGTAAATGGGATTGACTCCTTAATTTCTCTTTCTTCTGTCTTGTTGTTTGTGTAGAGAAATGAAACTGATTTTTGTGCATTGATTTTATATCCTGACACTTTACTGAACTCCTGTACAAGTTGTAGCAGTTTTGGAGTGGAGTCTTTTGGGTTTTCCACATATAGTATCATATCATCTGCAAAGAGCGAGAGTTTGA
Source organism: Mustela erminea (assembly GCF_009829155.1). Taxonomy (NCBI): domain Eukaryota; kingdom Metazoa; phylum Chordata; class Mammalia; order Carnivora; family Mustelidae; genus Mustela; species Mustela erminea. The sequence continues at coordinate 10,202,765 of NC_045629.1, read as the reverse complement.
CTTCTTTGCCAGTTCAGATGCCTTTTATTTCTATTGTTGTCTGATTGCTGAGGCTAGGACTTCTAGTACTATGTTGAATGCCAGTGGTGATAATGGACATCCCTGCCATGTTCCTGACCTTAGTGGAAAAGCTCTCAGTTATTCTCCATTGAGAATGATATTTGTGGTGGGTTTTTCATAGATGGCTTTGATGATATTGAGGTATGTGCTCTCTATCCCTACACTTTGAAGAGTTTTGATCAAGAAAGGATACTGTACTTTGTCAAATGCTTTATTAGCATCTATTGAGAGTGTCATGTGGTTCTTGTTCTTTCTTTTATTAATGTGTTGTATCACATTGATTGATTTGTGGATGATGAACCAAACTTGCAGCCCAGAAATAAATCCCACCTGGTCGTGGTGAATAATCCTTTTAATGTACTGTTAGATCCTATTGGCTATTATCTTGGTGAGAATTTTCGCATCTGTGTTCATCAAGGATATTGGTCTGTAATTCTATTTTTTGATGGGATCCTTGTCTGGTTTTGGGATTAAGGTGATGCTGGCCTCATACAATGAGTTTGGCAATTTTCCTTCCATTTCTATTTTTTGGAACAGTTTCAGGTGAATGGGTATTAATTCTTCTTTAAATGTTAGGTAGAATTATCCTAGGAAGCCCTCTGGCCCTGGGCTTTTGTTTGTTGGGTGATTTTAGATGACTTCTTCAATCTCCTTTCTGGTTATGGGTCTGTTCAGTTTTTTTTCTGGTTCAGTTTTTGCAGTTTCTATGTCTCTAGGAATGCATCCATTTCTTTCAGATTGTCAGATTGCTGGCATATAGTTGCTAATAATATGTTCTTATAATTGTGTTTCTTTGGTGTCGGCTGTGATCTCTCCCCTATCATTCATGATTTTATTTATTTGGGTCCTTTCTTTTTTCTTTTTGATAAATCTGGCCAGGGGTTTATCAATCTAATTAATTCTTTCAAAGAACCAGCTCCTAGTTTCATTGATTTGTTCTACTGTTCTTTTGGTTTCTACTTCATTGATTTCTGCTCTGATCTTTATGATTTCTCTTCTCCTGCTGGGTTTAGGCTTTCTTTGCTGTTCTTTCTCCAGCTCCTTTAGGTGTAGGGTTAGGTTGTGCACTTGAAACCTTTCTTCTTTTTTGAGAAAGGCTTGTATGGCTATATACATTCCTCTCAGGACCGCCTTTGCTGTGTCCCAAAGATTTTGAACAGTTGTGTTTTCATTTTCATTTGTTTCCAGAATTTTTTCAGTTCTTCTTTAATTTCATGGTTGACCCATTCATTCTTTAGTAAGGATGCTCTTTAGCCTCCATGTATTTGAGTTCTTTCCAAATTTCCTCTTGTGATTGAGTTCTAGCTTCAGAGCATTGTGGTCTGAAAATATGCAGGGAATGATTCTAATCTTTCGATACCAGTTGAGACCTGATTTAGGACCCAGGATGTGATCTATTCTGGAGAATGTTCTATGTGCACTAGAGAAGAAAGTGTATTCTGTTATTTTGGGATGAAATGTTCTGAATATATCTGTGATGTCTATTTTGTCCAGTGTGTCATTTAAGGCCTTTATTTCCTTGTTGATCTTTTGCTTGGATGATCTGTCCATTTCAGTGAGGGGGAGTGTTAAAGTCCTCTACTACTATTGTATTATTGTTGATATGTTTCTTTGATTTTGTTATTAATTGGTTTATATGGTTGGCTGCTCCCATGTTATAGGTATAGATATTTAAAATTGTTAGATCTTCTTGTTGGACAGATCCTTTGAGTATGATATAGTGTCCCTCCTCATCTCTTATTATAGTTTTTGGCTTAAAATCTAAGTGATCTGATATAAGAATTGCCACCCCAGATTTCTTTTGATGTCCATTAGAATGGTAAATTATTTTCCACCCTTCACTCTAAATCTGGAGGTGTTTTCAGGTCTAAAATGAGTTTCTTGCAGACAGCATATTGATGGGTTTTGTTTTCTTTTCCAATTTGATACCTTGTGTCTTTTGATTGGGGACATTTAGCACATTTACATTCAGGGTAACTATTGAGACATATGAATTTGGTGCCATTGTATTGCCTGTAAGGTGACTTTTACTGTATATTGTCTCTGTTCCTTTCCTTTCTACTATTCTTAGGCTCTCTCTTTGCTTAGAGGACCCTTTTCAATATTTCCTGTAGGGCTGTTTTGGTGTTTGTAAATTCTTTCAGTTTTTGTTTGTCATGGAAGCTTTTTATCTCTCCTTCTATTTTCAATGATAGCCTAGCTGGATATAGTATTCTTGGTTGTATGTTTTTCTCATTTAGTACTCTGAATACACCATGCCAGTTGTTTCTGGCCTGCTAGGTGTCTGTGGATAAGTCTGCTGCTAATCTAATATTTCTACCATTGAATGTTACAGACTTCTTTTCCCAAGGTGATTTCAAGATTTCCTCTTTGTCACTAAGACTAGTAAGCTTTACTACTAGATGATGTGGTGTGGACCTATTTTTATTGATATTGAGGGGGATTCTCTGCACCTCCTGGATTTTGATGCTTGTTCCCTTTGCCATATTAGGGAAATTATTATAATTTGCTTTGTATAGCTTCTGCCCCCCTCTCTCTTTCTTCTTCTTCTGGAATCCCACTTGTTCTAATGTTTCATCTTATGGTATCACTTATCTCTCGAATACTCCCCTTGTGGTCCAGTAGTTGTTTGTCTCTCTTTTGCTCAGCTTCTTTATTCCACATCATTTGGTCTTCTATATCACTTATTCTCTTTTTTGCCTCATTTATTCCAGCAGTAAGAGCCTCCATGCTTGATTGCACCTCACTGATTCCTTTTTTGAGTTCAACATGGTTACATTTTAGTTCTTTTATTTCTTCAGAAAGTGATTTTGTTTCTCCACACAGGGTTTCTCTAATATCCTCTATTCCTTTTTCGAGCCCAGTTATCATCTTGAGAATCATCATTTGGAACTCTAGATCTGACAAATTACCAATGTCTGTATTGATTAGATCCCTAACCATCAGTACTGCCTCTTGTCCTTTTTTTTTGTGGTGAGTTTTTCACCTTATCATCTTATCCAAATAAGAATATATGAATGAGAGAATAAAATGCTAAGAAGGTGGTAAAGGCCCCAGGAAAATTTACACTAACCAAATCAGAGGAGATGCCAAAGTAAGGGGAGAAAAGGGGCATAAGAAGAAATTATATATATATATACACACACACACATATATATATATATATATATATATATATATATGCTCACCAGTCTATTATATACATATATTAGACTGGCAATTAGAACAGAGATACCCACTTGATTTGGGGTGTATTTTGGTCTCTTAGAAGAAACTACCTCCCAAAATTTTAAGAAAATTTTAAGAAAGTGTGTGGGTAAACACAATGAAGGGATAGAATATGACTGTAAAGATGACTATTAAAAAAACAATTCTAAAAAAGGAATTGATACATTGGTTGGAAAAAGAAAGAAGAAGAGAAAAAAGGGGAAGAGAATGTCCTCAGGTTGGAAACTAGAACAAAGCCCTGTGCTAGATGTAGGGTATATTTTGTTCTATTAGAAGAAATTGTATCCCAAAATTCTCTATGAAAAAAAAACAACCTTATATGTATACAAAAAAAAATAAAATTAAATGCAATGTAGGTTAAAATATGACTATAATAATGAAGGTTTAAAAATATTTATTAAAGAAAGGTATTGTTAAGATTAGTTAAAAAACGTTAAAAGAAAAAAGAGGATAGGTTAAAAAATTAGAATAAGAAAAAAATAAAGTTGGGGCACCTGGGTGGCTCAGTGGGTTGAGCCACTGCCTTTGGCTCAGGTCATGATCTCAGGGTCCTGGGATCCAGTCCCGCATCAGGCTCTCTGCTCAGCAGGGAGCCCGCTTCCCTCTCTCTCTCTGCCTGCCTCTCTGTCTACTTGTGATTTCTGTCAAATAAATAAATAAAATCTTTAAAAAAAAAAAGAAAAAAGAAAGTTAAAAACTTTAACTTTGCAAGACAAAAGGATCATTAAGGAGAAAGCTATGAATTCCATGCGTGGCTTTCTCCTATCTCTAGAGTTCTGCTGTTCTCCTTGATCAGTGAGCTTGGTCTTGGCTGGATGTTCTTGCTGATCTTCTGGGGGAGGGGCCTGTTGTAGTGATTCTCAAATGTTTTTGCAGGTGTTGGAATTGCACTGCCCTTGCCAGGGGCCAGGCTAAGAAATCTGCTTAAGTTCGATCTCAGGAGTTTTTGTTCCCTGAATGCTTTCTGTAGAGCTCTGGAGAACGGGAATGACAGCCTCCCAATCTCCAGCCCTGAGGAGCTGAGAGCTCAGGGCGCCACTTCTCAGTGTGCCATCAGAGAAAAGTGGTCAACCACTCCTGTCCCCCTGTCCCCCGGTCTTCAGCCGCACTCGGGTCTCACCCAGCCTGTGACTGAGTGTTCCTATCTCTGATGCACAGCCCCATTTTGAGTCTCCAAACCCAGTATATTCCTGCCTCCAGAGGAGGTAGGTGAGTCTCTCTGGATCTGCCACTTGTGGGGTCCTTGCTCAAAGAGTAGTGGTTCAACTGTGCCACAGATCACTGTTTAAGGTAACCCAGAGCTGAGAGCCCATTCCTTAGCTCTGTCTCTGTAGCTGGCCCCCCTCTCCAATACCTGGCAGCTCTGCCACACTCAGACAGCCCCAGTCTTTGTGACCTCATGAGTCCTGAGACCACACTGTCTCTGAGAGGACTCCACCTCTGCTTAGCCTCTGGAGCACTATCCCTCAGTGAAGCAGACTTCTAAAACTTCTGATTTTGTGCTTCACTGCTCTGCTGCTTGCCAGGAGCCAGCCCCTCCCCTGTGGTCTATCTTCCTGTCACCTTGGATTCACTTTTTTGCACGTCCTACCTTTCAGAAAGTGGTCAATTTTCTGTTCCTAGAATTGCTGCTTTTCTTCTCTTTGATCACTTGTTGAGTTTGTAGGTGTTCAGAATGATTTGGTAATTATCTAGCTGAACTCCTGCAACCTAATGTCATTTCAGTCTGCTACTCCTCCACCATCCTTCCTCTCATGGTCTTATTTATTTCTTAACTGTTTGATAGAATTCATCACAGAAGCCATCTCTGCCCCAGATTTTCTTTTTGGGGGGGCTTTTACTATAAATTCAATTTCATTGGTAGATTCAGAGTTGTTCTGATTATCTTAAGCTTGGTAGATTTATGCTTTTAAGAACATGTTTATTGCACCTGAGTTGTCTAAATTATTGTCATAAAATTCTTCATGATAATTATGCATCATTTTGATAATTGTAGAATATGTAGTGATATTAGCTCTCTTGTTGCATTGGTAATTTCTTCCCCCCACCCTCTCTCTCTCTTTTTTATCTTTCTGGCAAAAAGTTTATCAATTTTATTGATCTCAAAGAACCAGCTTTTGATGTGATTGATTTTCTCTATTCTTTTTGTGTTTTTTTTTTTCTTCCATTAATCGCCATTCTGTCCTTTATTATATTCTCTATTTGCTTACTTTGCATGTCATTTGTTCTTATTTTTTAATTTCTAAATACAAAACCCGAGGTCATTGAATTGAAATATTTTTTCTCTTCTAACATAGGCTTTAACATTACAAACTCCTTACTCAGTACTCTTTAGTACTGCCCAAATATTTTTGTATCTCATATTTTCATTTTAATTAAGTTCAAAAACACTTTTAAATTTCTCTTTTGATTTCTTCTTCAAACTACAGGTTATTTAGAAGCATGCTATTAGTTTCTAAGTACTTGGGAATTTTCCAGAAACCTTTCTGTTATTGATTTCTCACTTAATTCCATTGTGGTAAGAGTACATCATTTGAATTCTTTTAAGTTTGTTAGTATTTGTTTTGTAGCACAGATTATTAACTATATTGGAAAATGTCTGTGTGCAATTGAAAAGAATGTGTACATTATTGTCATTAGATGGAATATTCTATATATACCAATTAGGTCCAATTACTTGAGTGTATTGTTGAAGTATTTATATTATTACTGATTTTCTGTTTACTTGTTCTAACAAGTTTTGAGAGAAAGGTGTTGAAATCTCAGACTATAATTGTGAAATTTTTCTATTTGTCCTGAATCTTGTCAGTTTTTCCTTTAGTTATTTTGGAGCTCTTCCATTAGTTACATAAATATTTAAAATTATTATATCCTCCTAGTGAGTTGATCTTGTTATATATAGCTTGAAATCTACCTTGTCCGATACTAAAACAGTTACCTTAGACTTCCCTTGATAATGTTAGTGTGGTATATCATTAATTCTTTAAAATGTTTTATATTTTTATATTTAAATTTCACTTCTTATAAGCAGCATATACTTGGGTCTTGCATTTTTCTCTTAACTGACAATCTCTATCCTTTAATTAGGGTTTTAAAACATTTACTTTCAATGTGATTATGGGTATGGTTAGGTTTAGAACTATCATCTTGCTGTTACAATTTAATTTGTCCCATTTCTTACTTTTTCCCTGTCTTTCTTTTTTATTTAAGACTTCTTTTATATCAGGGCACCTGGATGGCTCAGTGGGTTAAAGCCTCTGCCTTTGGCTCAGGTCATGATCCCAGGGTCTTTGGATCGAGCCCCACATCAGGCTCTCTGCTCAGCGGGGAGCCTGCTTCCTCCTCTCTCTCTCTTTGCCTGCCTCTCTGCCTACTTGTGATCTCTGTCTGTCAAATAAATAAATAAAATATTTTGAAAAAAGACTTCTTTTATATTAATCGAATACAATTTCTGATTCCATTGTATCTCTTTTTTTGGTTCATTAGTTATAATTCCTCACATTGTTTTCTCAGAGATTGCATTCAATTTTCTAATACACATAAGAAGCTGGCATTCTTTTGTAAAGGGCCAGATAATAAATATTTTAGACTTGTGCACCACATATGGTCTTTGTTACATATTCATATTTCTTCAACTTTTAAAAATGTGAAATCATTCTTAGCTTCTAGCTCATACAAAAACAGGCTGTAAGCCAGGTTGATCTGTGAGCTGTGGTTTGCCAACTGGTGGTATACATCTTACCAGTCTTCCTTCCAGTAATGTTGCACCACTTCAGAGTATAAGACTCTTCTAAGAATACTCTTCATTTATTTCCTTCTGGATTTTGTGCTATATTTGTCACACATTTTAATTTTATGTATGTTATAAACTCTACAGTGCATTATTACTTTTGTTTAAACAATTATCTTTGAAATTGATTGAAATTATAGGAGAAAAAAAATTGATACTCCACATAGTTACCATTCCCTGGGCTATTCATTCTTTTGTGAATTTTGAGTATTGTTTTTCTTCTACCTGAAAAATTTCCTCTGATATTTCTGTTAGTGCAGGGTTGCTTGTGGTGAATTCTTTCTTGCAGTGAAATTTGCCAGTGATGATTTCTTTCAGATTTTGTACATCTGAAAAAACAAACAAACAAACAAAAAACCCAACAACTCAATTTTGTCCTCTTGCTTTTTAAAGAGAATTCTGTTTGGTATAGAATCCCAGGGTGACAACTTTTAATTGCTATCTTGGTTTATGTTCTGTGAGTGCTTAAAAAGAATGTGTAGTCTGCTGTTGGATGGAATAGTCTATAAATGTTCATTAGATTCTTTTGGTTGGCAGTTACTGAGTTCTGTATTTTTGTTGATTTTATGTCTGATTGTTCTTTTAATTGTTGAGAGAGGGCTGTTAAAGTGTCTGTAATTGTGATTTTGTTAACTTCTTCTTTTCCTTTTTTTCATTTTGTGCTTCATATGTCTTGCAGCTCTTTTGTTTGGATGCATATATATTTAGGATTGCATTGTCTTTTGGTGGGTTGGCACTTTTGTCATTACAGAATGTCCCTCTTTGTCCCTGGTTATCTTTTTGCTCTGAAATCCTATGATATTAATATACCTCTTTTGTTTTAAATTAATGTTTGCATGGTATACTTTTTTCTATCCTTTTACTTCCTACCTACCTATATCACTTTTGAAGTGATTCTTCTGCAGTAGCATCTCATTGGGTGATTTTTTTTTTTATCCATTCTGATGACTTCTCTCTCTCTCTTTCTCTCTCTCTTTTTTAAGATTTTATTTATTTGACAGAGAAAGATCACAAGTGGGCAGTGAGGCAGGCAGAGAGAGAAAGAGGAAGCAGGCTCCCTGCTGAGCAGAAAGCCTGATGTGGGGTTCTATCCCAGAACCCTGAGACCAGAACCTGAGCTGATGGCAGAGGCTTAACCCACTGAGCCACCCAGGAACCCCCTGCTGATATCTCTTTTAATTGGTGCATTCAGACAATTTCCATTTCATGCAATTATCAAAAAGTTAAGGGTGATGCCTGCCTTTTTTTTTTTCATTTTCTGTTTATCCTTTTTCTGTTTTATTTCCCTCTTTTACTGAGAGTTACATGAATGATTTCTGTTGTTGTTGCTATTCCATTTTATCTATTGTGTTTTGAATCTATATTTTTGTGTAATAGGCTTTTTATAATGGTTTCTCTAGGTACTACTTTATATATCCATAACTTACCAAGCCTACTGATGTTGATATTATACCCACTTGAATGAAAAATAGAAACCTTATTTACATTTATGTTCCTTTCCCTACTTCTAATCATTGCAATTACTTACATATATTGAGAGCTACATTAAGTAGTGTTATAGTTTTTGCTTCAACTGTCGTAACTAATTTAGAAAGCTCAGAGAAGAAAAGCTTATTGGATTTATCCATGTTTTTGCTTTTTCCAAATTCTTTCTTCTTGATGTTTCAAGGTTCTGTCTTTTATTATTTTGTTTCTATTTAGAGAAGTTCTTCCAACCATTCTTTTCATGTGACTCTACTAGCAACAAATTCTTTGGTCTGAGAATGCCCTGAGTTCCCCTTAATTTTTGAAGGATAATTTTGCTGCATATAGAATTCTGGGTTGACACTTCTCTTCCAGCACTTTCAAAATATTATGCTACTTCCTTCTGGGCTCCATGTTTTTTAATGTTCAATTTGATTTTCCTTATATAATAGTCTTGTCTCTGTGGCCATTTGTTTTGTTCTTTAGTTTTTCAGAACTTTCAAATGACATTTCTTGGCATGGACTTTGGGAGATTTCTATATTTGGGAGTTTACTAATTTTCCTCAATCTATACATTTATGCTTTTGCTAAATTTAGGAAAATTTCAGCCATTATTTTTTCAAATACATTTTTGGTCCCTCTTTTTTTCTCTTCTCATTCTAGAACTCTCATGACAGGCAATATAAAGATTTTTGTCATAGTCTCACGTGTCATGGAGGCTCAGTTCAATTTTTTTGAAATCCATTTTCTTCTTGTTGTTCAGATATGTCTGTTTGTATTATTGTCTCCAGGTCATTGAGTTTTTTCCCCTCTTCCCTCTCCCTTTTGTCCTCAAACTCATCCGCCAAGTTTTTTACTTTAGTTGAATAAAAGAATAAAATTTCTATTTGGTTTGTCTTCCATCTTATATCTCTCTGACAGCGCTCTGGCGGGGTGGAACCTGAGCTTTTCACTTAGCTTCTGTTGGGGGCAAGGGGTTGCTGTGACTGGTGCCAGAGTTCTCTGAGTTTAGCTGAAGGGCAGTATTTATTGTCTAGAAGTATTTTAGGTAGAACCAGAATAATATTTAGTATAGGAATAATTATTCCAGACTTCAGCGTTGGGATTCTGTAAGCACTCAACCCAATGTGCTATGAACTATGAGGCTTTCCAACATTATTTCTGGAATAGGTACAGTTCCTAATCCTGTGAGATGCTGCCTACTATTGCCTGCAACCCTTTCAGTTGCTTTTTCCTCATTCATGAGTGTTGATCAGTGCTCTGTTGCCTAATTGAGGAGAATTTGCAGACCTCTGGGGTTCTCTCTCTTTATACCTCCCTCCTCTTCCATATTCTGTTCAGTCAACCCTTGTTGCCTTTTTCTTGCTTTCAGCTCCATTTTCTCAAGTCAGGGAATCCATCAGGCTCCACCTAATCTCCCTCTTTCCCCATCACATCCTGACAACTCCCCAAGGTTAATCATCAGGGCATGGTTAAGTTCATTTCACTCACTTCCCATTTCAGGGATTGCTGACTTTCAGTGCATGGTGTCCAGTATCTTGAAAAACTGTTGTTTCACATACCTTGTCTTGTTTTCCTTTTTTTTTTTTTTTTTTTTTTTTTAAGGCAAGATGGTCAATCTAAACCTCAATCCTCTATCTTGGCAAGAAGGCACAGTCCAAAGGAAAAGTTTTGAAAATGTATGTGGCTAATTTCAAAGACAACTCCAATATTCCAGGCTTCAGACAGCAAACACAACCCAACCACCAAATAATTGTCCCAGGAACGATGACAAGCAAGAACCTCTGTGTCCAACAGATGCTGAGTGAACAGTGAGAATATGTTCACTGTAGGGGTTACACAATATAATATGTAATAATAATTTCCATCATTAGCCACTTGTTCTTTGATGTTTGGGTTTTTATCATTTACCAAATATCTATATTAAGTTATATATAAGTTCAAATATCATATTTAGGATGAACAAGGCCTTAGAAACTATTTAACATATCACCTTCCCTTTCTGTCACAACCATTCTACTGTTGAGAAAAGAGACCTAAAAATATTAATTAATCCATATCACACCATACTAATGGAAATTGTGAATCCACTTCTATTTCCAGTCTTATATGTATCTTGCCCAGAATCATAATAATAGAAACTCCCATTTATTTCATGACTACTCTGTGCCAGGTGCTTTATATGTGGTATCCTTATCCTTTCCAGAAACTTTTGAGGAAATATATAACTTGCCAAAGCTGAAACACTCCTAAGTGATGGCTATTATTGGGATTTAAACCTAGTTCTGTATAGTTTCAAAGTCTGCATTCTTTCCACAATACAGTATAATTACTTTTGTCATATTTCAACTTGTGTTATTATTTTCTTTTATTTACCTTAGTATATGTCATCTATATTGAGAACACATGCAGTTCTATTTTAATTTAATTTTATTTCATTTTTCCTTCATGCTATGAGGATCATAGTTTGAGCTAGAAATATTGTTTAAGAAATAATTTATCTAATTCTTAGTTTTGGAAAAGGCAATGTTATATTGCAGATCAATTAATTCAATCAGGGTCACATGACATATTAATGATAGGACTTATCATTAAAGTCCCTAGATACCCAGGCTAATGCTTCTTAAGCAGGGTTTTTGGGGCCCGTTTTATATTCATTAACAAAAGAAATGAAATGGGGAACTTGGCACTTCTCTCTGACAAGGAGTTAATGTAAGAATTAGGTGAGAGCATGATAAACAAGGACAACAAATAGCTGTTAAAGAAAATGACTTTCTTTGGAGATGCACAACTGAAAATCAATTAACAAAAACAAACTGCTAATTGGAATAGCTCTGACCCTTCTTATAACCAAATTGTTATTGTGGTTTAATTTATGAGTCCTGTTACTACTCCAAATGAAATGGTCTTAATGGAGAATACCAGTTACTTGAGAAGAATTATTTCATTAAGGATGCATTCTTTTAAAATAGAATAATAACTGGAAATATTTGAAATAAATTCTTATTGAAGCAAGAGATCTTAATTTGCTTCAATATTGTAAGTGGATATTTGTTCCAACTATGTTCCACATAAAGTAGAACTGACTTGACTTTAGTTTGTTATACCCTCATAGAGTCTCCAAACCAGTGGTGTGAAGGTAGGTAAATGGTTAGCAACTGGATAGCGTCTGCCAATTTTTATGGTGTAAAGAATTCCACTGTGGCCAATTTCAAGCTACCAACCTGACATCAACTGCCTTGCAAAACTCTTAAGAATTTAATAATTGGCTCTCACAGGCCAATGCGAGCCAGCTCACTTCTCTTATTCCATAGGCAAGAGAAACTTCTCTGACCTATATAAATTCTCTTTAGAAATTTTCAGTGGTCATTTTGAATGCATCATGAACATAAACTGGTATAAGATAGGAGTTCTGCTCTATACAACTTAAAATTTAACTGTGAAGAAAGACTGTCATAAAATATAAATAACATGAACTATATGCCAATAATTGGTATTGGATTAAAAGCTAAGAGATTCCATATATAACTCACAATTTGTAGACTAAAATGTGCTTTTATTTTCTAGACCTTCAGTCTATCACCACCTTTGTTTGATTGTTTCAAGACCTTGAACATTTGATCAAAAGCAAAATCTAAACATGGAATTAAGAAAATGAGTGATCCTGTGTTTTTTGACTGGCATGGCGTCAAGTTAAAAAACAAATTATACATATCTTTAGCATCTCCTTTTCCATATTCAATAATAAATAAATTCATTTTAAGCTTTTTGTCACAAGCATGCTACTAATGCTGAATATTTAAAGAGAAGTCAAGATACAGTTCAACATTCATTTTCTATTACTGTTGTAACAAATTACCACAAACTTAGTGGCTCAAAACAACAGAAATTTATTAACTTACAAGTCTTGAAGTGTCAACAGGACTGCATTCCTTCTGGAATCTCTGAGAGATGAGGTTTTTTCTTTGCCAAAATTTCCAGCTACTAGATGCAACCTGCGTTTCTTGTCTGCTGGCTAGCTTCCTCCACCTTCAAAGGCAGCAACTGCAGGTCAAGACTTTCTCACATCACTCCTCTCTGCCCTGGATTTTCTACTTTCCTCCTTTACTTTTAAGAATGCTTGTGATTCTTTTTCTTTTTTTTAATTGTTAATATAATGTAGAATTTTTTAATTTTTTTATTTTTTATAAACATATAATATATTTTTATCCCCAGGGCTACAGGTCTGGGAATCACCAGGTTTACACACTTCACAGCACTCACCATAGCACATACCCTCCCCAATGTCCATAACCCTCCTCTCCCAACCTCCCTCACCCCAGTAACACACAGTTTATTTTGTGAGATTAAGAGTCACTTATGGTTTGTCTCCCTCTCAATCCCATCTTGTTTCATTTATTCTTCTCCTACCCCCCAACCTTCCCCACTGTTCCATCTCCACTTCCTCATATCAGGGAGATCATATGATAGTTGTCTTTCTCCAATTGACTTATTTCGCTAAGCATAATAACCTCTAGTTCCATCCACGTCATCTCAAATGGCAAGATTTCCTTTCTATTGATGGCTGCATACTATTCCATTGTGTATATATACCCCATCTTCTTTATCCATTCATCTGTTGATGGACATCTAGGTTCTTTCCATATTTTGGCTATTGTAGACATTGCTGTTGAAACATTCAGGTGCACGTGCCCCTTCGGATCACTATGCTTGTATTTTTAGAGTAAATACCCAGTAGTGCAATTGCTGGGTCATAGGGTAGTTCTATTTTCAACATTTTTGAAGAACTTCCATGCTGTTTTCCAGAGTGGTTGCACCAGCTTGCATTCCCACCAACAGTGTATGAGGGTTCCCCTTTCTCCACATCCTCACCAGCATCTGTCATTTCATGACTTGTTAATTTTAGCCATTCTGACTTGTGTGAGGTGATATCTCATTGTGGTTTGGATTTGTATTTCCCTGATGCCGAGTGATGTGGAGCACATTTTCATGTGTCTATTGGCCATCTGGATATCTTCTTTGCAGAAATGTCGGTTCATGTCTTCTGCCCATTACTTGATTGGATTATTTGTTCTTTGGGTGTTGAGTTTGCTAAGTTCTTTATAGATTTTGGACACTAGCCCTTTATCTGATATGTCATTTGCAAATATCTTCTCCCATTCTGTCAGTTGTCTTTTGGTTTTGTTAACTGTTTCCTTTGCTGTGCAAAAGCTTTTGATCTGGATGAAGTCCCAATAGTTCATTTTTGCCCTTGTTTCCCTTGCCTTTGGCGATGTTCCTAGGAAGATATTGCTGCAGCTGAGGTCGAAGAGGTTGCTGCCTGTGTTCTCCTCAAGGATTTTGATGGATTCCTTTCTCACATTGGGGTCCTTCATCCATTTTGTGTCTATTTTTGTGTGTGGTATAAGGAAATGATCCAATTTCATTTTTCTGCATGTGGCTGTCCCATTTTCCAAATACCATTTATTGAAGAGGCTGTCTTTTTTCCATTGGACATTCTTTCCTGCTTTGTCGAAGATTAGTTGACCATAAAGTTGAGGGTCTATTTCTGGGCTCTCTATTCTGTTTCATTGATCTATGTGTCTGTTTTTGTGCCAATACCATGCTGTCTTGATGATGACAGCTTTGTCATAGAGCTTGAAGTCCAGAATTGTGATGCCACCAACTTTGGCTTTCTTTTTTCAATATTCCTTTGGCTATTCGAGGTCTTTTCTGGTTCCATTAAATTTTAGGATTATTTGTTCCATTTCTTTGAAGAAAATGGATGGTGCTTTGATAGGAATTGCATTAAGTGTGTAGATTGCTTTAGGTAGCATAGACATTTTCACAATATTTGTTCTTCCAATGCAGGAGCATGAAACATTTTTCCATTTCTTTGTGTCTTCCTCAATTTCTTTCATGAGTACTTTATAGTTTTATGAGTATAGATTCTTAGCCTCTTTGGTTAGATTTATTCCTAGGTATCTTGTGGTTTTGGGTGCAATTGTAAATGGGATTGACTCCTGAATTTCTCTTTCTTCTGTCTTGTTGTTTGTGTAGAGAAATGCAACTGATTTTTGTGCATTGATTTTATATCTTGACACTTTATTGAATTCCTGTATAAGTTGAGCAGTTTTGGAGTGGAGTCTTTTGGGTTTTCCACATATAGTATCATATCATCTGAAAAGAGCAAGAGTTTGACTTCTTCTTTGCTGATTTGGATTCCTTTAATTTCCTTTTGTTGTCTGATTGCTGAGGCTAGGACTTCTAGTACTATGTTGAATGCCAGTGAGATAATGGACATCCCTGCCGTGGTTCCTGACCTTAGGGGAAAAGCTGAAAGCTTTTCTCCATTGAGAATGATATATGCAGTGGGTTTTTCATAGATGGCTTTAATAATATTGAGGTATGTCCCCTCTATCCCTGCATTTTGAAGAGTTTTGATCAGGAACGGATACTGTGCTTTGTCAAATGCTTTTTCAGCATCTATTGAGAGTATCATATGGTTCTTGTTCTTTCTTTTATTAATATGTTGTATCATATTGATTGATTTGTGGATGTTGAACCAACCTTGCAGCCCTGGAATAAATCCCACTTAGTTGTGGTGAATAATGCTTTAACGTACTGTTGGATCCTATTGGCTAGTATTTTGGTGAGAATTTTCACATCTGTGTTCATCAAGGACATTGGTCTGTAATTCCGTTTTTTCATGGGATCCTTGTCTGGTTTGGGGATCAAGGTGATGCTGGTCTCATAAAATGAGTTTGGAACTTTTCCTTCTATTTCTATTTTTTGGAACAGTTTCAGGAGAATAGGAATTAGTTCTTCTTTAAACGTTTGGTAGAATTCCCCTGGGAAGCTGTCTGGCCCTGGGCTTCTGTTTGTTGGGAGATTTTTGATGACTGTCGCAATCTCCTTACTGGTTAGGGGTCTGTTCAGGTTTTCTATTTCTTCCTGGTTCAGTCGTGGTAGTTTTTATGTCTCTAGGAATGTATCCATTTCTTCCAGATTGTCAAATTTGTTTGCATAGAGTTGCTCATAGTATATTCTTATAATTGTTTGTATTTCTTTGGTGTTAGTTGTGATCTCTCCTCTTTCATTCATGATTTTATTTATTTGGGTCCTTTTTCTTTTCTTTTTGATAAGTCTGGCCAGGGGTTTATCAATCTTCTTATTTCTTTCAAAGAACCAGCTCCTAGTTTCATTGATTTGCTCTATTGTTTTTTGGTTTCTATTTCATTGATTTCTGCTCTGATCTTTATGATTTCTCTTCTCCTGCTGGGTTTAGGCTTTCTTTCTTGTTCTTTCTCCAGCTCCTTTAGGTGTAGGGTTAGATTGTGTACTTAAGACCTTTCTTGTTTCTTGAGAAAGGCTCATCCCGCTATATATTTTTCTCTCAGTATTGCCTTTGCTGTATGCCACAGATTTTGAATGGTTGTGTTTTCATTATCATTTGTTTCCATGAATTTTTTCAATTCTTTTTTAATTTCCTGGTTGACCCATTCATTCTTTAGAGGGATGGTGTTTAGTCTCCATGTGTTTGGGTTCTTTCCAAATTTCCTCTTGTGATTGAGTTCTAGCTTCAGAGCATTGTGGTCTGAAAATATGCCAGAAATGATCCCAATCTTTTGATACCAGTTGAGACCTGATTTAGGACCTAGGATGTGATCTGTTCTGGAGAATGTTCTATGTGCACTGGAGAAGAATGTGTATTCTGTTATTTTGGGATGAAATGTTCTGAATATATCTGTGATGTCCATCTGATCCAGTGTGTCATTTAAGGCCTTTATATCCTTGTTGATCTTTTGCTTGGATCATCTGTCCATTTCAGTGAGGGGAGTGTTAAAGTCCCCTACTATTATTGTATTATTGTTGATGTGCTTCTTTGATTTTGTTATTAATTGGTTTATATAGTTGGCTGCTCCCATGTTAGGGGCATAGATATTTAAAATTGTTAGATCTTCTTGTTGGACAGATCCTTTGAGTATGATATAGTGTCCTTCCTCATCTCTTATTATAGTCTTTGGCTTAAAATCTAATTGATCCGATATAAGGATTGCAACTCCTGCTTTCTTCTGATGTCCATTAGCATGGTAAATTGTTTTCCACTCCCTCACTTTAAATCTGGAGGTGTCTTCTGGTCTAAAATGAGTTTCTTGTAGGCAACATATAGATGGGTTTTGTTTTTTTATCCATTCTGATACCCTGTGTCTTTTGATGGTGGCATTTAGCCCATTAACATTCAGGGTAACTATTGAGAGATATGAATTTAGTGCCATTGTATTGCCTGTAAGGTGACTATTACTGTATATTGTCTCTGTTCCTTTCTGATTTACTAATTTTAGGCTCTCTCTTTGCTTAAAGGACCCCTTTCAATATTTCCTATAGAGCTGGTTTGGTGTTTGTAAATTCTTTCAGTTTTTGTTTGTCCTAGAAGCTTTTTATCTCTCCTTCTATTTTTAATGATGGCCTAGCTGGATATAGTATTCTTGGCTGCATGTTTTTCTCATTTAGTGCTCTGAATATATCATGCCAGTTCTTTCTGGCCTGCCAGGTCTCTTTGGATAAGTCTGCTGCCATTCTAGTATTTTTACCATTGTATGTTACGGACTGCTTTTCCCAGGCTGCTTCCAGGATTTTCTCTTTGTCACTAAGACTTGTAAATTTTACTATTAGGTAACGGGTTGTGGATCTATTCTTGTTGATTTTGAGCATGGTTCTCTGCACCTCCTGGATTTTGATGCTTGTTCCCTTTGCCATATTAGGGAAATTCTCTCCAGTAATTCTCTCCAATATACCTTCTGCTCCCCTCTCCCTTTCTTCTTCTTCTGGAATCCCAATTATTCTAATGTTGTTTTGTCTTATGGTGTCACTTATCTCTCGAATTCTCCCCTCATGATCCAGTAGTTGTTTGTCCCTCTTTTACTCAGCCTCTTTATTCTCTGTCATTTGGTCTTCTATATCAGTAATTCTTTCTTCTACCTCATTTATCCTAGCAGTGAGAGCCTCCTTGTTTGATTACACTTTATTAGTAGCTTTTTTGATTTCAAATTGGTTTTATTTTAGTTCTTTTATTTCTCCAGAAAGGGCTTTTATATCTCCTGAGAGGATTTCTCTAATATCTTCCATGCCTTTTTTCAAGCCTGGCTAGAACCTTGAGAATTGTCATTCTGAACTCCAGATCTGACATATTACCAATGTCTGTATTGATTAAGTCCCTAGCCTTAGGTACTAGGTACTGTCTCTTGTTCTTTTTTTTTTTTTTTTTTTTTGTGGTGAATTTTCTGCCTTGTCATTTTGTCCAGATAAGAGTATATGAAGGAGCAAGTAAAATACTAAAAGGATGGCAAAGACCCCAAGAAAATATGTTTTAACCAAATCAGAAGAGATCGCAAATTGGGGGGGGGGGAGAAAGGGGATAAACAGAGGTTCAGAAAAAAAAGAAACAATTAAAAAAGAAAATGAATTAAAAAAATATAAAAAAGAAATATATATATATTTATATTAGGTAAACTAGTTTAAAAAGTTAAAAAAGAAAAGAGTAAAAGTTAAAAAAAAATTAGCAGAATAAGAAAAAAAAAATAAATTAACTGCAAGACTAAAGATTCATGGGGAAAAAGCCATGAGTTCCGTGCTTTGCTTTCTCCTCCTCTGGAATTCTGCTGCTTTCCTTGATATTAAAACTGCACTCCTTGGTAGGTGAACTTGGTCCTGGCTGAGTAATCAGCTCGGGTTTGCTTTCAGGAGCTTTTGTTTCCGGAATGCTTTCCATAGATTTCCGGAAGATGGGAATGAAAATGGCGGCCTCCCAGTCTCCAGCCCAGCGGAGCTGAGAGCTTGGGGTCCCACTCCTCAGTGTGCCCTCAGAGAATAATGCCCAATTACTCCCATCTCCCTGGCCTTCGGCCGCGCTCCAAGCTTATGAGTCTATGACCGGTTCAAGGTAACCCCGAGCTGAAAGCTCACTCTTCAGCTCTGTCTCTGTAGCCAGCTTCCCCGTTCTAATACCTGCAAGTTCTGTGACACTCAGATACCCTCGATCCTTCTGTGACCCTGCAGGACCTGAGGCCATGATGACCCCACGTGGTCTTCACCCCGGTTTAGCCTCTGGAGCGATGTCCCTCGGTGGAACAGACTTCTAAAAGTCCTGATTTAGTGCTCTGTTGCTCCGCTGCTTGCCGGGAGCTGGCCCCTCCCCCCACGGTCTATCTTCCTGTTGCTTTGGATTCACTTCTCCGCCAGTCCTACCTTTCAGGAAGTGGTTGATTTTCTGTTTCTAGAATTTCTGTTCTTCTCTTTGATCTCCCGTTGGATTTGTAGGTGTTTGCAATCTTTAGATAAACTATCTAGCTGATCTCCTGCTTCCTGATGTAGTCTCAGCCTGCTATTTCTCCCTCATCTTGACTCCTCTCAATGCTTGTGATTCTTAATCCAGATAATCTAGAATGATTTCTCAATTTTAAAGTCAATGGATTATCAACCTTAATTCCCTCTGCAATTTTAGCTCCCCTTTGTCATGTAAACTATCATATCTTCCTGGGGATTAGAATGTGGACATATTTGGGGGGCCATTATTCTGTTTATCACAAGTCCTTATATTGAGGGAAGTCAAAGTCTGGCTACCTTTGAACCAGACAACCACCTAATACCTAAATGTTGGTGATCTCTTGGAATTCCATCCACCTATCCACTCAAGAAGTGTCATGATTTCAACTACCACCTTTCTGTGGACAACTACTAATTTTATATAGTTGTTTGTTTGTTTTGTTGTTGTTGTTGCTATTTCTTTGTTGCTGACTCTGAACATGGACTCATATATCCAATTACTTCATATACATACCAGCCTTATCATAAACACACTGGAAGCATTTTCCTCCCAACCCTGTTCATTCTATAGTCTCTGGTTTTGTCAATAACACCTCTAGGCAGATCGTGGAAACATGGGATTCCCCCTCAATTCTTCCTCTCTCTTTGCCCCATCCAAAGTTTATCACCAACTCCAAGATTTCTTACCTTTACTATGTCTGAAACTACTTTATTTCCCACAACCATCACAGTGCGATGTGCAGAGGATAACATCAACCTTGTTGGGATTCCCGCCCCACACCCAAGCCCCTTGCAGTTTTATGCCACTGATTCTTTGCTTGGGCCATCTTTTCCATTAAGGGATGCCTTTCTTCTTTTGTCTTGGCTGGCTCCGACTCATTCCCCAGGCTGAGCTATGTTTCTCCCTCAGAGCTCCCAAAATTCAGAGCTCCCCATTGTAAGCATCTCCTTGTCCTATAATGACTTCATTGTTAGTCCCCTTTTATAGAACCTGAGAAACTCCTCAAGAACAGAGTGGACTGAGCCATTACTTTTGTGTCTACTCTAGCACAAGCCTGGTGCATAATTGGTTCTCAACAAACATCCTTTCTAAAAATATTGAATAGATTGATAACTGATGTCCAGGCATCTTAGAAGAACTTAGAAGTATGGTATATTTAAATGTATAAGGATTTAACATTTCAAAAACACTTAAAGCATTTTGAGCTCACTGCAAATAGTAGAAAAATGTAAGGTGTTATTTATAATGACTACTAATAACTTTATCCTGTAGGAAGCAATAAATTTGCCAGTAATAATCTAACTATGTATATCATTATTACATCACTTTACAATTGATTTTAAACTCATCTGTATGATGACTTTGGTCTTTTTTTTTAAATTTTTTATTTTTAATAAACATATATTTTTATCCCCGGGGGTACAGGTCTGTGAATCACCAGGTTTACACACTTCACAGCACTCACCAAAGCACATACCCTCCCCAATGTCCATAATCCCACCCCCTTCTTCCAACACCCCTCCCCCCAGCAACCCTCAGTTTGTTTTGTGAGATTAAGAGTCACTTATGGTTTGTCTCCCTCCCAATCCCATCTTGTTTCATTGATTCTTCTCCTACCCACTTAAGCCCCCATGTTGCATCACCACTTCCTCATATCAGGGAGATCATATGATAGTTGTCTTTCTCTGCTTGACTTATTTCGCTAAGCATGATACGCTCTAGTTCCATCCATGTTGTTGCAAATGGCAAGATTTCATTTCTTTTGATGGCTGCATAGTATTCCATTGTGTATATATACCACATCTTCTTGATCCATTCATCTGTTGATGGACATCTAGGTTCTTTCCATAGTTTGGCTATTGTGGACATTGCTGCTATAAACATTTGGGTGCACATGCCCCTTTGAATCACTACGTTTGTATCTTTAGGGTAAATACCCAGTAGTGCAATTGCTGGGTCATAGGGCAGTTCTATTTTCAACATTTTGAGGAACCTCCATTGATGACTTTGGTCTTTATGTGGTGTGTGGGAAGCAAATCCTTAAGCTTTAGTCTATGTTATAGGCAGAGATTGGGGACTGCAATGAGACAGTGTGTACCAGATTTTCATCATACCCGCCTCTTACGTCCATCTCAGAGGATAGACTGCCGTAGTGAAGGCATGCTGGACAGTGATCAGGAGAATGTCATCTATACTCAGTGATGGATATTAGAGTTAAAGATAGTCTAAATAAGAAGAAAAGAAGAAATGAACTTGAAACCAGTTTGTCAAGACATCATGAAAGTTAAGATGTTAACTATAAATGTGATTAAGAACTAGAAAAAGCTACCTCTGGAGTTTGTCAGTTTTTTAATCCTAGAACTCATAAATATGGACTATTAGGTACACTGGACAGATCCATCTGTCTTGTCTAATTCATTTGCCAGGTTGGAGGCAGATGAGTAGTTGGTAATAGAATGTTTTGTCAGACCAGAACATTTCTTGAATAAATTTAGATAGGAAATTTTTTTAGATAGGAACATTTCTTAAACACTTAAAAGTTCTAACATTTTTCAATGCAGGACCAAATAATTGACCCCAATAAATTAATCCCCTGTAACCCTGATTAGGATAATAACTGAGAAGTAGAGGGCAGATCCAGGGTGAGTTATATCAGGATAGGGAATAATCTCCAAGTACAGTCTCTGTTTTTCTCATGGGAAATGAAATGACTGTCTTGTCCACTGGTGAGATTATTATTATTATTATTATTTTGCCATTTTAGTGCAGATTGATCCTTGAAGCTCAGCATGACAGCTGCTTTTTTTTTTTTTTAAGATTCTATTTATTTATTTGACAGACATAAATCACAAGCAGGCAGAGAGGCAGGCAGAGAGAGGGGGGGAAGCAGGCTCCCTGCTGAGCAGAGAGCCCAATGCAATGCGGGGCTAGATCCCAGGACCCTGAGATCATTACCAGAGCCGAAAGCAGAGGCTTTAACCCATTAGGCCATCCAGGCACCCAAGAGCTAACATTTATTGAATACAAATTATGTTAGGTCATGTGCTAAGCATTCTACATTCATTATTTCATAACTCGTATTAGATACCACTGTTGTTGCAAATTTTATTGCTGCTAACAGAAAACTTACAAAATGAAAAGTCCAATACATGCACTAACCATACAGACTCTCAGAAGTCACAAAGCTAGGAAACAGCCAAATTGAGATTCAAACCCAAATCTACTTGAATAGAAAGCAAATGAAGAGAAAGAAAAAGAGTTCATGATAGAGAGGAGACTAGAGAAAAAGACTTGATTTTGGGAAAAAAAATTGAATATGAACAAAGCTATCATTTTTGTCATATTTCTTCTAATATGCTTATCATGCCATTAACAGGAAGAAAATCTTTCCTCTGATTTTCTCGAGGCAATGATCAAAGCTCTTTATATCATTCTCTAGCACTTTGTTATATAAACCATCATAAATAATCTGGTTTTCTTCCTTCCTCTCTCTCTCTCTTTCTTTCTTTCTCTCTCTTTCCTCCCTCCCTTCTTTCCTCCCTTCCTTCCTTCTTTCCTCTTTCCCTCTCCCTCTCCCTTCCTTCTTCCCTTCCTCTGTTCCTCCCACCCTCCCTTCTTCTTTCTTTCTTTCTTTCTCTCTTTTGGTTTATTTATGCATTTCTTTGCAGTTTAAAATATTTATTTTCTCCAGCTTTATTGAGATATAATTGGCATATAACATTGTGTAAGTTTATAAAGTACAAGGTGTTAACTTGATACACTTACATTTCAAAATAAGTATCACATTAATGTTAGGTAACACCTCCATCATATCACATAATCCACATTTCTTTTTGTAGTCAGAACATTTAAGTTTTACTCTTTTAGTAAGTTTCAAGTATATAATACAGTATTATTAACTATAATCACCATACTCAGAGCTCATTAGATACTCAGAGCTCATTCATCTTAAAACTAGAAGTTTGTACCCTTTTACCTATATATCCTTATTTCTTCCCTCTCCAGCCTCTGGGAACCCCATTCTACTCTCTGTTTCTGTGATGTTAGCTCTTTTACATTCCATATGTAAGTGAGATCATACAGTGTTTGTCTTTCTCTGTCTGATTTATTTCGCTTAGTGCAATACCCTCAAGATCCATCCATATTGTTGCAAATGACAGGACTTCCATCTTTCTCATGGCTGAACAATATTCCATTGTATGTGTCTACTCAAATGTAGATTTGGATTCTATAACAATTTTGAGCTCAGGAGGGGCTCCCCATGAATCCTCATGACAAGATAGATCAAAGAGAGGATCTCAGGAATTAGATAACTGGACAATCCTTAGAGATTCCTGGCTCTTAGTGGAGGACAAGCCTACTTATGAGACACTTGCACTCTTAAGACTTTGGTCTTTGTCCTACTGTCAGCTCTCTGCAATTATTTAACTTACTGTACCTAACCATAAAGTGAGGATTGTGGCATTTATTTAGTCACACACATTAAAGATTGATTGGATAAAATATAAATTAGAGGAATATGACACATTAATTGATTTGGTATAATTTTCTTCACCTGTTCCACTAAAATGACCATAGGTTAATCGCCAGTAGAACTTTGTCCCTTTTCGGGTATAATAGATATTTTGAAACACCACAAATAATCAGTTAATGAGAATCAAATCATCCATCTGATTTTGAGGCCCCTTGGCATGTCATCCTTTCTCCCTTTTTTATCTTTGAGGATAGACTCATTAGGCTCAATGCCACGGTCAGTACAGCTTATAATTGGTGACCGACTAGCTTCAGAATGAGGACTTTTAGAATAACACTCAATACTATCAAAATCAGAATACAAAAAAGTTCTTAATCGCAAAACTCAGTAGAACTGAAGTATTGGATTAAATAGTTAAGAATCAGAATTTCCATTTGTCATTTATGTATATTTCATGGAATGGGCTCAGAATATTGACCTGATTGGTCTCTTGGTGGAAGTGAGTTTATCTCAGATGACACATGTAACTTGGATACTTTGTGTGATGGATGATAACAACCTCTGCATCCTTAATTTGGGAACAATGAACTCCAGATATGTCAGCGGGATCTTTATTTATTTTTTATTTAATTTAAATTCAATTCATCAACATCATTAGTTTCAGATGTCACCAGGTACCCCATCCTCCCACCCACTTGCCCGTCTGTAACCCTCAATTTATTTCAGAGTCAAGAGTCTCTCATGGTTTATGTCCTTCTCTGATTTCTTCCCATTCTGTTTTTCCTTCCATCCCTTGCAATCCTCTCCACTATTTCTTATACTCCACATGTGAGTGAAACCATATGATAATTGTCTTTCTCTGATTGACTTGTTTCACTTATCAGAATACTCTCCATTTCTATCCACATCAAATGAAGTAAATGATAGGTATTTGTCCTTTCTGATGGCTAAGTATTATTCCACCACATATATGAACCATATCTTCTTTATCCGTTCATTTGTTGAAGTCTATCTCAACTCTTTCCACAGTTTAGCTATTGTGGACATTGCTGCTATGAACATTGGGGTGCAGGTGCCACTTCTTTTCACTACATCTTATCTTTGGGGTAAATATCCAGTAGCGCAATTGCTGGTTTGTAGGATAGCTTCATTTTTTACCTTCTTAAACTTTAAATTCCTCAGCTTTAAGTTCTTTAATAGCTCAGCAGTGCTTTCTGACTAAAGTTGTAATTTTTTAGCATGGTGTTAACCTTTCATGATCTAGTTCCTTGTTATCCCTCCAATATCATGTCTTACCATCCCACAGGTCATGTCTCCATACCACATACATACATTGCTCGCCTTCCCTAGACATTCCGTGCTAGCTCTGGGTTTGTACTTGTAGTTTCTTTTGTCTGCAACTCTCTAGCCACCCCTTCTCCCCCTAAGCCAGGGCGACTTCTGATCATATAGGAATATACCCTGCTATCGTCTCCTAGAAGATAGCTTTTTGCTTTGACTCCTTTTCCCACCCTTAGCTTTGTGTCTTATTATGTCTGTATACCTTAGTTTTCTCCTGGCAATCACTAGAATTCTTCCTGTCTCTATTTATTTGCCTAATTTGAATATTTCATATAAATGAAATCATATTATGCATGGTCTTCGATGACTGGCTTATTTTAGTCAGCATAGAATTTTCAAGGTTTATCCATGTTATGGATATTTCAGTACTTCATTCCTTTTTAAGGACAAATAATATCCCATTGTATAGGCATATACATTTTGCTTCTTCATCAGTTGATAGAGAGTTGAGTGCTTTTTACTTTTTAGCATTTCGGGATAATGGCATTATAAATAACCACATACACTGTTTTTGAGGACATATATTTTTATTTCTCGGTGTATACCTAGGAGTGGAATTGTTGAGTCATATAGAAACCTTATATGTAACATTTTGAGAAGTGAGCAAATATTTTCCCAAAGTGGTTACCACTTTGTAGTCCCATCAACATACATGAAGGTTCCAATTTCTCCTCATTCTCAATACTTGTTAATTTCTTTTTTTTTTTAAATTGCAACCATCCTAGTGAGTATGAAATGCTGTCTTACTATGGTTTTGACTTACATTTCCTAATAATTAATGATTAAGTGTCTTTTCATATGCTTATTGTGTGTGTATATCTTCACGAGAAAATTTTTAACATTTCTTTTGCTGGTTTTTAAATTGGGTTATTTGACTTGGCCAATTTTTAAATCAGGTCATTTGACTTTGAATTATTGAGTCATAGTGCTTCTTATGTATTCTGGATACAGGGCTTTATCAGTATCTAATTTTCAAATATTTTCCACCATTTTATTGGGTGTATTTTCATTTTTTTGATACTATTGTTTATAACATAAATGTTTTTAATTTTGATGAAATCCATTTTATTTTTTATTTCTCTCATTACTTGCACTTTTGGTACCATATCTGAGAAGGTTTTCCTTAACTTGAGGTCATGAGGACTTACTTCTAAGTTTTTTTCCTAAGAGTTTTATAGTTTTAGCTCTTATATTTAGGTCTTTGATCCATTTTGAATTAATTCTTGTGTGGTATAAGAAAGAAGTCCAACTTCATTTTTTTTTCATATGGATATTCCCCAGCACCATTTGTTGAAAGACTACTCTTTTCCCCATGGAATTGTCTTGGCACCCTCATGAAAAGTCAATTGTCCATAAATGCAAGACACTATTTATACATTCTAGAAGTAACTCCAGAACTCATCCCCCAGAATTCCTGTAGGGCCCACAAGGAGCATCATTATTCTCCCCCCTACCAATTACCTAATTGGCTTAGTATAGTCTTAGTCACATTTTCTCACTAGGCTCTTTTTGAATTATTGTTCTGCTTCTGTGCACACTGATGGCCTCCACTAGCTGAAGCTGGCTTTACCCTTCCCTCACACAAAACACGGTATGTGTATGTTATAGAGTATATTTGAGGTGACAAAAAAAATAAAAGTTATTTGAAGTCTGTTCAGTGAGTCTTTCTGTGACCAGGACTCCAGATACTGCCTGGTAATATCCAAAGAAAGGGAGATTGCTGGTAAGTGACATAGCCTAAAGATAGGTGGTCAGACCTCCAGTGCAAACAACTGTAAAGACTTGCTGTCAACATTTCACTGTGGGCATATGCTGAGAGCTACAAGCAGAGATCACATGAGGGATTGCTATAATGAATTACCCTTTTCTAGATTTTCTTATTACTTCCATGGCATTCTGTTTATTCTCCTAGCCAACCTGTATTATCCCCTAATTTTCTATTGCAGTTTCTAATGGGAGATAAATGGCTAAGTGAAAGTTGTAGTTGTCAGAATTGAGTTAAAATTCCATTTCCACCACTTACTAGCCATGATATCCTGGGGAAAGTATGTGGCCTCATTAAACCCTGGTCTTCTTATCTGAAAATAAGGATCCTTATTTCATAAGATGGCTGGGAGAATTAAATGAAGTCTCACCAATGTAGCAATTGAGAATGGCATGCAGATACACTAACTATATTAAAAATGTATAAAAATGATTAATATCTTCAGCTTCTTTAGTCATATGAATTTATAATTATGAGCTAAAAAAAATAACTCAAACTTAATTTGTGGTTAGGATGGTTATTTCCCTCCCAATGTAAATTACCATTTATTTCAGATTCCTGAGAGAGGTCTGTACTTGTGGTATATAAGTAATGCATTGAAATTAATGAATAGAAAAATATGTTATATTATTCCAGCTATATTTGTAAATGTGTATATGCATATTCCAGCTTTGAAAAGAATTTTGTGATGATTACTGAATTCGGTATCAAATGTTTATGGAAATTGTATTATGATAAATAAACTGGTCCAGCCTAGTTAAAAGAAATGTGGTCAGAGCAGGTTCGGCAATTTCATCCCGCTCCTGGGCCACCCTCATAGGATGGACTTTCCAGGCAGCATAAAAGTAGCTTGATTCCCATGTTAAAAAAGAAGAAGAAGAAAACAAAACTAAACAAATGGCCAGAGCTTTTGACCTTCCTTAAAAACTAAAAAAAAAAAAAAAAAAAAAAAAAAAAAAAAAAAAAAAAAAACCACATGGAATACAGAGCATACTAAAAATTGATAATTACATCCTTAATTCTTCTCTAGAGTGTGAGCTCCTTTAGGCAAAGCTCATATTTTTCATATTTGTATCTCCTTTACCTAATAAGGCTGCTTGTTAAATATATATTGATGAATGAAAGATGGAAGGAAGGAAGAGAAAAATAAAAAGCTCACCTGAGTTGACTTCACCCGACAGCATATATTCCCCTTGATTTTGGTGCCATCATCCCAACCCAAAAACAGCATCACAATTTTACTATCCTGTGTCTATTCTTTCAGTGTTTGGCTTTCTGTTAAATATTTTAATAATTGTAGTATTGATGATCATTAACAAGGTAATTAGGTTACTTCATGAATAGCATTTACTTATGTAAAAGACAAACTTTAATTTCTTAACTCATAAAGGGCATTAATGTGAGGACTTCTCGTAGCCTAATTAATGGAGCATCACAAACCTATTTTCTAAAGTAGGATTCCTTTGTGTACACCTTCTTTTTCCTTCTGTGTGGCTATGGTGAGCTGCATACACTGAGGTAGAGCCCAATCAACACGCATGATGCCAGGCTTTCTAGACAAAATACTAGGAAGGAAAGAAACAAAATAAAGTTAGAAAGAGTGATTAAGTTTTTCATAGCAAATTATGTTCATTCCCATTTAAGTGACTCTTATTCTTTCTACTTTTTTCTCCCTTTTCCTTATCACATATTTTTCCACTCTGTGTTTGCTACTGTATTGATGTGCATCTCTGCTATAGACTTCTAAATTAGTCATATCCTGGATATAAAATAGTCTTCCTTTGAGAAAATAGCTAAAATGAACAGTTACTATAAAGCACCTGATGCTGGGTCAAATTTTTTAAATAATTCATGATTTTTCTAGGTTTACATGGAGTTCAGGAGAATGAATAAATGTCAGAGGCAGGCGCCTGGCCAGGTCGGCCTCCGCCATTAAAAGATGGCGCCTGGCTAGTTGCCAGGTTAGTATTGCCTTGTGAGACTAAGCGGAATGCCCAAAGAGGAAGTAAACAGCATTGGTTGCTAGCGAAGTTGTTCGTTTAGGTGCACAGCCTGATTCGCTCCCTCCTGTACCCTGCTCGCTGATTGGTCATGTAAACATATATAAGTGTGTAGACTTGCGGAAATAAAGAGGGAGAAGATACATCTGAACTGGGGCTTCTTGTTGTCCTTGCGGGTTGAGGGCGATAAATGGTGCCAAAACTCAGGAACTAAATAAAGGAATCTTGCAGGTAATCCGCGGTAAAGCAGAGAGTAAAGGTCCGCAGGTAAGCGGGGACATTAGCCACGTTCAAAAGTGGGAATTCCGTGGTAAAGCGGGGAGTAAAGGTCGACTGAAGTATCTGCGTGTAAAAAGTTAATGTGCTAGTTAGTGTCTTTAACGTCCGCGTCTGTTGTCTGTGTGTTCATAATGGGATCTGAAGTATCTAAAGTGCGGTTGGAAGGGTCTTTAAAAGACCTGCTGAAAGCCAATGGAACTCCACTAAAAGCAAAAACTGCTCGGGCCTTTTTGAATACAGTGGAAAAGGCGGCTCCATGGTTCCTAGATGAAGGCTTGCTAAACATACCTCAGTGGGACCACCTGTGATCCAGGGTTTGGCCCCTGTGAAACCTATTAATGCCTCGGGGCCATATCAACCTTTAGTTGCCCAGGTGCACCAATAACAGGGTATGGCCACCGGAGTGGTCTGGATGTCAGAGTCCCTTGCGCTCAGTTTACATCAATGAAATGCATAGCTTTACATTCACTCCACGCTTTCCTACTTATAAAAATAATACCTTTACAGGGTACAATTCTTCCTTTCAAAATCCTAAGCAAGGCAATCCCTCCTGTCCCTTTGATGCATGGCAGGTCTGTAACTTGCTAGGAGCATGTACTGATATCTCAGCAGTGTCCATGTTACATGGTGGCAAATTCCTCAACTGTTCTTATAAACAAAATGACTCTAGTACCTTTGAGACAACAGTTAATGTGTCTTGTCCCAATAATATTACTTATCAGCCCACTCCCATATGTGTCTCACCACCGTTCCTTTTCCTCATAACAAATGCTAGCGAGCTGAATGATACGTTGAATTGCACTAAGAATTGCTATCTTTCCCAGTGCTGGAATGTCACGGCCTTCAAGCTGGCTGTGATTATGCGTATCCCTACCCATGTTCCTATCCCAGTTTCCATTCCAGAGGACAAGTTACCGGTGGTGCTATCCAGAAAGAAGAGAGATTTTGGTATCACAGCCGCCATTGTGACAGCATTGGCTATATCTACAGCAGCTGCCACGGCAGCAGCAGTCTCGCTTGCTGCAACTATACCCATTGCGGAAGCTGTGAACACCCTTGCAGAAGGAACGGCGGCTGCCCTTCAAACACAGACTCAGATCAATGCACATCTGCAAGCAGGAATCCTGATAGTCAACCAGAGAGTGGATTTGGTTCAAGAACAAGTGGACATATTGGGGGCCCTATTGGGACTGGGATGTATAGCACCCTTCCCTGCAATTTGTGTAACTCCCATAGCCTATACTAATATGAGTGACTTACAGAATGTCTCCCGACAGCTCTCCCAATACTTGTGGGAAAATTAGTCTACAGAATTCCAAAACTACACTCAGCACCTGCTACTAGGCATAACAAGGATAAATAACACCAGAGTTGAGCTTGCAACCCTCCCAGAGATAATCAAAACATTGCAACATGTGTTAACCTTTACGAAACAATGGGCTAGCATAATTGGTCTGATGACAATCCTCATAGTGGGCTTGATTCTACTAGTAAGGAAACTGCAAATTTGGAGGCGACAGCAACATAGGCAACAGCAAGCCATGGTGCAGGCCTTGTTAGCCATCGAGTCTGGAACATCCCCCCAAGTGTGGCTAAGTATGCTGGATCGGTAGTCAATGATGGGTAAGATTGGTGGGGGAAATACACCAACCTAAGACAGGACTCAGATCATTGATATCTGCCGTCTGATGACAGGTAAGGATATTCCCCGCCACTGACAACCTAAGACAGGCATGATCCCTGCCGTAAAAGAAAAAAGGGGGAGATGTCGGAGGCAGGCCCCTGGCCAGGGCGGCCTCCGCCATTAAAAGATGGCGCCTGGCTAGTTGCCAGATTAGGATTGCCTCGTGAGACTAAGCGGAATGCCCAAAGAGGAAGTAAACAGCATTGGTTGCTAGCGAAGTTGTTCGTTTAGGTGCACAGCCTGATTCGCTCCCTCCTGTACCCTGCTCGCTGATTGGACATGTAAACATATATAAGTGTGTAGACTTGCAGAAATAAAGAGAGAGAAAATACATCTGAACTGGGGCTTCTTGTCGTCCTTGTGGGTCAAGGGCGATAAATAAATCTGGAAAGAGATGAGTAGCTCCTTAGAGTTGTATGTTGTATTTCACTACCACTTTTCCACAAGTTCAAAAAAGGAAAAAAAAAAAAAATATATATATATATATATATTTACATATGTATATAATTTATTTATTTATTTATTTGTGGGAACTTGGAATCTAAACATGAAGAGTAATCTAAGATCAGGCTGGTGAAGTACGAGGTTGAGAAAATATTCCTCACTCTTTAAAAACTACTTCCAATTCAGTCACTTTTTGTTCAAGTATTATGGGACTAAGTTTCTTCTTTGACTAGTATAGCTTTGACCTTAATTGTCCTAAGTGTGAGTTATCTGTGATTTCCAAAATTAATTGGGATGCTGTTTCACTCCATTCTATTCAGATATGTTTGCCTTGTTGTACATGAAGATGACATATTAAAGATTTTTATTTTTTAGATTAACGTTTTAGGTACAAGAAATGTTATTTAATTTACATAGAAAAAATTGAGAAGTTTTTACCATGACATAACAGTGAGACAACATAATATTTAACTTGAATAAATAAAAGATATTTTAAATCAGAAGGATAATGTCTGGAGTTTTCATACTCTATCCATATTATTACATCCTGAATCATTACTACAATATTGGGTAGAAAATATATTGATATCTTTGGGTACCTTTTTTGCCACAAACTCAGCATCATAAAATCATAGAAAAAAAGAGTTTAAAGAAATATTAAATGTCTACTTATTAAATCCTTCATTTTAGCTTTAATGAAATTAAGTATTTACCAAAGAACAAATAGATCAATCCCTAGAATAATATTGATTATCATGTTATAAGAATAAATTTACTCAAATAAAATGGCAGAAAGAGGAAATAGAATAAAAATTAGAGAAAAACTGAAAAAAAGTAAAAACCAAAAAATCCTTCAAACTCTGAAATAGGCCACCTAGCTCAGAAACAGATAATTTCAGGTACTTTAAGTGTTTTCCAGAAGCAAATAAGAATAGGGAATTTTCTAACTCATTCCACAAGGCTGGCATAATCCTGGTACTAATAACAAACAAAAACAGAATAAAAATGAAAAATACATCAATTTTGTTTATGGATGTTTATGGATGTGCATGTGAAAGTCCAAACAAAATGTTAAATGATATACATAGCTATAGTTAAAAATAATGACACATTTGGCAAACCATAGTTTAAAGAATCCAAGGACAGATCAGCCATGTGAGATCTATTAATACTATTTACCATATTATGAGACTTAATGAGATAAAATATGATTATCTTGGTAAATGTGAAAGAAATCATCACTGCTTTCTAATGGAAAAAGGAAAGTCTCTTAGGGAATAGAAAAAAAAACTTTTTTTAATTTAATAAAAAACAGTTAATCAAAACATATAAAGAATAATAATTAAAGCATGAATATCAAAAGCATTAATATTATGTTTGAGGACAGACCAAGACAGTTTACTTGCATACCTAGTTTTTAACTTGGTTCTTAGGTGTCAGCCAACATATCAAGCCTTAAAAAGTGCATTTATACATCTTGGAAAAAAAGCCAGTGGGTATTATTATTATCTAGAGTAATCCTAAAGCTTGTGAAAAACAATACAAGATTTTAGTAATCTTGTTTTATTTAAGGTAAATTAACAACATATTTCTATCCATTATTAATAACCAATATAAAAATGAATAAAAATTTTTTACTAATGGTAAAAATAATATAAAACTATAAAGTGCTTAGAAAAAAAACTTATGAAGAAATATATAAAATCTTTATAAAGAACAATACAAATCTTTATGTAAAGAAGTGATATATAACCTAAAATATATACAATTTGTTCAATTTTGTAAAGATATCAGAATTTTTAAAGTAAGTTTTATTTGATTACAATCAAAATCTTTCATAATGGGATTTAATACAGTTGATTTAAAGTAATCTGGGAAGAAAATCAATGCATGTTGCCAATAATATTTTGAAAAAATAAGAATATGAAAATACTTAAAATTATGTTAATTAAAAGTATATTATTTCTATTTTAAAAGATCACAAATCACTTGAAAACATCATAAAATGAAGGAATAGATTCACAAAAATATGCAGTGTGAAAATTTAGTGAATTTGCTATTTTAAATCAGTGAGGAAAAGACCAACTATTAAAAAAAAATGAGTAACAACTGGCTTTGCTTTAGTGGAAAATAAACTAGGGTATCTACACACAAAAAATAAAGCTCAGATAAATTAATGGTTAATATAAAATATGAGAGAATTTAAGAACTAGTTTAGGAGTAGGAAAAATTTCTTAAAACAGAAACAAATATTCCCCAACTTGGAAACAACTGATAGTGTTGACTATATTTCAAAAGCCATCATGAACAAAATTAAAATCCAATAAACCTAAAGAACATTTTTCACATATATATATATGTTTGTGTGTGTGTATATGTGTAGTAATTTACAGAAATAAAAAAAGTGTTCCATGAACATCTGAAAGTATCACCAATATCACTAGTAATCTAGTGCAGCTTACAACACAAGCCATAGGATGCCTGCGTGGCTCAGTCAGTTAGGTGTCTGCTTTCTTTCTGCTCAGGTCCTGATTCTGGAGTCCCAGGATCCAGCCCTGCTTAGGGCTACCTATTCAGTGAGGAGTTTGCTTCTCCCTCTGACCCTCCTCCCTCATGCTTTCACTCACTCTCTCTCAAATAAATAAACAAATAAATAAAATCTTTAAAAAAAAACACCCACAAGATATTTTTCCCTACTAGCCTGACAACATTCAAAGGCTTAATAATATCCAGTGTTGACAAAGAAATGGGAAAAAATAATATGCAATTGAAAAGAGCATAAATTAGGATGGTCTTTTGAAATGCAATTTGATTATATCTACCAAAAACAAGAATGAAAATGTTCAGCAAAAGTATGTGTGCATGTGTATGAAGATATATAAGCAAAGATAAGGGTATATATTTTGACAGCCATTATTGGCTGGGGCAAATATGTTGGGTTGGGGCAAATATGTAGCCATATGGAAATGAATATGTTTCTTATGATCCATCCGTCGATTCATATCAGAGAACACTAATGAATGACTAAACAACATGGGATAGATATACTTTTTTGACATGGAATGATTTCCAGAGTATAAATAAATATCTAAACAAAAAAGAGAAGCTACAGAAAGTAAGTTAAGAGTGAACCATATAGTTGAAATGAAAAAACAAAAACAAAGCTGGGGATGTGTATGTATTTACTGTAAATTAAAGAATATGTTGGAAGTATGCACATCACAACATTTACTGTGGGAGAGGTTGAGGATGGAGTGGGACACCAAAGGAGGACTTACCTCTTTTGTTTTTTATATTTCTCTGTATTTACATCTTTACAAAGAAAGGTACTCACTTACAGGACTAAAAAAATAAAATAAAAATAGAAAAGCAATCCTATCCTTCCCTAGATAAGATGTACTCAGGATTTTTGGAGTCTCCCAGAGAAAACAGCCAAAGCAGAGTTTTTAAGCACTAATAAATAAGAAAGAGGTGTATAGCGCCTAAATATATTAAATATATTATGTAACTAACTAAAGCAAAACCTGTAGCGAGTTTTCATTGTGTTTTATAATACAGTTTTTCATTTGGTATGCATATATTATAACTAATACTTCAAACACATTAAATCATATTTGGTATTTATGGCAACCCTCCCTAAGTGAGATCATACTGTGGACAGGAACTGTCCTTTGTGAAGTGACAATCAGAAATACGACTCCCGGGCACCTGGGTGGCTCAGTGGGTTAAAGCCTCTGCCTTCAGCTCAGGTCATGATCCTAGAGTTCTGGGATCGAGCCCCGCATCGGGCTTTCTGCTCTGCGGGGATCCTGCTTCCCCCTCTCTCTCTGCCTGCCTCTCTGCAAACTTGTGATCTCTGTAAACTTGTGATCTCTGTCTGTCAAATAAATAAATAAATAAATGAAACAAAAACCAAAAAACCCAAAAAACCTCTGCCTTCAGCTCTGGTCATGAACTCAGGGTCCTGGGATCCTCCCGCATAGGGCTTTCTGCTTGGCAGGGAGCCTGCTTCACCTCCCCACTCCCCCACCCCCACCTACTTGTGATCTCTCTCTCTGTCAAATAAATTAATAAAATCTTTAAAAAAAAAAAAGAAAAAGAAAAAGAAAAAAGAAATACTACTCCCAATGCCAGATCCCTAACATGGATATGACCATTTGTTGTTTTTTTGCTTAAAGTCATCAGCATAGTCAAGCCTTCAGTAGAACAGAATGTCAAAGAAAACATATGCTTTGTGTAGCCCAGCAAATTCTTTACCAAAACAAGTTAAGTTTTCCTCTTGGTGGTCATAATTTTAAGGACAAGGACTAATTTGACATACAAGAAAGAAGATATACTACAGCTTGAAAAAGAGAAAATAGAATTCGTTTTAGCTGAGGGAGAAAGTACAGGCTGAACACTGGTCTCATAACTCATAAAAGGCAAGTCCTTCTTCTTAAGTGCTTTCTTATAAATTAGGAAGGAACACACTGTTTTTCACTTAGATGCCTCCAGAAAAAAAATCACATTCTTTAAACTGGCTCTGGGAATACTGTTGAAAAATAGGGACTGGAGTTCAGGGACAAGAGACATGGTGATTTTATCCCTTCAAATGTAAAGCCAAACGGGACTGAGAGAATGTGGTCATCAGCCTTTTTGAAGCTTTCAGGTAAGTTATAGTCAGTCCAATTTTTCCATTTCTTGAGAAAACTGAGGACAGGTAAAATGACTTGGCATGACCACTTGTGTCTACTCATAGACACAAATTACTGCATAATTGAGGGATTATTTTTTAACATCTTAATTTAATTTTATTTTTTTCAATGTTCCAGAATTCATGGTTTATGCATCACACCCAGTGTTCCATGCAATACGTGCCCTCCATAATCCCTACCAGGGAGGGTTTCTTTTATTTGTGTATGTCTGACTGGGTTTAAAACATTGGTGTGAGTGCATGCAATGAAAGGACCAGACATTTTGGTGCATTTATGTATTATTTTATCATTCATTCATTAGCAAATACTTATTATAAGACAGGCATTACGGTGCACATGGGGATGTAAGACAAAACATGAAGAAATCTGTTTCTGGCTGCAGAGGGCCTTGGTTTCCATCAGCGCCATCACGAAGGAATGATTGTGTTATAGTATCAGATGAGGATGCCTTCCCCCGTCCTTTCTCCCTCTGTCCATCAAAATAAAAGACCACAATGTACAGTCTGATGTCCTGTTCTGTATGAGGAAATCGAAGACAGCCTGCCTGTCTGTGGATGTGAGAAGGTGTTCTAGGTTGGTATAACATAATGTCAAACAACTCTGCAAGTTTGCTCTTTTCATAATAACACGTCACTGTATTTCCCAAAGGTATTGTGAAAGGCAGATATGGGAATTAGAATATAATTGAAAGTTATCTTGTCTTCAGTTCTAATGAAAGAATCTCTTAAAAAAGATCTAAGAATTTGGCTATTCCTGAGCCACAATATAAGGCATGCCAGCCTATGTCTCCAGCTCTAAACCCTCTGGGCCCACAGCTCCATCTCACTGTTCTTCAAAATCAGGGGACAGGGATGTTCCTCACACAGAGGAGCTCAATAGAAGCTCCTTCTTTACATGGTAATTATCTATTGTGCCCTTAGTAGCATGCCAGCATTATCCTGTACAGTAAAGATGCTCAATAAATTCCATCCCAGCCTGGAATAGCTAGGGTTGAAGTCTTAGTGTTCCCTTCAAAACACATAGTTTTGATGCTATTACTTACTGCTATCTCCATTTTATTTATTTCTTATTATCTTTTAAGATTTATTTATTATTTATTTATTTGAGACAGAGAGGGAAGTGGGGAGGGCCAGTGGGAGAGGGAGAGAGAGATAAAGAGAGAGAGAGAATCTCAAGCTGATTCCACTGCTGAGTGTGGAGCTGAATATGGGGCTCGATCTCAGGACCCTGAGATCATGACATGAGTTAAAACCAAGAGTCAGATGCTTGAACAAGTGAGCCACCCACACATCCTGGCTGTCTCCCTTTTAAAAATAGATGTTACTTGCTCTTTACCTGGCAAATGGAGAGTATTTTAATAAGTAGAATATACTACAAAATATGACACAACATATACATGGCTATAGAAAATTATTATTGGAAGGATTTTAAATCCTCTTGCCATGAGAAAAAAACATTAAGCTGGCTTTTATACTTTTTAATGTTGTGTATCTTCCTTTCCCTCTCAACAGGAAACTTTCAATACAGAAAAAAATAGACCATTATCAGCTAGTGTCTTTATCCTGGTGCAGCACAAAACAATTCAGGATTAGAAGTAAAGAAATTTGGATCTCTCCCTCGAGTAATGGAGAGTAAGCTTTTTTGGGTCAATAAACTATGATTAATAGTTTTGTAGAAAGAAAATATGATTTTTTAAATAAGAAAAAGGAGATTATAGATGTAAAGTGTGTTTTGTTTTCAGTAAAGATTCGAATAGGTTTTATTTTTTTTTGAATTTTTTTTTTAAAGATTTTATTTATTTATTTGACAGAGAGAGTTCACAGTAGACAGAGAGGCAAGCAGAGAGAGAGAGAGGGAAGCAGGCTCCCTGCTGAGCAGAGATCCCGATGTGGGACTCGATCCCAGGATCCTGAGATCATGACCTGAGCCGAAGGCAGCGGCTTAACCCACTGAGCCACCCAGGCGCCCCTCGAATAGGTTTTAGATAAAAATTTTCAAATTTGTTGCCATGGAAAAAAAATAACTCACATTTATTTTTCTGCAGCACCAACATTCTTGTTATATCTTTTCACAGGTCTTATATGCCAATATTGGTGAACCATCTAAATTAGTGTTAACTGATGGTCTCTAACTTATTTCTTTGTTTTAACAGTTAATACATGGGGCATACTTAACTATTCATAGAACCCATGGGAAGTCTCTCCCACACAGACATCTGACAAATGTGTGTGTGTATCTGTATATATACGTAGTATATATGCATGATGTAGATTCTGATAACCAATAACATTTAACGTTTATAACAGAGACCATTTAGATTTTTATATCCCAGAATCCATCCTGGTTTAAGAATATTTACTGGACTTTATTAAAAATATCAAGTCAGAATGTTGGCCCTCTTAAAAATAAGACAACAGACAATCAAGTAAAATATCTATCCATCCTTTTTTTTCTGATGTTTTCCATGCTCAAGCGCCATCCCTAAGTTCTTCTTAATGTCTGTTCCCTCATTTGGAAAGGGAATCATAGGCAAATCTGTGATCAATTGATATTTTAGACAACTGTTTGCAATCACATGTCTAGTGGAATAAGTACTTATTGTTGTATCTTAAAGGTAATTTTATTGTTGAAATGCCTAGAGGTAAGTAAAATAACTTGAAAATAAAAGAAGAAACCAGAAAACATTGATAAGTAAGAGTTCCTTGTACTGGAAAATAAGAAAGATTTTTGTTTGTTTTGTTTTGTTTTCAAATCAAAAGGTTGTTTCTTTTCTCCACAAAATCATGGAATTGAAAAGGTGGCTAGAGTGGCAGTAGGAAGAATGTAACAAGTCTATGGCAACTACAGAGTATAGACCTACATAAACCTTATACCTGTATCATTCAGCAGTGTTCTGTCCCATTCTACAAAAGTCCCATTACCACAGAAAACCATATAGCTTCCTTTTGATTCCTCAGTAAAGGTCACAAGACACACACTTCCAAGTTGTCCTTTTTCCCTATGTTTTCTTCTTCCCCAAAGGCTTACATGATGAGTTTTCTGGTGAATTTCTCCATTCATATATTACTGATGCAGTTGATAATGTACCACTAATATGGGATCGGTCCTAGGAGAATATCTTCATCCTAGGGTGATACTGCCATGCTACATCCCTTACATTCAAAGCCGCTATACAGGGGAAAAGATACTCACCAACTTTTGTTCCTCAACATTTCCACACTTCTAGGGAGGGTTTTTTTTTATCCTCATAGAGCACTCTATACACACAGAAGTTGTGGGAGGAACAAGTTACTTCCTTATTCTCATAGAATTTGACAAGAACCATTTTCACCGGTTTGGACAAACTATCAGGGGTATTAATGCATCTGTAAAGCAATTCCCTAGTCAGTAATAAGAATGTCCTTATAAATCAAAAATAATTTTCCTATTTCTGTTCAATTTTCACAGACACTAAAAAAATCCAGTACTTTAACTGGATTTTCTAGCTGAAATGCTTACATGAGATCATTTTCACTTTCAACACCTGCCTTTTCAGTTTTTTAATTCATGTTTGAACCTGGTTTCATTATCTTATTTTCTCCACCACAGAGAAATATTTTAACCAAGATTTTCTTTCAACTGACAAATAGATGCTCTACCTGAGTATTCATCTGATAACATTACTCTTAAGCAAAGTGTCCGTTTGGGATCAACTCTAGCATTGTTAATTCTAATAAAAACATTTTGGCACATTCCTCAATGGCACACTGCCCCTCACCATAGATTGCTACAATTGCTGTGATTTCCCCCATTCTGACCCTGGTCACTCTCTGTACTCCCCTCGGCTATGTGGCCTTTGCAAGCACCCTGCTCATGTCTGCCATGTGGGGTCTGCCTATGCTCTAGGGTGTATACCTAAATGAAAACCTGCACTAGATATTAAAAAGAAATAAATAAAAGATTATGTGAAGTTCTTAAGTAATATGTTTACATATCAAACATGGAATGGGGGTAAGAAGTATAGGGCAGATTGAGGGGTCCAAGGGATGTTTTGAACAGAAAACTGAAGAAGATGAGAGAATGAGTGGGCCACTGGTTTTAGGGATACCATGTCCCAGGTAGAGGGAGCAGGAAATTCAAAGACCCTCAGTCTGAAGCATGTTTGGGAGGGGGAAAAAGTCACATTTCTCGAAAAGCAAGGAGGTCAGTGTGGCTAGAAAACAGAGAAGAAGAGAAAAGTGATAGGCGCTCATCCAAGACAGTTTAGGCCATTGCATGGTCAGGACTATTTCCTCTGAATGAGGTGGGATTCCACCATCAGAGGGCTGTAAGCAGAAGAGTGGCATGGTTTGACTTAAGGTTCAAAAAACCACATTGACTATTGTATTGAAAATGGGCTGTAGAGGGAGGATCAGGGCAGAGAAGACAGATAAAAAGTTGCAGAAATCCAGCCAAGGGATGATGATGGCTGACCCAACAGAAGATCATGGAGTTGGTGAGAAGGGGTCAGATAATGCTTATACTTTTCTGGTGAAGAGAATAAGCCCTGTATTAGAGATGGACTAAGTCAAAAAGAACGCTTGAGATTTCCACCTGAGTCACCCAAGGATGTACTACTACTTCCTGAGGTGGGGAAATCTGGGAGAAGGATCAGGTGGGTGTGCTTTTAAGACTGACATCTTGGGGACACCTGGGTGGCTCAGTGGGTTAAGCCTCTGCCTTCAGCTCAGGTCATAATCTCAGGGTCCTGGGATCGAGCTCAGCGAGGAGCGTGCTTCTCCCTCTCTCTCTGCCTGCCTCTCTGCTTACTTGTGATTTCTCTCTCTCTGTCAAATAAATAAATAAAATCTTAAAAAAAAAAAAAAAGACTGACATCTTGGACATGTTGATTTTGAAATGCCTACTGGATTTCTAAGTGAAGGTCTCTGGCAGGCTCTTGGATGTATGACCCTGAAGTTCAGGGGAAAGATTTGAGCTGGAGGAGAAATGTGGGACTCAACAGCATGTTGACAGAATGTAACACTGTGACACTGGGTGAGAACACCAGTGAGGTGAGACATACGGTAAGGAGGACTGAAGCTGAGCACTGCCTAGGACTCTCCGTGCTAGAGTCTCTGCATTCCCTCCAGATCTACTCGCAGCCTTCTCTACCCTTCTCTGTGCAGTTTAAGGCCAACCTGTGCTACACCTAGACTCCCTTGCTCTTGTTTCTGCTTGCACTCAGACGATGGGAGGCATGTATAGGATAAGTCAGGGACAGGGGTGGGGGGGTGCAGAAGGAAAAAAAGTTAGGTATTTGATCTCCTTGTTCTCTTCTTCTGAGGTCCCTATTTGGCAGAGGTTGTCTCCCCTGCTAAACACCAAAACTGCAGCCAGACCTTGCCTTTCTTGCAGCCCTTGATAAGTACCAGTAGCTACTCCTCCTAGCCCCTTCAAACCTTCAGACCTAGGATTCCAAGAGCTTCCTGCTCTTGCGAGTTCTGCCATGGACCTTCCTATCCCTTGATGATCTGACCATGTTTTTCAAGTAAATAATTCATTACTTATCTTATTTTCTGTTGCATGTGTGTACCATCTTTTCCTTGCTGACTTATCCTGGCCACAGTTTAGGTGTCAGGCAGATGAGAAGCATGCAGCATGATAAATAGTATGAAAGCTAACAGAATAAGGCCACCCAGTAGTGAGTGCCAGACAGTGTTTCAAGGGAAAGGGAGGAATAAATTCTGCTAAATGATGGCTGCAGGTCAAAGTAAGATGAAAACCAAGAACAATCATCATATTTAGCCACAGGGAAGTAATTTTAAAAACATTCCCTGTGAAGTAATGGGGTGAAAGTAGGGCAGGAACCCCAGGCAGGACTGATCACCTGCTTGTCATCTCTTCTTTATAGGGAGAGTCCACAAGGCGGGTCTCCTTGCCTTGAGTTTGTCACCTGCCAGAGTTCTCTCTCAAGCTCACTCCAGTTAGACTTTTGTCCGCTTGTAGTATATTTATCAGTGTCAGGAGCTCTTGGCTTGAGGAAGAAAAAAATGACCACGTGTTCACCGGATTTGTAAACAGTACAGTAGAGAGTGACAAATCCCTGGCTTGGGGAGGAGAGGAGACTAATAATACACTAAATTATACTGATTCTAAGTTGACACTAAAACAGTAATAATCACCCTCTGTTGAAAGTGTAATCCTCCCAACCATGTATCTTGTTGAGAAGAATGAATGGTTATAACTGGCATTTTGTTGACAGAAAGGGTTGGTTTGTGCAGGGGACTCCTGCTTTATCTATGTGAAAGCAGGTAACTTATTTTGTTTCATCTTGGTCTTTGAACGTTTTTGTGGGACCATGGGTAGATTGGCAGAGGGAGGTCTTTTGGTGAGTTTGCTCTTCATAAAATAATAAGCACTGACATCTGCTACTTGTGATTGGTTTAAAGGTACTGACATTAAAGTGATGTATCAGTGGGACCCTGTTTGCCTCCAATACACCTATAAAAAATATGAAAGTGGATTTGCCTTTTCCATTCCTTTTTGCTTCACTCCCTCAAAAGGAAGTGAAAGTCTTGCAAACAAATTAAGAGGAGTTGGGCAATAGCACTCATAGGGATAAATATTTGTCAGTCTGGGAGAATTAAGGAAGAAGGTTACATTATGGCCTGGTGAAAAATATTGAAATTCCTTTAGTTCTTTGAGAAAGCCTTATAAATTTAGATCTTTCCTCCTCCAAAAGGAAAGAAAATATCTTCCTCCTCAAGCCAGAGAGGACTTTTATAAGATCTGGGCCAATTGATAAGATCAACATGCTCAAATCTCCTTGAATTAATTTACTAGGGTTGTTGTAACAATGTATTGCAAACTGGGTGACTTGGAACAATGGAAACATATTTTCTCACATTGCTTACAAGCATCTAGTCTATATAGCAACCCCAATATACAAAGGCACATTACATTGTCCCTGTGTGTACAATTGTCTTTAGGTCTCAAACTCCCCTTTTCTTAAGGACAGCAGTCATATGGGATGAGAACCCACCTTAAAGACTTCATCTAGGGGCGCCTGGGTGGCTCAGTGGGTTAAGCCTCTGCCTTTGGCTCAGGTCATGATCTCAGGGTCCTGGGATCGAGCCCTGCATCGGGCTCTCTGCTCAGCAGGGAGCCTGCTTCCCCCTCTCCCTATGCCTGCCTCTCTGCCTACTTGTGATCTCTCTGTCAAATAAATAAATAAAATCTTAAAAAAGGAAAAAAGACTTCATCTAAACTCATCACATCTGCAATGGTTCTATTTCCAAGGTCACATTTTGAGGTACTGGAGTGAAGACTTCAACATTTCAATTTTAGGGAACACAATTCAAACCCATAATATTCTTCATATTTTCAGGAATTTCTCTTATGTTCCTTCAAGTACACACTTTGTTTTTCAATTCCTCAAATAAACTATGCACCCTATTTTATTCTATCTTTGCATATGTTAATTTCATATCTTATTATTGCATATGTATATGTTTCTTGAGCCATGTGCAATGTTTATTTTGTGTTAAGTGACCAGTGTGTGTGTGTTAAATGAATAAATAAATAAATTGTAACTCACTCCATGATTACTGATATTTTGCATAAGATATGGTCCTGAAGAGAGCATTTTGTAGATACCATCTTAAGAAAGAGACTATTGGGTGTCTAGAGATATTAAATGACTGACCAGGGACTGGGCAAGCTATACAGAAAGTTCAGGAAAATTCCCTGCGATTTGTTAAAGGAAACTTTTATG
Organism: Mustela erminea; assembly: GCF_009829155.1. Taxonomy (NCBI): domain Eukaryota; kingdom Metazoa; phylum Chordata; class Mammalia; order Carnivora; family Mustelidae; genus Mustela; species Mustela erminea. The sequence goes on along the minus strand of NC_045629.1, from coordinate 10,159,504 downwards.
ATCTAAGGGAGAAAAATAATTACAAGTACATCTTAAGCAGAAACAAAAGCTGAGGACCATAATGTACCAAACTTTATATTGCTGGTAAAATGCATTATCATTTTCTTGGTGGCTTAGGGAATAACAACTCAGGAATCATTTTAATAGTTCATGGAAATTAAATTGCTCTGTCCCTACCTAAAACACTTTTAAAAGTACTGCTTTCTTATCCAGACAGAAATAAACACACCTTTACCTCCTTGTAATCATAATATGGCATTATAAATTTAAAAACTGCTATTACCTTTCTCATACGTTTTCTTTTCTATTAGCTATAATATGCAGAGAACTCCTACAGCTATATTGTTAGATATTCAGCTGAAACACTGCAAGTTCAGCTCTCCTCTAAGGGATAACTTGATGTCCAAGAGTTACCCCTGAAGACCTGCTGTGATAGTCACCACTGAACCCCAGGAAGCTGGGTGACAAATGTTGGCACAACAAAATGGGACTGTTCATAATAACAATAGTGACATCAAGATTTTTCTCCCTTCCATCTACTTAATTCTGCATTGAATTCTGCCGTAATTCAAAGCTATTTCCTTTGTGGACTATAACCAAGTTATGGCCACATGCTAGTGGCCATGATCTTCATTCATATGGAGTTCTACCGCGGTGGGAGGCAACTCCATTTCAGTTCATTTTTTTAGCTCAACTTTATCCTTTAGCTCAGGTTAAATAATTGAGAGTCATGCTTGAGCCCCCTTTTCCCTCACCACCACAACTAGTCTTTCAGGAATCTTTTTAGGAAATCCTATTCATCCTGCCCTCAAAATATACACAGAATCCATCTACTTTCTAACGCCTCCAAGTAGAGAATGCTCTAGCACTAGCCACCACAATCCCATGCTTGGATTAATGCAATAACTTTCTAAATGCCTCCCGCCCCCCATTTGAATCTCATGGGCTCAAATATTATATAGAAACTGCTAGTAAAAGCTGATGAGGATTTAAAACTATTAAAATGGGAACAGGTCAAGTCATTCCTCTGCTCAGAACCCTGCAATGGCTCTTCTCCATCTTATTCAGAGTTAAGTCAAAAATCCTTCCAATGGCCTACCCAGACTGAGGCATCCTCTTACCTTCGACTCTTTCCCTGCCTTCCTGTGCTCATTCCCCACACTCTTCCCTTATCTTCCCTCATCCACTCCAAGGGTATGCTTAAACTTCATCTTGAAATGAGGCCAAACTGACAACCTTATGAAATTGCAAGCTGTCCCTCTCAGTCTTCTTGCTCTGCTCCAATTTTCTATTATTTGTAACACTTAATATCTTCTAACACAGGAGATAATTTCCTCATTTATTTAGCCAATTCTCTTTTTGCCTATCTTTCTCTGTTAACATAGAAACTCTCTCAGGGCAGGGATCTTTGTCTGTTTTTGTTCCCTGATGGGTCCTAAGCATTGAAAGCTGTGCCTGGCTCAATAAATTTTCATAAATAAATGAATGAAGATCGATGTATAAAATCATATGTTTGACTCAACTGAATCTAGAACTCTACAAGAATTGAATCCAATCACCTCCCTGGGCTGAAGCCATGCACTGACTTCCCTTTTACCTTTGGACTCCAGACTGTCCCATGTCAGGCTGGCTCTCTTGATAAGGAACACAGACGAGACACCAAGTCTTTTTAATCATGGACTATGCTCTATGTGTTGCGTCAAGCTCTTTGAATATATCATTTCATTTAATCTCTACAACATCTCAGCAAAGTAGGTAGAATCAGCCTCATTTTGCAACTTGTGAGCTGAAACACACAGAGCTCTAAATGTTCTCAAATCACAAAACTAGCAAACTACATATCTGAGATCGGAACCCGACTCCACCTGACTCACAAGCCCACCCACTTTACCATTTTAGTCAACTAACTTCCTCTGCTGCGGAAACATGAAGATTGAGAGACGCCCAGAAAAGTAGGAGATTTATTTTATTCTAGTGGACCCAGATGAGCTCACATTCGAAGTTCTGGGCCCTGGGCAATGGGATTAGAGGGATTTTCTAGGGGACTGCAGGCAGTCAATTTCCAAGGGCCATGCTGACTGTTGATAGGTGGGTTTAACCTGGGGGAGTGGGGCTGCTTTAGGCAGGAATAGTAGTGTAAGGAGCCTGTGGTGGGGAGCCTGTTTACAGAAGCAGAAGCAACTGGTTATCTTTTGCTCCCAGTAGGGCTTCTGGTTATCTCTAGCTTATTATTAGTAACTTTCCATCTTCTGGGGTCTCCTGGCCTGGGCCTTGCTCTGAGTAATTTTCCTCTATACCTCTAAGCCACTATTTTTAAGATCGATCTTCATACTAAGTTCCAGTATTTAACAAATGATGCTATTTGATGTTTTAAGAAGCAGTTCTGGATTTGGAGTAAAAAAAATCCAGACCTGAGTTGTTTATTTGCTGTGCAAAGTTGTCACTCAACTTCTCTGAGCCTAATGTCTTATACCTAAAGAGAGAATGAAAGGTTGGTTTTGCTCCAAAAAGGTCCAATCATCATGAGACAAAGCACAGGAAAGTCCATTTTGAGGCTGTAAAACTCTGTTGAATGTAAAAGCTGTAAGATTTCCATTTGAACAGATGAATTCCATGATGCCTGATGCTAATATTTTTCATAGAAAGTAACTGATCAAAAGGCGTGAATTTGTTAGAGATAGGTTTCTAGTCCAGCAGGTTAGGAGCTCAGAAATCCCAACTCCATCATAACAAGTGAAAAACCAAACAAATTGAAAAATCAACTCTTGGATCTCTCAGAGAAGTGAGATCAGAAGGCAAAACACTGACCCTCAAATTGGATAGAGAGACAAGTGACTATAGAGAATCACATTTTATAGGAACAGAAACCCACAAGCAGAAATCCATGATAACAAGAACTGAGGTAATTGACAAATTACTGGAGGCTCACTGTGGATAAACCTGAGAGATAAAAACTCCAAAGTGACCTGGCCATTGCTTCCCCAACAATACTTTTGTGAGTTTAATCTCCAAGAGAGTCACCATTAATATAGTCGATCGCTCTTTGAGAAAGGAACAAGGCAATCTAATAGAGCAAAGATGGTGTCTTGAACAAGTGGACATCCACAAAGAAATTAATCTAGACATAGGCTTTATACCCTTCACAAATATAAATTCAAATGGATTATTGACCTAAATGTAAAATGCAAAACTATAAATCATCTAGAAGATAATATAGGAGAAATTCTAGGTGACCTTGGACATGACAATGGCTTTTTAAATACAACACCAAAGCCATAACACATGAAAGAAATAATTGATAAGGCTGAACTTCATCAAACTTGAGAACTTCTAGCATGCTAAAGACACTATCAAGAAAATGATAAGACAAGCCACAGACTGGGAGAGAATATTTGCCAAAGACATGTCTGACAAAAAACCTAGTATTGAAAACATACAAACTTCTCTCAAAATTCAAAAATAAGAAAATGAAAAACACAATTAAAAAATAGTCAGAACACCTGAACAGACATCTCACTAAAGAAGATATACATATGGTAAATAAGCATATAAAAAGATGGTCCATATCAAATGTCATCAGAAAAATGCAAATTTAAATAATGAGATACCATTATATATCTGTTAGAATGGTGAAAATCTCAAACACAGGCAACACAAAATGCTTGCTCAAGATGTGGAACAAAACTCTCCTACATTATGGTAGGAATGCAAGACCCTGTGGCCATTTTGGAAGACATTTGACAGCTTCTTACAAGATTAAACATATTCTTACCATACAATCCAACAATTGCACTCTTTAGTATTTATCCAAATGAGTTGAAAACTGATGTCCATACAACCTGCACATTAATGTTTATAGCAGCTTTATTGATAATTGCCAAAACCTGAAAACAGCCAAGATATTCTTCATGGATAAATAAACAGTGGTACATCCAAACAATAGATGATTACTCAGTGCTAAAAAAAAAAAAATAAACTATCAAGCCATAAAAAGACATGAAGGAAAATGTAAATGCATTTTGCTAAGTGCAAAAAAGCCAATCCAAAATAGCTGAATACAGTATGATTCCAACTACAGGACACTCTGGACAAGGCAAAATTATAGAAATGATAAAAGCAGTTGAGTCAGCAACAGAAGCAGCAGTTGTCAGAGGTTAAGGGGGAGGAAGGGATGCATGAGCAGAGGATTTGGGGAGGCAGAGAAATTATTCCTCACGACACTATGATGGTCAAAACATGCTATTTTACACCAAGAGTAAACCCTACTCTAAACTATGGACTTTGGGCGATAATGATGTATCAATGTTGATTGATCACTTACAACAAATGTACCATTCTGTGCAAATTTTGATAGTGGCGGAGGCTGAGCTTATGTGGGGGCAGGGAAGATATGGGGCATCTCTGTACCTTCCCCTCAATTTTGCTGTAAACCCAAAACTGATCTAAAAAATAAACTCCACCAAGGGGTGCTTGGCTAGCTCAGTTGGTGGAGCAAGACATCTTGGTGTTGTGAGTTTGAGCCCCACACTGGACATAGAGATTACTTAAAAAAAAAAATCTAAAAAAAAAATAATAATAAAGTCTGTTTAGACCAAAAAAGTAATGAGGTCTGTTCCTAAGGTAAGAAAAACATGTTTTTTCTACATCTTTCTATCACTGACATCTTTGACATGTCTTGAGAACCTCCCATGAGGTAAAAGAGTGAAGCAAACAACAAAATTAAAGAGCAGTTTATTAATCCTCTAATTTTTCAGGTGCGATCACGTACCAGTAACTGCTATCACAAGATATCTGGTTTTCTCTCCAACTAAAAAACTTAGAAGTATTTTCCAAATTGTTTACATATTAGAAAAATTATTTGGAAGTTTTTCTGAAAGGAAACACTGAGTAGGCCAACTTAGATTTCTAGATTTCTTTATTGTGATGTTTAGGGTCTCTGATATGTTAATGTGCATTCAGAATTTCTAGAATGTGTTTAAAATCCAATTATTTCCAAAACTAGTTTGTCTACGGACACTTTTTCATCACAGAATATCAAATACAATCTCCTAAGATATTAGTGTTCTGAAGAAATGCTCTTTGGGAATGCTGACCAAGACCAAGCTGTCTGTTTAGCAGTCAGACAACATGAGTTCACTTTTGGATACCTCATAGTACAATGCCCAGATTTTTTCTCATTAGAAGTAAGCAGGATAGTACTGTCACTAGCAAAAGTGACTCATCAGAAACAAGAGAAAGAAGAAATAGTGGTATGTTCAATCAAGGAAGAACCATCATTCTCAACCAATTCCTGTTTTTGTTCAAAGCTCATTTTGAGGCAGAAATTGATTGTCTATTATAACTGATAAGAAAAGATCAAATAGCTATTCTATCAGGAATTTAAGCTACTGGGAAAATGTAGACACCACCAAAGTTAGTTGCAAAAAAATATTGTTATGCAATTAATCAATTTTTATGGATATGAATCAATTAAAAAAGTATTCATTTTTACATTGTAACAGTATTGTATGTGTGTTTGGAAAATATGTCAAGTTAAAAATAAGTAAAAAATATAGTAAGTCATCATTTATGTTGATACATATAATTTTTGCATTTGCATATTGTAAAATACCAGGTGAATGCAAACAAAATACAAGAAAAATGAGATATTTTCCCCCAAGGGACAGAAAACAGAAGTGGAGATGAAGAATGAAATTTAAGTGTTTTTTTTTTCATTGTCCTATATCTTAAATATTTTGTATTGTGTAAGGAATGATATCTTGCTTATAATAAATATTTTTATTAAAAAAATATTGTTAGCTATGGACGTCTGGAATTTCTTCCTCAATTTAATCTTCTGAGGGAGAATCTGCTTGCTTCCTATAAGAGTTATTTCTTGAAAAATGACAAATCTATCCTGGGTAGGGAGGTAAGAGTATTAATTAGAGAGAAAGCATTCATTTAAGATTATATGTAGTATATATTGTTACTGTAAGACAGACATCAGCATAGAACCAATGTGTCTTAGCTGCAGCGAGTGAGACAGGCCAGGTCAGAGCCCTCGCCTTTTCCAGCATGGACCCTGAGCAGGACTGACTCCTGCTGATGATGGGGAATTTAACAATGGCTCTCACTTGTCTCCCTACATGAAATGGTCTCTGTACTGGGTTGAATAGTGCCCTTTCCTCAAATCACAACTACCCACAACCTATAAATGCAACCTTATTTGGAAATAGGATATTTGTAGGAGTAAGCAAGTTAAATGAGGTCATAGGAAGTAGCGTCAACTCTAAATCAATGCGACTGATGTCCCTAAAAAAAAAAAAGGAGGGGCGCCTGGGTGGCTCAGTGGGTTAAGCCGCTGCCTTCCTCTCTCTCTCTGCCTGCCTCTCTGACTACTTGTGATTTCTCTCTGTCAAATAAATAAATAAAATCTTTAAAAATAAAAAAAAAAAAAGGAAAATGTGGACACAGATACCGAGAGAGGACTACCATGTGAAATCAAAAGAGAGATGGAAGTGATGCATCTATTAGCCAAAGAACATCAAGGATTGCCAGAAAGCACTAGAAGCTAGGAGAGAGGATGGAACAGTTTCTCCCTCAGAGCCCCCAGAAGGAACAAACCCTGCCTTGATTTCTGACTTCTAGCCTCCAGAACTGAGTAAATCTCTGCTGTCTTAAGCCACCCAGTGTGGGGCACTTTGTTAGAGTCCAAGGAAACTAATAAAATCTCTAACTTTTATGAAAACATTCAGACTTGCCTGCTGTATTTTCCTTCTAGTTCCCATGAACTAAAATTTGAAGAACTCTTGTTAAAAGCAGGCCCATAAATGGTCATTTTTTTCTGTGTGCACTAACCTTCAACCTTACTCTCCTAACCCACAAGTTGGCCTTATGAGGGGCAGAGGTATACAATTTACTGGGATTTCAGAGAGCCAGACCTAAGCGCACACATGTACATGTGCATGGAGGCTCCTGTCCGTCTCAAGGTGGGAGGTTGGAGGCTACTCTGGAATTAAACACAGACGCAGGAAGCTCTCTTATAACTAAAATCACAGAAGATGGACTTGCTTTGTTTTTATGCCACCTCTCTATTAACATCTTAGAGAAACTAGATTTTTGTTTTTGTTTCCTCTTAATGGAATTGATTACCAACCAAATCCCAATTTTACCAGCCCAGGGGATATAAATTCAATGACACTCTTGTTGCTGATCATAAAACCGAAGAGCAGGTAAAGGCCAGAGGCTCCAGATGCTGCAGGAATACGGTTCATCGCAGAAGCACAGGAGTACACTCTAATTACCCAGGAGAAGCCTGCAACAGAATAGGTTTCATGATGACACTGCTCAGGAATCTTCTTCCCCCATATGAAAGTGCTCCAGCATGTTTGGTCAGAAGAAAAGTTTTCAAGGAAATTTTGGAAAGAGCTATTGATGAATCAGGATGCAGTTTCAAAACAATGGAAACCATTTGTTTTGTATTTTCTTCAGTCTGGAAATATGCGACTCTGAAGCCTGTGGAATTGGAAAGACTCCCCAAATCCCAATTTACAAGGATCTTGCAGATCTTTGAAGAGTTTTACTTGTGAAGCAGTGCTTCTGGAAGAAAAAAAATATATATTTATGCTTAGATACTAGTAAAATTATTCCATTAGTATTATGTATATAAACCCCAGATGAAAATCTCAACTGAGTTTCATTTAATTTTACATCTTGCAGACTGGGTTTGGGGAAAGGATGACACCCTTGGGGTCCATTTTTTAAAACAACTTCATTGTGGGAAAGAGGTAATGGGGGTGACTCCTTGGGTATTTTTTTTTTTTTTTTTGGTAATCATATTTAGATATTTCAAATCTGTTGTGGAATAAGGACCAACAAAGAAGGAAGGAAGGAAGGAAGGAGAGAGGGAGAAAAGAAATTATACTGTAAAAAGTACCAGAAACAAAACATTGGTAGTATTTGGAAGAGAATACGAAGCCCACATCAGAAACAGCTGGAATTCTTCTATGAAACATGAAAGAGGAAACCATTTGCTATTTGACTATGGAGGAAAGACTGACTCTGGGGACAAAATGAGTGCCTTTCATCACAACAGCATTTTCTTAAAAAGGTAAAATTTTCAAATTATTTTGTAAATAAATGCAGCAATGCTGCTCCATGGGGTAAGGCATAATTCAAGCACATACTGTACAGACGAATGCTATGTCGCAAAATAGTAGCAAGAAACATAACTTAAGGATTAAGATGTTTTTGGTTTGCTACTCTCTGTTTGATTCATGAGATTATGTGTGTGGGATGTGTGATCCATACACATATGTATAGGGCGGACTCGACAAAATGTTGCCAGAGGCCCACAGACAAGTATATTCCAGACTCAGAAAAAAACAACAATGCTTGGGTCCTGCATGAGAGCCAGCATGGAAACTGGAGGAAGATCTTCTCCTCAAAGGGTAATGCAGGCACAGACAGGTTCCTAATGGCATCATTTTACATGACAAATGCAGTCAGAGGTGATTGATGAGCTCACAAATAAGCTGTATAATTCCAGCGCCTACTGGACACCCATTCCCTAAAGGCTGTCCAGTGCCATTCACACCACCAGTATAAAGACACAGAGAAGAAACCACAAGAATTACATAGTAGATCTAAAATGTAAGAAGAAAAGTGTCTTAATTTCTCCTGAACACAAATAGGCAATTTAGTGCATCCACTTCCTTAGATCTTCAAGGCCTGCTTTCTGTTATTGTTAACTGACCTGACAAACTCTGTGTCTGTGCATGTGCATGTGTGTGTGTGCACGCATGTATGTGTGTGTGTGTGTGGGGGGGATTTTTATTGGGTATGATGTGCAGTGGCAGAAATTGAAAAAGAACTCTTCTGTTTTACTTGTTTGCATTAAGCTCTGTAAAAAAACAAAAAACAAAAAACAACAACAAAAAAAACCTGATGTTAAACAAAAGGCATGGCATTTCTCTTTCGTTTCATGTCTTCATTTAATTTTATTTAAATAAAAATGTTGAGGAAATCCATTAGACATATGGTTAGTTTTGAAGACATGTAATAGACACATTTTAAATAGAGGTAATGAGTGTAATAATAAAGAAAATATTAGTATTTCTACCAAAGGAAGTCCGGGGACAATTGCTATGACTTCATAGCTAAGCAACAGTTTTTTCCATAAAACTCAAATTGCTTACCTTTACCTTTAACTCTTAACTCAAACTCCATTCATCTTAGTTGAAATGGCACATCTACAAAAGACCTATTTGCTAGGACCAGCAGGTTAGAACAAGGAAAAGAGAGAGAGAGAGAAGAGATGGGAACTTTTTCTTAAAGGTCTGGGATTTCCATGCAAATGCAGTTAGTAGGAGCCAAGCCCACAAAGAAGAGGTGACAGAGTTATTTCCATGAGCTGGAACAATTTCTTATACAAATCCATCTGAAGATCAGGGGCAGAGCAGCCAATTTACTGTAAGCTTTAAAGAACCCATTCTAATATCATGACTCCATTTATTTGAGCCACCTCTCAGTTCTGAGGTCAACTGGTGTTTGCTGCCTAAACACTGAGTGTCTGCTCAAAGGTCACCAGCCGTGTGCCATCTATAATTTCATAGCCACTCAACAGGGACATTAGAGAGAAACCCTGCTGATTTCCAATGTGCTGTTTGACAGGCAGCCATCGACAGGGAAAAACTTCAGATGTTGGATTACATAAATTTATGGGCCTCTGGAAACTCTCATCCTTATTTGGACTCCTAGGAAATTTTTTAAAATTGTTCTTTTAAACTAATTCTTCCTTAGGATATCAAGCTCTCGGCAACAGAGGCCTCAGCTGGAAATTTCAGTGGTGTTCATTCTAAACTCAAGCACATCTGGACATAACGAGAGGATAGGTGAGGTGAGATCACCAGGAATCTGGCTGATGGCCAACCAGCCAATTAGGAGTAGAACTAACACTTGGTGTCATAGTTAACAGCCTGCGTGACAGACAGGAGGTGAGTGCATAAAGACAGAGGTGGTTCTGCACATTTAGTTGAGCCTTGACTCCTAGCCCAGACTCCAGGGATGGGTATCTGAGTGTTAAGACAAAGGCCAAGCGAAAGCTGGAAACTAATCACCCTTGATTTTTGTTCAAGGTAACTATTCGGTTTGCGTAACAAATCATCTTAAAATTTAGTGATTGAAACAAAGATCATCTCATTGTTTTTAATGATTGTGTGGGCTGCGTGGGACCCGACTAGCTTGTTCTATTTAGTTATTTGTTGACAAATAACAAACCACATACAGCACAGTAACCTGAAATACACCTATTGCATTATTTCTCACAGTTCTCAACTTAATTCAGACTCAGGAGTGTGGTGGTTTTGTGTTTTGCTTGGGCTCCCAGGTGCTGCATTTCAGATAGCTGGTGGGATGGAGTGTCTTGGGTGGTTTTGCTCCCAGGTCTTGGGCACAAGCAGGGGTGCCAACAGGCTGACTTTAGCTGGGAACTGGAATGGTGGAATCTCTCACCTTCTTCGTGCAAATCTCAAGGCCTCACCCTCTCCTCAAAAGCCCTCATAGTGGTCCCTTCCGAATGTCTCTGGCACTATAACTTATCTTTTTATGCTACAGCTCATGGTCCCCAAAGAGCAAAAGCAGGGTTGTTGAGGTCTGGTGAGGCTCAGGTTTGGAACTAGTATAGCATCACTTCTGCCACATTCTATGGGTTAAAATAAGACAGAAGGTCGATTTAGATTCACTGTGGACTGGGAACTGCACAGGATGTGAATACCATAAGACATGGCTTATGCATTACAACTTCCAAACTAATTTTGGCAACATTCCTATGAGAAAGGTGGAGTGATGTTGAAGAAACTCTAGTTAATGGCTATTATTCTTCTATCCTCAGGCTGGTCAGGCCTGAAAAACAGGTGGAAAATTTGGCAGAGAACTCAGCAACCTCAAGACAGTACGTACCTGCTTCTCAGCCAAACACACAAGTGGCTCTTGACTGCCTATTTCTGTGTCAGTCATTTGGATCCAGAAAGCCAGTATCTTTAGTTAAAACACTCCAATCTACATACCTTTATTCCTTTACTTACGTTTCCACAACATTCATAATAAGCAGCTCCCCATAGAGCTCAAAATGACCATAGCAACTAGTTAGAAAGTAGGAATCTAGTCAGTTATTCAGTTCCATGCATCCTTGAGATCATCCTGGAATCATGAATTTTACATCAATATTCAATTTGGGCTTGGTATTGGTAGATTAAGCATTCTACCTCCACCTAATATGCTTCTGGAATGTCTGGAGTAATGCTAACAATCTTGATCTCGAGAGAGCTCTACAGACCAGCTAGGTGTTACCTTTTCCTATGAATCATGCCTTCTGTCCTCAGTTCCAATCCAGAGATGTCCCATGATGAGGCTTTCTAGGGTTAGAAATAGCTGGATTTAGATTGTAATGAGGGTACCTGGGAAAATTGTTCTTAACCTCTTTAGTATGATAGACTCTTGATAATCTGCTACAACAATAGATTCTGCCCCACCCAGAGGCATAGACTTGGACATGCAATATAAGCTTTCAGATCTCCTATGTAGTGTTACAGGCTTAATCATGAACCATCAAAAGCTCACAGACTGCGCAGTGAAGGGTCTCTGCCTGCTGAAATGACTCTGTTTGCTTATGCCCCCTCACCTCACAGGTTATCAGGAGATCCAAACCAAACCTTGAAAATAAACACAGGGTGCACCTCTGGCCAGCTCTATTTTTCTTGCTATTGAGTCCCACTTTTGTTAAATCCGAGTGAGACGTGGGGAAAAAAAGTAGATTATTTCTCTATGACTATCTCTATCTTGCTCCTAAGCCAGGACTTGATATATTCAACAAATAATGTTTCTTCAAGTAAAGTAACATTCAGTGCCTGAGATCTTTGCCCACAACACCCAGTAGTCCAGGTGCAGGGAGAGACATGGGGTGCACATGACTGCAGGATGAAGGAGAAAGGCAGATTCTTCAATTCCAGCCTGAGTCTGTCAGTCTCTGGCTTGGGTCACTCCCTGCATTAGAAGTACTGAGGTGTCCCAGGACCCACTGCGGGCGTCCTGTTGGCGTAGGAGACTCAGCAGAGGCTAGTGTTTCCTGTGGTCTCCTCCTCTCACTCAGAGTCTTGTGAGGATCATAGACCTCTCTCACTCTGCCTATCTCCACGTCAGTCTCACCAGGCTTCCATCCCACAACCCTACTGCAGCTCATGCATGCCTCCCCATGGCTAGCCCCATATGACCATTCCTCACTTTCATCCTGCCCTCCCTTTCCCCTTTTCTGTGCTCAGTCATCTATAGTTGCCTTAACTCCATCTATAGCCAAGGGTGGCATGGAAAACAAATGCTGGCCAAGCTCTCTCCAGATACCAAATTCCCATGTCTCTCTTACGCACAACCTTGACCTTGCTGTGACTACCTCCAGGTAACTGTGTGGGACTTCTGCCAGGTGGTCTCCTCTGAGAGTCTCAAAGATGAAAATGACCAAGTTGGAAGGAGTCAAGAGGCGAAGTAGCAGGCTGAGACTACTTCAGCTAGCAAGAGATCAACTAGATAGCTTATCTAAAGATTGCAAACACCTACAAATCCAACAGGACAGTGAAGAGGAGAAGAACAGCAATTCTAGAAACAGAAAAACAACCACTTTCTGAAAGGTAGGACTGGCGGAGAAGTGAATTCAAAGTGATGGGAAGATAGACCGTGGGGGGAAGGGCTGGCTCCCGGCAAGCGGCAGAACAACTGAGCACAAAATCAGGACTTTTAAAAGTCTGTTCCACTGAGGGACATCGCTCCAGAGGCTCAACCGGGGTGAAGCCCATATGGGGTCAGCGTGGCCTCAGGTCCTGGAGGGTCACAGAAGGATCGGGGATGTCTGAGTGTCGCAGAGCTTACAGGTATTAGAACGGTGAAGCTGGCTACAGAGACAGAGCCAAAGAGTGAGCTCTCAGCTTGGGGTTACCTTGCACCGGTCGCAGACTCAGTGAGCTCGGAGCACGGCCGGAGGCCAGGGAGAAGGGAGTAATTGGGTGCTGTTCTCTGAAGATGCACTGAGGAGTGGGGTGCCGGGCTCTCGGCTCCTCCGGGCTGAAGACTGGGAGGCCGCCATTTTCATTCCCATCCTCCGGAACTCTATGGAAAGTGCTCAGCAGACAAAAGTTCCTAAAAGCAAACCCAAGCGGATTACTCAGGCTGGCCCCTGGTTGGGCGGTGCAATTCCGCCTGGGCAAAGACACTTGAAAATAACTACAACAGGCCCCTCCCCGAGAAGATCAACAGGAAATCCAGCCAGGACCAAGTTCACCTACCAAGGAGTGCGGTTTCAATACCAATGAGAGCAGCGGAATTCCAGAGGAGGAGAAAGCAAAGCACGGAACTCACGGCTTTCTCCCCATGATTCTTTAGTCTTGCAGTTAATTTAATTTTTTCTTCTTTTTCAATTTTTTTCTCTTCTTCTGCTAAATTTTTTTTAACTTGTACCCTTTTCTTTTTTAACTAGGTTATCTAATATATATATATATATTTCTTTTTTATATTATTTCTTTATTTTTTTTAAATTGTTTCTTTTCTTCTCCTTTTTTCTTCTTTCTGAACCTCTTTTTGGCCCCTTTGTCCCCCTTCACGATTTGGGATCTCTTCTGATTTGGTTAAAGCATATTTTCCTGGGGTTGTTGCCACCCTTTTAGTATTTTACTTGCTCCTTCATATACTCTTATCTGGACAAAATGGCAAGGCAGAAAATTCATCACAAAAAGAAGAACAAAAGGCAGTACCAAGGGCTAGGGACCTAATCAATACAGACATTGGTAATATGTCAGATTTAGAGTTCAGAATGACGATTCTCACGGTTCTAGCTGGGCTCAAAAAAGGCATAAAAGATATTAGATAAACCCTCTTGGGAGATATAAAAGTCCTTTCTGGAGATATAAAAGAACTAAAATCTAACAAGTTAAAATCAAAAAAAGCTATTAATGAGGTGCAATAAAAAATGGAAGCTCTCACCGCTAGGATAAATGAGGCAGAAGAAAGAATTAGCTATATAGAAGACCAAATGACAGAGAATAAAGAAGCTGAGCAAAAGAGGGACAAACAGTTACTGGACCATGAGGGGAGAATTCAAAAGATAAGTGACACCATAAGACGAAACAACATTAGAATAATTGGGATTCTAGAAGAAGAAGAAAGAGAGAGGGGAGCAGAAGGTATATTGGAGAGAATTGTTGGAGAGAGTTTCCCCAATATGGCAAAGGGAACAAGCATCAAAATCCAGGAGGTACAGAGAACCCCCCTCAAAATTAATAAGCATAGACCCACACCCCATCACCTAATAGTAAAATTTACAAGTCTTAGTGACAAAGAGAAAATCCTGAAAGCATCCTGGGAAAAGCAGTCTGTAACAATGGTAAAAATATTAGATTGGCAGCAGACTTATCCACAGAGACCTGGCAGGCCAGAAAGAATTGGCATGATATATTCAGAGCACTAAATGAGAAAAACATGCAGCCAAGAATACTATATCCAGCTAAGCTATCATTGAAAATAGAAGGACAGATAAAAAGCTTCCAGGACAAACAAAAACTGAAAGAATTTGCAAACACCAAACCAGCCCTACAGAAAATATTGAAAGGGATCCTCTAAGCAAAGAGAGAGCCTAAAATTAGTAGATCAGAAAGGAACAGAGACAATATACAGTAACAGTAACCTTACAGGCAAAACAATGGCACTAAATTCATATCTCTCAATAGTTACCCTGAATGGTAATGGGCTAAATGCCCCTGTCAAAAGACACAGGGTATCAGAATGGATAAAAAAACAAAACCCATCTATATGTTGCCTACAAGAAACTCATTTTAAGCCCGAAGACACCACCAGGTTTAAAGTGAGGGGGTGGAAAACAATTTACCATGCTAATGGACAACAGAAGAAGGCAGGAGTGGCAATCCTTATATCAGATCAATTAGATTTTAAGCCAAAGACTATAATAAGAAATGAGGAAGGACACTATATCATACTCAAAGGATCTGTCCAACAAGAAGATCTACAATTTTAAATATCTATGCCCCTAACGTGGGAGCAGCCAACTATATAAACCAATTAATGACAAAATCAAAGAAACACATCAACAATAATATAATAATAGTAGGGAACTTTAACACTCCCCTCACTGTAATGGACAGATCATCCAAGCAAAAGATCAACAAGGATATAAAGGCCTTAAATGACACACTGGATCAGATGGACATCACAGATATATTCAGAACATTTCATCCCAAAGCAACAGAATACATATTCTTCTCTAATGCACATGGAACATTCTCCAGAATAGATCACATCCTCGGTCCTAAATCAGGCCTCAACCGGTATCAAAAGATTGGTATCATTCCCTGCTATTTTCAGACCACAATGCTCTGAAGGTAGAACTCAATCACAAGAGGAAATTTGGAAAGAACTCAAACACATGGAGACTAAACAGCATCCTTCTAAAGAATGAATGGGTCAACCATGAAATTAAAGAAGAATTGAAAAAAATTTATGGAAACAAATGATAATGAAAACACAACGGTTCAAAATCTGTGCGACACAACAAAGGCAGTCCTGAGAGGAAAATATATAGCAGTACAAGCCTTTCTCAAGAAATAAGAAAGGTCTCAAGTACACAACCTAACCCTACACCTAAAGGAGCTGGAGAAAGAACAAGAAAGAAACCCTAAACCCAGCAGGAGAAGAGAAATCATAAAGATCAGAGCAGAAATCAAAGAAATAGAAACCAAAAAAACAATAGAACAAAACAATGAAACTAGGAGATGATTCTTGAAAGAATTAATAAGATTGATAAACCGCTGGCTAGATTTATCAAAAAGAAAAGAAAAATGACCCAAATAAATAAAATCATGAATGAAAGAGGAGAGGTCACAGCTAACACCAAAGAAATACAAACAATTATAAGAACATACTATGAGCAACACTATGCCAACAAATTTGACAATCTGGAAGAAATGGATGCATTCCTAGAAACATATAAACTACCACAACTGAACCAGGAAGAAATAGAAAGCCTGAACAGACCCATAACCAGTAGGAGATTGAAACAGTCATCAAAAATCTCCAAACAAACAAAAGCCCAGGGTCAGACGGCTTCCCAGGGGAATTCTACCAAACATTTAAAGAAGAACTAATTTCTATTCTCCTGAAATTGTTCCAAAAAAATAGAAATGGAAGGAAAACTTCCAAACTCATTTTATGAGGCCAGCATCACCTTGATCCCCAAACCAGACAAGGATCCCATCAAAAAAGAGAACTATAGACCAATATCCTTGATGAACACAGATGCGAAAATTCTCACCAAAATACTAGCCAATAGGATCCAACAGTACATTAAAAGGATTATTAACCACGACCAAGTGGGATTTATTCCAGGGCTGCAAGGTTGGTTCAACATCCACAAATCAATCAATGTGATACAACACATCAATAAAGGAAAGAACAAGAACCATATGATACTCTCAATAGATGCTGAAAAAGCATTTGACAAAGTACAGCATCCCTTCCTGATCAAAACTCTTCAAAGTGTAGGGATAGAGGGCACATACCTCAATAGTATCAAAGCCATCTATGAAAAACCCACCGCAAATATCATTCTCAATGGAGAAAAACTGAAAGCTTTTCCGCTAAGGTCAGGAACATGGCAGGGATGTTCATTATCACCACTGCCATTGAACATAGTACTAAAGTCCTAGCCTCAGCAATCAGACAACAAAAGGAAATTAAAGGCATCCAAATCAGCAAAGAAGAAGTCAAACTCTTGCTCTTTTCAGATGATATGATATTATATGTAGAAAACCCAAAAGACTTCACTCCAAAACTGCTAGAACTTGTGCAGGAATTCAGTAAAGTGTCAGGATATAAAATCAATGCACAGAAATCAGTTGCATTTCTCTACACCAACAACAAGACAGAAGAAAGAGAAATTAAGGAGTCAATCCCATTTACAATTGCACCCAAAACCACAAGATACCTAGGAATAAACCTAACCAAAGAAACTAAGAATCTATACTCATAAAACTATAAAGTACTCATGAAAGAAATTGAGGAAGACACAAAGAAATGGAAAAATGTTCCATGCTCCTGCATTGGAAGAACAAATATTATGAAAATGTCTATGCTACCCAAAGCAATCTACACACTTAATGCAATTCCTATCAAAGTACCATCCATTTTCTTCAAAGAAATGGAACAAATAATCTTAAAATTTATATGGAACCAGAAAAGACAAATAGCCAAAAGAAAAGACGAATAGCCAAAGGAATATTGAAAAAGAAAGCCAAAGTTGGTGGCATCACAATTCCGGACCTCAAGCTCTATTATAAAGCTGTCATCATCAAGACAGCATGGTACTGGCACAAAAACAGACATGTAGATCAATGGAACAGAATAGAGAGCCCAGAAATAGACCCTCAACTTTATGGTCAACTAATCTTCGACAAAGCAGGAAAGAATGTCCAATGGAAAAAAGACAGCCTCTTCAATAAATGGTGTTGGGAAAATTGGACGGCCACAACCAGAAAAATGAAATTGGACCATTTCCTTACACCACACATGAAAATAGACTCAAAATGGATGAAGGACCCCAATGTGAGAAAGGAATCCATCAAAATCCTTGAGCAGAACACAGGCAGCAACCTCTTCGACCTCAGCCGCAGCCACATCTTCCTAGGAACATCTCCAAAGGCAAGGGAAGCAAGGGCAAAAACAAACTATTAGGACTTCATCAAGATCAAAAGCTTTTGCACAGCAAAGGAAACAGTTAACAAAACCAAAAGACAGCTGACAGAATGGGATAAGATATTTGCAAATAACATATGAGATAAAGGGCTGGTGTCCAAAATCTATAAAGAACTTAGCAAACTCAACACCCAAAGAACAAACAATCCAATCAAGAAATGGGCAGAAGACATGAACAGACATTTCTGCAAATAAGAAATCCAGATGGCCAACAGACACATGAAAAAGTGCTCCATATCACTTGGCATCAGGGAAATACAAATCAAAACCACAATGAGATATTACTTCACACCAGGCAGAATGACTAAAATTAACAAGTCAGGAAATGACAGATGCTGGTGAGGATGCGGAGAAAGGGGAACACTCCTACACTGTTGGTAGGAATGCAAGCTGGTGCAACCACTCTGAGAAACAGCATGGATGTTCCTCATAATGTTGAATATAGAACTACCCTACGACCCAGCAATTGCACTACTGGGTATTTACCCTAAAGATACAAACGTAGTGATCCGAAGGGGCATGTGTACCTGAATGTTTTTAGCAACAATGTCTACAAAAGCCAAACTATGGAAAGAACCTAGATATCCTTCAACAGATGAATGGATCAAGAAGATGTGGTATATATACACAATGGAATACTGTGCAGCCATCAAAAGAAATGAAATCTTGCCATTTGCGACGACGTGGATGGAACTAGAGGGTATCATGCTTAGCAAAATAAGTCAATCGGAGAAAGACAACTATCATATGATCTCCCTGATAATGAGGAAGTGGAGATGCAACATAAGGGGGTAGGAGAAGATTAAATGAAACAAGATGGGTTTGGGAAGGAAACAAACCATAAGTGACTCTTAATCTCACAAAACAAACTGAGGGTTGCTGGGGGGAGGGGGGTTGGGAGAAGGGGGGTGGGGTTATGGACATTGGGGAGGGTATGTGCTATGGTGAGTGCTGTGAAGTATGTAAACCTGGCGATTCACAAACCTGTACCCCTGGGGATAAAAATACATTATATGTTTATAAAAAATAAAAATTTTTAAAAAATGACCAAGTCTTCAGTTTCTCAGAATCCCATTTAACCTGCCACTTGTACCTCCTCTGTCCAGAGAAGTTCCGACAAGTTGCCTCTCCCACCTTTGTCTCCTCCCCACTCAATGTCTTAAGCTAGAAATTGTGGGTTTGGGACTTGTCCTCCTTTCTCCTGAGCATTTTCTGCTTATCCCATAGGATCAAATCTCATAGCTTAGCTGTCATAAAGGAGCTCTTCCCTGCACATGTATCAGAAACTCTTTGATTAGGAGATCTTTGCCATGCATATTAGAAATGCTGTGGTTGAGTTCATCCAAACCTGGCTTTTGATATACTAAAGTGATTTAGAAAATACACTTTTAACAAAACCTGACTCTTCAGCAAATTGTCTTCTTTGAACACAAGCACAAATGTAATTTGACAAAGCTGAGAAATGCGTACTTTATCCCAGCAGGTATCGCCCTTACTAGTGCAAATAATTTATAAATATTTGAGACTTGGGCTAGCTTTATGTTCTCACTAGTACACTTCTAAATTATAAACCCACTGCACAGGGATGTGTGCTCAGAGAATGAAAACTCATTTTTATAAGTGCTGATGTGCAATAACGAGAGGGAAAATATAGGGTACCTCACAACACCAATCTATCTTTGCAATATCAGCTATTTCAATTGCTCACTCCAATCCCCAGTGCTAAACTCATAACGGGTAATGTTTAATACACTTTGCTTATATTCTCTCCTCTTTTTTCCATGTGACCCTTTGAAAGCTAAGTTCATGTAAGCAGGATTTCCTCATTCCCTTTAGAACTTTTTCCTCTACTGCCTCAAGAAAGTTACGGTTCTCTGTGTATATTGATTTCACTGCTTACAATAAATATCTAAATTTGTTTCAATTTACTTTTAAAATCAGACAAGACATTCAGAAGAAGTAAAGCCTTTTAAAACAAAATATGGTTTATGATAAACAAAATTATAAATGTTATTATGAAAAGTGAACAAGGAAAAAAATAATTAATATTCCTGGTATGGAATACAATTAAAAGTCTCCCCCCGAGAATATTCTGCTCTCAGAGCAATTTTTTGAAAATGATTATATTCGTTTTGGAAAGGAAATACTGCCGTTGAATATACTAAATTAACTGCAGGGCGTTTTTTCCCCTTTGGACATAATCTGAGACCCTCAATACAATAGTTTCTTTCTAGTAAGAGCATTTGTTTCTAAAGTAACTAATGTCTTCTGTTTTACTTCCATTCAGACTTAATCCATCAAGAAGGTCAACAGCACCTGAAACTTTCTCTAATTTCCTGTCCAGGGACCAGTATAAGAATTACAAGGAAACTTTGGACTTTTCTATCACATTGTTCTCATTTGTCCAGAGTCATATTTTGTGACTGTCTCTTAAAGACTTATGTAAATGTCAATGCCAAAAAAAATGTGTCTCTTCTTCTTTCAGGGGTGTTCAAAAATTTCTACCAGTGAGAGCCAGATTTATCAAGATATGTATGTACAGTGACTGTTCCCATTGCTCGTAACTACTGCTTGCTTCGGAGAGCCCTGAGCAGAGGCAACAAATGTCCTAGAATGTTATTGCAGGGAGAAACCAAATATATATCCTGACCATTTACAGGAATCTTTCTCAGGAGGCTCTGATCCAAGTGAACCACTACAAGCCAACACTGTTAGATTCTTTGACTCCTTGATTCCCCAAAGCTTAGATGGCTAGTATTTCCTGGCTTCGGCTCTGTGGGACTTGGCCCTCCACTTTTAAAAGAATCAGGTTGCAGAAAACAGCATCCACTGGAGCTGCCTGGAAAGTAGAGGCCGTTTCCATCCTGGTAGCCAGACAGGATACCAAGGGATTAGTTGTAGCAGAGTTGATGCTGCACCCAGTTGGCTGAGGCCTTGTCCCCAGGCTTCCAGCCAGACAGGAAGACTACTTTTGTGGGGAAAACATATTAGCTGGACCATCAATAATTCCAGCAGTAAGTGCTTCTCTCTACCTCGACGTGACCTTTTGGAGCAAATAGAATGACCACGCTGGCTCCATCAGCTGCAGACAAATCATATTCTGACTGTCTCTACTTTCTCCTACTCATAAGCTCCTACTGTCTCAAACACCTATAACTCACAATTCTAAAAGTACAATGTCTGTCAACTTTTTCATTACTTGAGGATGCACATTTGGCTCTGTAAAGAAGGAACCGAGGTGCCTGGGTGGCACAAGGGGTTGGGGATCTGCCTTTGGCTCAGTTCATGATCCCAGGGTCCTGGGTTCAAGGCCTGCATTGGGCTCCCTGCTCAGCAGAAAGCGTGTTTCTCTGTTTCTCTCTGCTGTTCCCTTGCTTGTTCTTGCTCTCTCTCTCAAATAAATGGAATATTTGATATAAATTTAAATAAATAAATAAATAAATAAATAAATAAGTAGAAGTTTAAGGGACTGATTCAAGATTACAAAAAATTGAGTCAATAGTCATGCCAAAAATAAAACTCAGGATTTGAAGCTCCAGGGATGTGTTCTCTTGCACGTCCTGATGGATTGACTCAGAGAATGAGTGACCCAACTAGGCCCCCTCCTTCTATTACTCTCCTCCTCAGTCCCAATGTACTCCATTTTCCATGGAGCTCCCAGAATAATAATCTTCCAACTCAGCACTTCACACACACACACACACACACACACTCTCACACCCCTCCAAAGTTTTCATGTTGCACTTAGAATAAGATCCCAACTCCTCACCTTGGTTTATGGGGCCTTGCAGATCCTGACCACCGACTGTTAACTTTGTCTCTCCTTCTACTTCCCTTCACTTGCTCTCTGTACCCCAGTCACCCCCATTTTCTTGCTGTTCCCTGAATGGGAAAGCTCAATCCCACCTGGGGACCTTTTATGCTCTTCTGTCTGGAGCACTTATCCCAGATCTCCATGTTTCTCCTCACTTTCTATCCCTTTATCCTGTTTTATCTTCTCTGTAGAGCTATCTGCCTGATTGACATGGTATTTCATATAATGTGTATCTGTCTGTTGGCCTCACTGGGAGGCAAAAGCTCTGAGAGCAGAGACGGCGCCCCACAGATACCTCTACCTTTGCCATCTGACAGGGCAGAATAAGTGTGCAATAAATGTTTGAGGAATAAGTGAAGTGGAAAAAAGGAAGTTTGGATAATACTATACATGCTGCCTGGAAATCAGGTGGTTCCTGAGGGACTAAGACCTCATTAATCTGGCCAGAATTCAACGGTCATACATAGGCACCAACACTGGTCACTTTGCACCAAACCTCCTTCCATCCACCCTCCTGATGATACTTCAAGGCTGTTAGAATCTATGAAAACATAAGGCCCACAGTTCATGTCCTCTTGTGTTTCTTCCTGCAGATTTTCCTCCAGGTAATGAAGATAATAACGTAGAGGACATAGGATCAGGCAGTCACTGTGGACAGTATGATTTTTTACCTCATTCCCATTGTATGATATGGGGGGAGGTTATTAAACATCTCTAGCCTTCGGTACCCATTAGAGGATGAATTGTGTCCCCCATCCCACAAATTTCAAATATTGATGTCCTAACCCCGAGTACCTCAGAATGCTATCAGATTCGTAGGTGGGGTCTTTTTTGAGCTGATTGAATTAAAGGAGGTCATGAGGGTGGGCCCTAATCACAAATGACTGGTATCTTTACAGGAAGTAGAGATGTGGGCACAGAAACACACAGGAAGATCATGTGAAGACATAGGGAGAAGGTGGCCATTTATACAACAAGGAGAAAGACCTGGAGGAGGCCCATCCTTCACTACCTTCAGAAGGAGACAACCTTGCTGACACCAGGATCTTAGACTTTTAGCCTATGAGAAAATAAATTTTCATTGTTTAAACCATCTAGTCTATGGTATTTTCTTATGGCAGCCCTAGAAGACAAATACTGTGTGTCTTTCCATAAAATGGGAAAGGTAATGGTACATACTTTATGACATTATTGTGCATATTGGATAAAATAAAGCATATAAAGATCTTAGCTTTGCATCTGGCATATAGTAGTATTTCTCTAATTTTTTAATTGTGTTTAGTCTTATTTCACCTGGTCAATAAGATCAATTGTAAAATTTTAGCAGGTCCATTTAATAACTGCAGGGGCTGGGGAAAGAAGTCCCCTGTTTAACAGTGAATACAGTGTTTCTTCTTCACCCAGAAGAACATGACCTTATCACAGAAGGGAAAAAATGCTAGAGATCTGTTTCCTACTTTGTAAATGTCTGCTATTCCTTGAGGATACAATGTTTCTGCAAGGACAGGTGATTCACCTATTTGGTGACATAGAACCATGGAACTGAATATAACATGGTGCCATGTACACATAGTAGGGACTCAAATAATATTTATTTAGGGAATAGATGCTCTGAGGGTAGCACAGAATAATCTTGTGGGAAGAAGATACAATCTTCCCATCATACTCTGGTCACTCTTGAACACTGAAATTAAAAAGTGAAAAAACTCCTACGTATTTATTTCCCTGTTTCCAGACAGCAAAACCAAACAGCGATCATAAATCTTGTCTAAGAATATAAAGTTGGTGGTAAAACTCCATTATTTCCCATTAAACTCCCTTTCAGGAGCATTTTCACAGCACAACCTCTGTAGCCAAGTTTGAGAACATTACTGAGAGGTAGTCAGAGCCTGGAGCCTCAGCTGGTAGTGAGACTGGAAAGCCCCCAAAACCTAGCGACAGAACCACAGTCACACCATTCCCACTGGAGGCAGCAGTGAGACTGCTGGGAATGGGTCTACGGTCACAGTGCCCAGAGTTCCAATCCAAACCTTGTCCAAGGGACTCGAGTCACCCACCTCTAGTGTTCACATTTGTCCTGCATTTACACAACTGCACCTACTAGATTGGAGTGTTGTAAGAATTAAATAGTAGTGTTAGAAAAAAGATAATAGAAACAGAACCTACTGTATCTTCAGTGTAGGAAAAAGTGCAGTACTTTTTCACAGACATAAAACTGACTAATTCTGGGTTTCAAAGGCAGAGCCACTTCCTCATTTCTCATGTTTTTAAATAAAAAGTTGTGAATTTTCTTAGTACTCTGCAGGGTTTTTTAAAATACATGTGCTCACTTTCAGAGTCATTAAATAACCATGGGAATGATTCCATGTGGTCCACATGCCTAAACTAGACATTTACTTATGGGGACCAAGAGAGACACAGAGCACCCTCAGCCTTCTGCAGGACAGCTGGCTACCTACCACTTACAATGGAGAGTATAACTGGGAGACAGAGTATATAACTGTTAAGAATTTATCTAAGATACACATGATACTGCTCCTCCAAATTCTTTCTTTCTTTTTGCTCTACCCACTTCTATTATTTAATGGACATGGTGCAAGTCACTAGTTACTCAATAATGAAACTAAGAAGTCCTCATTTAAGACAAATGGGACCTTAAGTGTAAGTATTTCTGTAATTATATTTGATCTCTGAAGTAGACCTAGCATTTGAACTAACATTGGCTTGTTTATTTCAGTGTTCTCATGTGTTTTTGTCATGGGAATCTATTCTATATATATTACAGGGTTTAGGGCTCAAAAGCTTACAACTTGTGTTTTCTCTGATATTCAAATGAAAGGCACAAATAGGGAAGTAGGGTTTCTTTATTCTGGAGGAATATAGATCTTTTCTGAGAAGTTACTCTCCGCAGAAGAATGCACATATGTGCTACATACAAGATTCTACACACAATTCCATGGAATGATTAGAGCTGCTGAAACTGTCCTTGAGCCACCATCCTTGAGCCACCTGTATTAGTCACAGGATGAACAGCTTGGTTGCACAGAGAACCATAAGGGGGCACATATGCCTAGAGCATGGAAGGTTGTTGCAACTGTAGAATTGTGTGATTTTGGTAGAATAACAGGAAAGAAAACTGTGCAAGATTAGTAACATGTTTCTGGAAATTAAAAAAAAAAAATCTATGACTTCATCAGTTACCCTGAGTATGTGGAGCAACCAGACTCCATTACTGCAAAATAGTGCCCTTCTTAGCTATTCCCCGGCTAGTTGCACCCCTTCGATACTTTCTAATCTGGGCTAACTATAAATTTAAAAACTGTCTCTGAATCAATACATCAAACTGAGTCTGCCAAACAATAATAGAATATATGACAGCTAAGTAATTGACTCTGTTTATATACATGATACATTCTTATTTAAAATCAATCATTAGGGGCACCTGGATGGCTCAGTCAGTTAAGCGTCTGCTTTCAGCTCAGGTCATGATCCCAGGATCCTGGGATCAAGCTCTGCATCAGGCTCCCTGCTCCCCAGGGAGCCTGCTTCTCCCTTTCCTCTGCTGCTCCCCTACTTGTGCTCTTTCTCTCTCATTCTGTCAAATAAATAAATAAGATCTTTTAAAAAACTAAAAAAAAAAAATATGATCAATCACTATTTATATATTGAAAAAAATTTAAAAGTCACATTGGTGTTTTTACTTTCATTTCATAGACTTGAAATGTCATTCTTCCATAAAAGTTAAATATCATCCTGTATTAATTAATATGAAATCCTAAGAAGAATCTAAATATAGAAGATCACTCACCCAGTTAAGAACTTTTCAATGTCTGCTGAGGTGGCAGTGTGAACCTATCTCTGGGTGTGAAAACACTCTGGAGTTTTGGCTCAGTGTCTCCACAATGATTCCTGATACAACCTGCACTTAGCTCTGTTTTCTTTGCCAGCAATCAGTAATACATACTCTCAAAATGTCTCATATGTGCACTGTAATGACTCATAAGATGACAGTTATAAAGTACTATACATTTTTGAAGAGTACAGATAGTTCACATAGAAGATAGAAGGAGGAAAAAGAGACTACAGAAAGAAAGTCAGTCATTTGTCTGAAGGAGAATACCACAATAAAGTGTATTTAACTGATACGCCAATATGGGACATATAAATAGGGATTATGGCACACAAAATTTCTCAGAAACCAAGAATGTAAATAAATCTGCAAGAGAATTTATAACCATCTGTTAAGTCACTGTCCTTAGTTTTGTTAAATGGAGTATTATATTGGTATCCTGACTTTTATTTAATGTCTCTAGTAAATATTCCCCATTGAAATTTATAGCCTGATCTCTAGCCAGAGTAATTATAAGGGTTCTTGCTCAAATTTCTTATCCAGTGACTTACCAAAAATCTACAAGACACTAGGATATAATATACAGCACATATAATATAGTCAATAATATTGTAACAACATTGCATGATGGCAGATGGTCACTGACCATTTCATAATGTATATGAATACCCAATCATGATGTTGTACATCTGAAACTAAGATAACATTGCATGTCCATTATTCTTCCATTTAAAAAATCTTAATTTAAAAAATTTAAAAATTGATACCATATCAGACAAAGGCTAAAGCTCAGGATACAGCTCAGGATATGTATTTCTTTGGTAGATTTCCCTATGTCATCTTCTGAATCTTGCACAGAATCAACAAGAATTTACTAAAGAGTTATCACAATAATCAAAATATTTTTATCTAAACCATTCTCATCTACCTATCTCTTTTTATTTCCACTTTATCTGTAAGTAGGAATAAACACTTAATATCTTCCCTTTTATAAAAAGAATAGTAAGAAAGGAGGCACAGGCTGTTGCTGTTCCTTTCCCAAAGTCTCATGACAGTAGGGTCAATGCCAGTCTACCTTTCTGCCTTCATGGCTCCTTTATAAGACCACACTGCCTTCCAGGTTGATGCTTCTTCACAAATACTTCCAAGAAGAAAAATAAAAGTGCCTCATTGTACAGTTCAATAGACAAGTATTTTCCTATTTAGATAAACTTAAAATATTGTGAAAAATTTTGTGATATTCTTACAAAGAGAAAAAATTAAAATGAGATGTCTTTTAAAATAATTTACATATATATATAAAACACTCTTTCTCTTTCTCCTAATCTGTAGCCAGTTCTGCACCAACTGTTTAACCCTAGAGAGCCTTTTGCTCAGGTTTGCCTGTCCAAATCCTAACCATTCCCCTATGCTACAACTCGAGTCAGCCCTTCTTCAACAAAGTCATATCACCAACACCAAAGCTATCTGTAAGGTAGAAAGACCATGAATAACAACTAAATTCTATTCTATTTTGTATTCAAATAAGGTCTGTCTGCTGGTTCTTAGTGGAATTTCAATTGAATCCAGTGTAAAAAGCATTAAAAAGTGATTATGTTTTCAAGGGCAGTCTAGTGGGAAAGAGAGACACTTTGAAAAACTGAATACCAAGTAGAGTGTGACAAATGTTTTCACTGGGAAGAAACTGGACTGGGGAGACAGAGCAATGGACAAGATTAATCCCCACTGGTGTTGGTGATAATATATTAAAATATAAATAAGGATTCCATCTAGATCTTATATTGTGGACCCCTACCCCTGACATCAACAAGTAGTTTTCCACACCCCGACCACCTTGCCATGTGACAAGGAGACTCTGCCTCACCAACAGAAATAATTAGGGCAACTTTTATGGGGTTGAAGAATTTTACCGATTGCATCAGAGGGCACTTCAACAGAGAACTGATTGAGAAAACTCTAATTGACTCTGGATGACAGAAAGAAATCATGGTTCATTACCATCTTGGTAATCCTTACAAGAGAAGATACGCAGAATTTATGACTAACCAAGTGGCTATGATTAGAAAGTTTCAGCAGAAACTTGAAAGAGTGAAACTTTCTTCCTATTTTTTTCTTCAGCCAGTTCCAAGAAACTTCTGAATTTCCTAAAAGTACATGAGAAAATGAAGTAAAATTACTGTTGGAAACACCTCAAAAGTAAACATTCATTTCAAATCCTGAGGAAATTCCCACTGCATGGACTCTTTGAAAACACTAAATGGAGAGTCCTGTTTCCAAATTTATTCCAAGTACAATTTTTGCTTAAATAAGTTGTTGAGAATCCACCCACACACTGTGAGACCACATGCCATCCCATTTAGAAATTTCTAGATGCAAGGTCCATCTATTCTTTTTGTTCCATTCCATAAAGCCTGTCCAGAGTTCTTTCTGTATAGTTGTCCTCAGCTCGAAAGAGCAAGGGTCGTCTGATCATGCTATCTCCTCCTTGCTCAGATCATCCTATCTCTCTGTACCTATCCTTCCCAGTAAATATATCCCAGAAGCCCACTCACCCAGCATATATGAGCAGCATGAGGCACAGACTATGGCAAGCTCTACATTTCTTTTATATTCTAAGTCTCTAATACATATTTCCAAAATCAGCTGGCTAAAAAAATGCTATTAAAATCTCAACTTGCATCTACTTATTCTGATAAATTTGTAATTATACAGTCTAGTACACTGTGCAGAGGGTAGTTAGGGGAAAAAATCACTTTGATTTTGCTTCCTTTTCACTTTATAGTGAATAAATAAAAGAAAATTATGAAAATAATTGTTTACAATAAGGAAAACCCACTGGCGAGGCTTTGCACAGAGCTGTATTTCTCAGCTAACCTCGCCTGAAAGAAACACATTGTGATTAAAGTCTTTGAAAGGAGGCACAGGATCAATGGTTATAGCGGCAGGAATCCAGATTTGCTGGGAGCAGGGTACTGCCACAGGGCTTAATGTCACCTGTGGGTGTTACCAAAGCCTGGAGAAACTCATGGGGTTAGAGCACTTTAATCACTCTGAAACTTTCCTACATTTTTCCTTCTATAAGAAATCAGCATGACTGAACTCAAGAAATAAAATCTTAAAAGTTAGCTGTAGAATAAAATCAGTTCAAATGTAATTCCAAACAAGTAGATTTAGCTCTCCCCCTCCCCAACCCGCCATCTCTCTATCTCTTTTATTTTTCATCTTCTAGGAATAGTTCCATATTCATTAAGAATTTCAAACTTTTGACCTCCCTTATATGAGGAAGTTGAGTGGCAACCTAGGGGGCTTGGAGGGTAGGAAAGGAATAAATGAAACAAGATGGTATTGGGAGGGAGACAAACCATAAGAGACTCCTAATCTCACAAAACAAACTGAGGGTTGCTGGGGGAGTGGGGTAGGGAGAGGGTGGTTGGGTTATGACATTGGGGAGGGTATGTGCTATGGTGAGTGCTGTAAAGTGTGTAAACTTGGCGATTCACAAACCTGTACCCCTGGGGCTAATAACACATTATATGTAAATAAAAAATAAAAAAAATTATAATTAAAAAAATTCATGGAAGAATTCCAAACTTTGACCCAATATTTCAAGTTCTTCTTCAAGAATGTTTCACTGGCAAGCATTTTAGCAGAATAGGTTCCATTTGACAATGGAACACTTGCTATCAAAAGATTAAGAACTAAGGAAAGATGACGAATAGGCATTTGTCATGAGAGAATATGGTTTCCATCCATTACTCTAGGAGAGCAATTTAAGTAATGAATGGCTATATTCATTTCCTAGGGCTGCCATAGTCATAACAAATTATCACAAATTTGGAAGCTTCAAATTATCACAAAATTAGAAGCTTCAAATTTTCACAAAATTAGAAGCTTCAAACAGACATGGATTTTCTGGAAACTCTGGGGACTATAGTCTGGCATCATCAAGGTGTTGTAGGACTCTACTCCCTCTTAGAGCTCTAGGGGAGCCTCCTTCCTTGCCTCTTCAAGCTTCAGATGGTCTCAGGTGCTCCATAGCTTGTGTCAGCACCCCTCCAAGTTTTGCCTTCCTCTTCACATGGTCTTGCCCTTGGATTTCCTCCTCTTCTGTCTGTGTCTTCTCCTTATCTTATAAAAATCCTTCTCATTGGATTTAGGGCTCGTTCAGGCAACCCAGGATCATCTCATCTTGAAATCTTTAACTTACTGAGACCTGCCTGCAATGTCTCTTTTCCAACAAAGGTCACATTCACAGGTCCTGGGTAGATATTTTTTTGGGAGGGAACATCACTCAGTCCAGCATGGCTGCCTTAATAATAATCTCCCAGTAGTAATGCCATCTCTCATCTATTGCCTAAAGGAACTTGTACTTAAGAGTAAATCAGTTATGGAGGCACCTGAGTGGTACAGTCAGTTAAGCATCTGACTCTTGTTTTCAACTCAGGTCATGATCTCAAGATCCTGAGATGGAGCCCCATGTTGGGCTCATCATTCAGCCTGGAGTCTGCTTAAAACTCTGTCTTCCTCTCCCTCTGTCCACCACCCCCCTTCCCCAGGGCTCTCCCTCTCTCTCTCAAATAAATAGATAAATCTTTTAAAAAGAAAGAAAAAGAGTAAATCAGTTAATTATGGAGGACAAGAGGCCATTTTCAGGAAGTAAGGAAGAAAGGAGTTGAAAGCTGAAGCAAGGGCGACAGTGAGACAAAGCCTCATTCAGCTACTCATCCAGAAAAATCAGACTGATTCCCATCTCATCAGGCTCTTGGGAAAACTGAATGAGATGACTGTGCTGGCACACGTACATGCATTTTTCAATCACATATCCATGCTAACAAAATGATTGACAAAATGCTTTCACACATACACAGCCAAATTTCTTATAAATTGTCATGTTTATAGCTTCAGAGCTTGGCACAGTATAGGTACTCAGAAAACAATGTCTGTAATGTTTAATGAATAAATGCTTCAAGTATTTTCTGGAGATGTGTTCTCCATGAAAGTGCCGAGATTCACATTCTGCGTGTGGCCCCGTGAGTGTGGCCCTGAATGACATATTTATATTAAGGCTTCTCTCACCGCAGTAGATCCAATTTAGGTCATAGTTTATTCTACAGTAAATAATGAATCACAGCTGACTGAAGAGCAGAAGAGTAAGTTCAGGAATCAGAGTCTCTTCAAGGCTGTGCACTTAAAGCTAATGTTACCCATAAAACTCCTTTCTCTAAAGAAGTGCAAAGTTCTTTGTTATTTTTAAAGATAAGCAGCCCATTCTTTCCTGATTACAAATCTTATCTGGGTCAGAAAAAGTGGTGTAATTTTCCTCACAAATTATGCTTTGTTATTCTTCAGAGTGGGTATTTATGAGTTGCCTCATTTTGGGCTAAAACTATTTTTTTCTGATAAACATATCTGTTTGCTATAGGAAGAGTAAATAGGTATTGCTCTTATACAACTTTCTCTAGAATGAGAACCTCTGGGAGTAAATCTGAGACACTCTAATATTCTGAACCGCTGCCCCAGAATCCACGCAGAGGGGGCATCTACACCACAGGTCACTGGACCTCACTTCCACTCCCCAGCTTCTGATTATGTAGGTCTGGTACAGGCCCAGTAGTTTGCATTTCTAGCAATTTACAAGTAGGGCTGATGTGCTGGTTCCAAATTGATACTTTGAGAATCACTGTTTTAGAGAAAGTAAAAAGAAGCTAGACTACCTATGTTTTTCCCTTCTACATATCTTACATTGGAATGAAGGGAAAGGTGAGGAGAGGACTGTAGTGTTACATTAACGGATGTTCCTCCTCATGAAAGAAAATATCAGGGGTTGGGAATAAGGGTTCCCTTCAATAGAATATCCTAAGCTTTTTACCCAGTGTTCTGCAGTTCTGAAACCACCAGGAGCCAGTCCTGGGAGGAGGGCAGAAGGTCACAGAGGGCACAGACAGGAATAAGTACCTGCCTCAAGTCAATAAGGAAACCAGAACCAAACACAAAAGAACAGCTCCTGAACCCGCACAACACGTGGGAGACCCTTGGTAATAACAGGAGTGGGAGGCACGGGTATTATGAGGCCCCCCAAAATATGTAGGTAAGTACCACAGCCAGTGAAGTTAGAGCATGAAATTATATCTGCTGTTACTTGAGCTCATACACTGATGGTACATTTGGGTAACAAGAAAATATGAATGCTCAATGTCCTTTGTCCTTTACAAGTTGGCAATCCCCTTGTAAACAGAGAACACATTTTTGAATTCCTTTTGTTTCCATTGTATCAATCACCAAGCTTTATTTGATGCAGACCCTCATCTTCCCCAAACATCGAATTGGTCATGCCATTTTTTAATGTAAAGGTTTTCTGTAGTTTGAATCACTCCTGAGCCCCTTAGTTTGGCATACAAGATACTACTCTCTTGGACCCTACACTCTGCCTTTGACAATTGTCTTGAATTGCCTCAGCATCAACTGAGAGCTTGTTAGAAATGCAAATTTTGGGGAGCCTGGATGGCTCAGTAGTTAAGTGTCTGCCTTCAGCTCAGGTCATGATCCCAAGGTCCTGGGATAGAGCCCCATATTGGGGCTTCCTGGTTGGAGGAGAGCCTGCTTCTCCTTCTCCCACTTCACTGCTTGTATTCCTTCTCTTGCCTTGTTTCTCTCTGTCAAATCAATAAATTTTAAAAAAAAGAAAAGAGAAGAAAAAGAAAAAGAAATGCAAATCCCTGGGCCAAACCCCAGATGTACTGTCATGATCTATATCTTATTTTTTTTTAAGATTTTATTTATTTATTTGACAGAGAGAGATCACAGTAGACAGAGAGGCAGACAGAGAGAGAGAGAGAGGGAAGCAGGCTCCCTGTTGAGCAGAGAGCCCGATGCGGGGCTCGATCCCAGGACCCTGAGATCATGACCTGAGCCGAAGGCAGCGGCTTAACCCACTGAGCCACCCAGGCTCCCCTGTCATGATTTACATCTTAACAAGACCCCTCCAGTTGATTCCTGGGCATCATCTTAGATTACTGGTCACCTTTTTTCTCCTTGATAATCTTTTTTGAAGAATTGGTTGGCCCAGTCCTGTTTGGGTAACAAACATTGATGACAGGTGAGATGGTGGATTTTGATTATTATACTGGGTACAAAACCTACAGCAGAACCAAATGCAATTCACATAAATGTTTGTACCTTTCCTAAGTTATTAGCACCAACTGGCCCTTTACAGAAGGTCCAGAGAGAACAATTGTCAGAAGCCAGAATGAGAACATGACTCTTGCTCAGTAATAATAAAAGCAATAAGCAGAGATGCCATTCCCCAGTGTCTGATTTGTACACCTGTGCCTCAGGCCTCCACTACTGCAAATAGCAATTCAGTGACTACTGACTCCATCCAACAGTTAGTGATAGTTCTCGGGCTTTACCTAGGACAGTGCTTATAAGAAAGTACAGCCGTAAATTTCACTACCTGCTAGTGAATTTAGTGATGATGTTGAATACAGAATGAAAAACACTGTTAGAAGTCCCTTAGGCATTAGTGTTGAATTATTTGTACAGTGCTGCGCTTGTAAAAGAAAGACATCCTTCTATGTTTACCTATGCGACAGAGATGTGTTGTGATGTGCATACTCATCTGAAGGTGTGCAGACTCCAGGGAAGGAGGCCATGTGCTTTTCCACTACTTTTTTATATAAATGGCTTAAATGATTATCAAGGGAAGCCTTAAAAGTAAAAAATTACAGAAACGTAATACACAGTCTGAGGGATGTGTGTGTTTGTGTGCACATGCTATTCTTTTTTTGTTGCCCCAGTGTGTTGGGAAGATTAGGAGTAATATTATGTGAAACCTGAGTATTCTCTTGCTTCACCAGCCCGTGGGCACAGGTTGAGTCCCATAAACAGCAGTGACCTAATTTCATTGGTTTTCATCCCATCTGCCCAAATGACCTCAAGTGGATGCAAGGCGACCCCTTGGTATTTCTTGGAAGTTGCAGATATTTTTCACATATGTCCCAAAACATCTGCTCTTTCTGACACCCATGCTGTTCCCTAGAACCCCATGATTCTCCTGTTGTGTCCCAGCCATTGTCAAGCGCAAGGCCTTAGGCACTTGGAAGCTCTCTTGGCATCACGTCTTTGATGTTGTGCGTAGAGAAGGTACAGCTATGGGGACGTCACTGAAACTGTCCTTTCCATTTTTGCATGCTTGTGTTCCATAGAGTCTAGCCATCTGGGGTTTGGGAGACAAATAGGATAGACACCATCCAAATTCAGACGTTCTCTCTCCCCTCCAGTTACTCAAAACATTTTAATGGGTTTAGGCTCATTGAGCCCAATTCCTTCCTACACTGTGAGTTTGCTCTTGGGATATTCCTCAGTCCTATGTGCAAGAACACATCTGGACAGCTCACCTAGACATGCCCAGATATGTCTTCAAACTCATCGGCCTTTGAAATAAAATGCCAACTATATGAGTGTCATTCTTAGGTTTTCAGTTCTCTTTTGGGAAGAGTAAAGAGTGAAACTAAGTTTATTATAGGGGTGACTTTGAAAATAGATAATGAATGAAGATATGGAAATCTCTAGTAGTTAATCCTAGCAAAATTTAAGTATTAGAGGTTTTTTGTTTGTTTGTTTGTTTATGAAAACATGATTTGTGGGACATGGGGTGGCTCAGTTGGTTAAACCCCTGCCTTCGGCTCAGGTCATGATCCCAGGGTCCTGGGATCAAGCCCTGCATTGGGCTCCTTGTTTTACAGGAAATCTGCTTCTCCCTCTCCCTCTGCCTGCTGCTTCCCCTGCTTGTGCTTGCTCTCTCTCTCTGACAAATAAATAAAATCTTAAAAAAAGGAAAGAAAAGCAAAGAAAAGGAAAGAAAAGAAAAGAAAGCATAATTTGCAAGCCAGAAATCTGAATTGATTTGAAAAAGTTTTTTGTTCACATTATATTGTTAAAAATTGGCAGCATGTGATCTTGTCAGAGACACAGCATGTCTTATTCATATGAAAATAAATAAAAGATAGTAAGAAAGAAAAAAATGGGAGGAAATTCCTGTAAGAACACATCATCATTAATGTCATCACCAAAATTTACTGCATGGCTCTTTTGTTCATAAAATTATATTTATTGTATGATCTTAAGTCTAGTAGGTTTACTGACAAAGATACATGGAGAAGAATCATCTAGAACATCCAAATAAGTTTGCTTAAAAGATCTCATTTTGGGGGGCACCTGCGTGGCACAGTGGGTTGAGCCTCCAACTCTTGGTTTCAGCTCAGGTCCTGATCTCAGGATTATGAGATTGTGTCCCATGTTGGGCTCCATACTCAGCATGAAGTTTGCTTGGGACTCTCTCTCCCTCTGCCCCTCCCCACCCTCTCTCTCTCTCAAATAAGTAAATAATTTTTTTTGGAATAAAATAACTTCTTTTTGATTTGCGCATAACTGACATACAACATATTAGATTCAAGATCTGTCTGATTTTTCAGAGAGGTAGTTTTTCTAAGATAGGGGGAAGTAAAAGGTATTAAGATAGAGTAAATTAAGAAGTAATTGTTAGGGGAAAATGTCAGTTCCGTACATCAAATGATGATGGGAAATTAAAGAAACTGGAAATAGAAGAAAATGAAAGTCGACAATGAAGAAGGGCTGGTGTGGATGGTGGTGGCCAGAGAGATTATGGAGGCTAAAAAAATTTTCACTTGATGACTCATTAAGAAACATGAAGAAAGAGTATGTCTGTAGATTTACTATTCAATTTGGGTGGACTGTGCCCAGCTTCCCGCAAGCTACAAACGTAACATAAGGTAAGAGAACAGGGAGCAATTAGAAGCAATCCACATGCTGTATCTGGGCTTGGTGTGGGCAGCTGTGTTATCTGCTCCCTGGGCTGTTGCTGCCTTTCCTTGCTCGGACCCATGGTTTTGACCCTGAATGAATGGTACAGCAGGATAGATTGTTTTGGGGACTCAGTGACATTTTTTGTAATGATTTGGTGTGGCAGAATATTCATTGTCATTCAATTAACAGACACATATGAAGCACCTGCCATATTCAAGACCCTATGTGGAATCCTAAGAGGTGGATCTTGCTTGTAAAAGTTTAAGGGGTGAACTCTCAGGGGTGAGCTAGGACATGTACTTGAGTGTAAAGAATTTAAGTGACATTAAGAAGAGAGTTGAGAAAGGGAGCTTGTTTCAAACTGAAGGATCCGAAGAGGCTTTGCGGAGATGATAGCATCTGAGCTAGGTCTCAAGGATAGTTCAGAGTTGGACATAGGTAGAAATTGCAAGGAAAACTATGCCAAATATGTGGGAACATCTAAAGCCAAGGCATGAAATATGGAAAGTACCAACAGCTGATTGAAAGTGGGTCTGAGTAGACAGTTGATGTCAATCAAAGATGACATCACATTTGAACTTTCTTCATAAGTGTTGGTTAAGTGTCCAACTCTTGTTTTTGGCTCAGGTCACAACCTCAGGGTTGCAAGATCAGCCCTGCATTGGTCTCTGCTCTCAGAGCAGAGTCTACCTGAGATTCTCTGTCTCCCTCTTCCTCTGCCCCTACCCCTGCTCTCCCTCTCTCTCTAAAACAAATAAATAAAATCTTTTAAAAAATAATTCAGAGGACTTGGAAGGATTCTTGGAATAGGAGAGTGACACCAGTAGGGCTTTGGCTGAAGGTTTTACAAAGATTAATCTGCCACAGCTATGGTTAATTAGAATGGAGATAGCCTGGGGGCCCACTAGGGACACTTCTCGGCCTCTTATTCCAGAACTGCATTAACAGTATTGTGGCTATCATTCCATTTTTGTTTTTATTTCTGAAATTAGAGGTTGTCTCCATTTTTTAAATGTGGGTTAAAGGATAACATGTATTACAAAGTCTCTCAATATTAATGTAAATAAACTTTCCAATTCTTTTAAACTTTGAATTCTATCTTTAACTTTACAGACAAGGGTCCTAATACTTTTAGTATAATTTTATATTTAGTATATTTATATTTTGTATTTAGTATATTTTCTTAAGAAGCCCATTCTTTTTGTTGGTCATTCAAATTGCCTTTCTCCATATTTTATCAATAGCCACTGAATCTTGTGAAAGCACTGAACTGACCTCAGTGATATGTGTGGGTTTTAAAAAACCCATGTACTCATTTTACACAAGCTCCTTCTAAGACTGAGAGAATTTCAGCATTTCTGAGAGATGCTCATCTGCCTTTGATTCAATAATGGGGACCCACTATTGCATAAGGAATCTCCAATGTGATGTTATTTCAGTTTTTAAATAATTCCTTTTAGTCTTGAGTTGAAATCTACTTCATAACTTTCCTCTTCTTCTTAATTTTTCCCTCTCAAACAATGCACATTAATTCTAATCTATTTTTCTATGCATATATACTCACTGTACTACTACACCCGTATCAAAACTCAAGATTTTAAATATTCAAAGATAGTTTACAGGCATCCATTCTGTTTTAGGCTCAGCAGCCCCACCCTTCCACCTGTTCTTCATATGACATAATTTATAGATTCATCACCATATCTTGTGAGGCATCTGGATATTTCTTCATTTTTCAACTTCCTCCTCAAAATATAGTTTATAGATTTAAGCACAATATTCTGATGTTGTTTGTTCCCTGTAAAAAGGGCCCACAATGTAGATACAATATTCCTTTAATTCATATTTCATTTACCTCACAGTGCTGATTCACATTATATATATTTATATAAAGATACATTAGGTTGTATATTAAAAAACAAACACCAAATAAATGCATGACATTTTTATGGTTTCAAATCTAAGGACACTTTCTATGTTTTATGTGTACAAAACCAATGATCTCATTGCCTTTGTGAATTATTAGGAACTAGCCTTAGTGATCTAAGTAACGTATGTTTTGAAAAGTTAAGTGAAAAAGAACCTAAACAAAGAAAACTTCATGGGCCCTTCACATTTTTCTCTTTAACTAAAAATCGTGATTCTCTTTTTCATTACATTTTTCTGGGACTGAAAAAAGTCGGCTTAACTTCTCCTCCTCCCTTTTCTCTGTCCTTCCTTGCACTGTTCGCTTTCTTTCCTGAAGTTATACACACTGTGAATTAATCTTTATGAGACCTTTCTTGTACTGCAGATAGTGTTCAGAGCCACAATAACAGTATTTTTTCAGGTCCCTCTGTTTGAAAGACCAGACACCATTATTTAAATTGTACAATTTTATAGATTTACAACAACACTTTTCCAGACTCATCTAGTTTATCATGTGGCAAGAGATAGTGGATTTTTAATCAAAAAAAAAAAAAAATAGAAAGTAAAAGGCAGGCATGCAGAACAGGGAAGAAATTTTTAGAGCAAAATTCAGGCCATGGTGTTCCTATGGGTCATCACTCTTCCATGAGTCAGTCAACAGCTAACACTGGACAATGGCCTTCTAATGGGCCAGTCACAGGCCAAAGAAGAAGAGGAAGTAGAGCCTGTCTGTGTTCATGTATGATAATATGTGACATTCTTCAAATAGAAACTCACTTTCCCATTTCTAAAGTTAAAGATAAAACCAACTTAGGTTTACTAGAGACTTACTTCTATGATACTTTTATCTAATTATAAGGGGTAACATAACTATGAATTTCTAATACTACCTCACTGGCAGTCTAGCTTAGCTAAATAAACTAAACAGAAAGGCTCACTTGTAGCCATCTTTACAAAGACATGAAACCAGATGCCTTATAGGTTTAACAAGAGCTCTGTGTGAATTCCAATTGCTGGTTTTCCGGTAGGTTCAACTTTCTTAGTGTGGATCATGGAACTTGGCTATATATATATATATATATATACTTATAATACTGTCTTCCAGTTTTAATTATAGCTTGTATCTTTAATTATACCCTTTGTTTTGTATTTTTAAAATAATTTAAAAAAATTTTTGGTCTTGAGTTCTGCTCCTGATGCAAACATCATTCTTTGTCCAAGAGATGTCTTTAATTCATAGCAAATTTGAAGATGGGTTAGAATTTTATTTATATTTACAAAGCTCTTTAGAATTCAATTTCTGGCAGGATAGTGGAAAAGATACTCTAAATGACTTCCACTACAAAAATAATAATAGTGAATAAAATGTATCACTGAACAGACAGGAAATTTTTTAAAAATCCTCAAATAATTACCTGAATTAACTCTTTTTCTTCCAGGGTAAATTCTGTTTCTTCACATTTGTTCTTATATTTCATGCAAATGGCTTTCCACTGTTAATAATTTCTTAAAATTTTTGGTTATCTTTTCACAGTATTAGAGGAATAGATTGATTAAGATAGGTAGTGGCCTGTGTCTCTCTGGGTTATTGGGATCCTTTACTAAGGCCTCTGCCTTATGTGAGCACACTGGCTATGGCTTGCTGTTGGCTCTGCACTTTTTTAGGGACCGTGTATTATTTAACTCTTTGAATGTCATCCTATCTAGTTTCTAACTTCCAAATTTTTCTTCTAATTACAGGTCCACTTGTGAAACCTTTTTTTTTTTTTCTTTTTCAGAACCATAAGTATTTATTCTTTTTTAAATTTAGTATTTCTAATTTTGATAGGTTTAAGAGTAGGAGAAGTAAACAGGCACCCTCAATTTCCTTTATTTAATCTTAATAGGGCATTTCAAGATTTATTTTGATCCTCTAGAAGACAGCAATTTTATTTAGAAAGCATGGCGGAAGACTGATGCTGAGAGGAAGAAAGAAATCCTGGATATAGTTGCTAAATCTTAGAAGATGCGATGGTGTTAAAAACGGTATTAGTCCGTCATCCTGGGAAAGTGAGATGTCACATCATGAGTCCCATAGGGAGAAACTGAGGTCTCTGGCCAACACTCAGCTGGGTGAGCTTACTTCAAAACAGATATTCTCACTTCAGATGTCAGCATTCAGATAAAAGGTGCTCTGGCCAACATCTCACTGCACCTTCATGAAAGATCCTGAGCCACACCGCCAAGCTAGGATGCTTAGAAATTTCTGAATCTAAGACCATGTGTGAGATTAAAAAAAAAAAAAGTTTAATTTGTTAAAACACTAAATTTGGGGGTAATCTGATAGGCTGAAATAGATAACTAATATATAAGAATTAAAGAGAAGTAAGAAGATTGAACTGATATAGAAAAAATAATTGGCAGCAAGTTGCCAAATACTAAGTCAAAGGATGAATATAACAGCACTGCAAAATAATAACATGTAGATAGAGCAGTTGATATTCAAGTCTTATCCACACACATTTATTTATAAATACAGTTTACCAATTCATAATTTACATAATGTTTTCTGAAAGGATTCAAGTACTCTAAGGAAAAGAACATTTAGGCCAAACACTGTACCATTTGTGTCTTCCACTGATAAATAATGTTATTTTAAAAAGACATTTGTGGAGATAAGAGGTAGAATCTGCCAATGGGTTGTATCTGGGACCTACAAAAATACTTGTTTCTATCATTAATTAAAGTAATTATTAAGAATAAATGCCTCTTTAAAATTTCAATTACATAGGCCTAGTTTTAAATTTATGTCTGACTAAAGCCAGAAAGAACAGCAGAAGCATTTCTTTTCAAGATAACTTTTATTAATATTGCTCTAGAGAGCTTTTTCCAAATGAAGAGAGAAGAGAGAAAATTAAACATTTTCTATACACTAAATTATCCCTTAATACCTCAAAAACATGAAAAACCTGTCACCATTTCCTTTTATTTCAGTCAGAAAATGGATTTTTTATGAGTTTTATAAAAATTTATTATTAAAGTCACAAAAATATTTTCCCTTTTAATATTTGTCAGAATGATGAAATGATGTAGCAGTGACAAAGACAGAATAAGTACCAGTGACAAAAGAGTAAAAGGGTGAACTTCAGGAAGTCCTCACTCCTTCATTTCAAGAACAATGAACTTTTATATTTTATAACAGCAATTGGCTCTGAAATAGAGAAAAATGTTCCATATCCTTTCATTTTTATCGTAGCATCCATTATCTTATTTTTCTCATTTTTTGTCTTTTTTTTTTTTTTTGTCTCATATGCAACAGGCAATTACATGGTATTGGCGGCTGTTTTTTTGAGAAGAACTTGTCAATTTCTCCAGGTATCTGGCTCCAAACTGTTTCTTGGGCTGTGACAGCTCAATCACTTCTGAGCTCACCCCTGAGCACTATGTAGCCCAGAGGCACTTGGAGTGAATTATACCTATAATCAGTTCTTTTCAATTCAGATTTCCTATGGAGTTAGTTACTTCAACTTGAAAAACAATTCTGCATTCATTTATTCTAAATATATCATTCACCTTTCCTTCTGAGCCAATTATTAAGATAGAAAGCCTTTTTTGGTTCTTGAATTTTTGTAGTTTTAAACACCATCACCGGATATAATTAGTCATATGTATTTGTTCATGACTTCTTAGAGTATAAATAAAATGTTAAATTGGCTGCGATTTGGTAAATGTGAGCTAGACACATAATCAGTTCTGATTATACAAACATTTTCTTTGTTTGACAATTGATATATTTTCAGGGATGGTATTCAGTTAATAGGGGTTCATAACTAGCTTTTTATGTCCCTTAGCCATGAGACCTTTACCTCACTTTTGGTTTCCATAAACCTGTTTTGACACCACTGAGTTTATGGATATCAGCAGATTTTAATAAAGCATGTACTTGGAGTATTAATAACCATGTTAGATACACATCGCTGAGTCCACATAGGAGTAAGCATTTTTTCAATGAAAGTTTGCATAACACAGAAAATTATTTCTGAATACCTTTCATTATTTGTTTAATCTGTCATTCTAAGAAATAAGTTTAGTGGTACAAGGAAAAAGAACTCTGAGTCAAGAACCTGAATCCTTGAGTGGGTGGAGGTAGGGCCAAATTTTCCTATCATTCATTTGTTCAACAGATACCGATGGGAAATTTAATATGTGCCAAAAGATGTCCTAGGTATTGGGAAGACAGCATGAACAAAACAGGTAATGCCCCTACTCTTATTTAGGATAAAATGTCTCTTGCTACAATATTTTTAGTGTGTTGAAAATAATATCAGTTCTTCTG
Organism: Mustela erminea; assembly: GCF_009829155.1. Lineage (NCBI taxonomy): Eukaryota > Metazoa > Chordata > Mammalia > Carnivora > Mustelidae > Mustela > Mustela erminea. The sequence continues at coordinate 10,118,008 of NC_045629.1, read as the reverse complement.
ATTCTAATAGGTGGGTAGGAAAGTAAAAATGAAATGGTATATATGGAAATACAGAGCAGTCTGCAAAAGCAAAACACGACCTTATCCCTAGAGATCAGTAGACTTGGTTCCCCTTGCAAAACCATTCCTGAATAACTGATGAAATTTCTTCCCCTCCCAGATTCCCTCAACTCTGAAAGGCTAATTGAACTGCATAAACTTTAAACCATAATAATAATTTTTTTTAAAGTCACCTATACAGATTGTCATGAAATGCTTAACATATTTTCGGATGGCTCCTAGGTTGTGAAATGTCTGTGTCAGTCTGTAGCTTCTGTCATTGAGATCTTTCAAGACGAGGCTGGCAAGCCAATGAGGGCAGTTTCCTGGGACCTGAACAGTTGTTTGTGACCCATGAAGGCAAGATGACACTTCAGTTTCTGTCCACTATGGGTCAGAAGGATGGTGAAGTAAATACCCTGGAATATCCAGTCAGTTTAGACAAAAAGTGTATATAATGTTTACAAAATGATAGTCCTGAGATAAACACAAGAACTCCAAGAAAATTGAAAGTACATGGTAATGGACATCCACTTGACAAATCCACCTGGATACATGAAAATGCAGTGGCACAGGTGTGTTAGAGAGTAAAGGTCCCCTCAAGGATACAGGATGCCAGATGCATTACATCCATAGAATAAGTTATTCTACACAAAACTGCATTATTATATTAAAATATTTCAGAGAATTTTACATTGTATTGAGATTTCATACTAGTTAGACATTTTTATAAAATTAGAAGTAATAATGTAAGGGTGAAAATACCTACAGAGAATTTACAGGATAACTTCCATGTAATCGGAGGTATGATTTTAACAGGATTATGAAGTTCCAGCTTTTTTCAAAGAGGGGGAAAGATTTAAAGAAACACCATGCAGAAAGAAAATAAAAAACAAATTGTAAAAAAATAGAAATTGCACCTAGATTGCTACCTAGAATTTGCCAGCATCATGACCAATTTAAAAAACAAAACAACAACTTTGCTAATAGTGACAGGCACATATACAACTGATAACAGTAAAAAATCTCGTATCTAAAGGGAATTCTTAGTCAAATACAATGAACCCCTGGATACAGTTCAAAAGACAACTTTAGAAATACAAGTGACAGCTTATGGAAAGTAGTAATTTTCTAATTTGAACAAAAAGCTTGAAACAGGAGAGACAAAATAAGGTCTTTTTTAATTGCAAAACATACTTATGACAGATAATTTGGGAAATAATATGAAACGAAAGGTAAAAATCACCATATGTTCAACAGTGGAAGGAGACATGCTATGTTATGGGATAATTTTCAACATATATTTAACTACATACATTAATACTATACATAGGATAAATATCTTTTCTTATTTCTACCAGAGCCATCCAAAATTACAGAAAAAGAAAGGTTGTTCTTTCTTTACATATGACCTTTACCTAAGTCCTTGTTAATCACTTGACGATCATAGCACACTCTTCTGAAAGCACTTCACATTCCCAGATGCGAAGTGCAAAGGTGACATCAAGTTTCTTCCTGTCTTTCTGCGTTATTCTTAATAAAGCATACTGGCTTAGGTGTGTATAAATATCAAGTATTAAGTATGAGTTTAAAACCTATTTCTTTAAACTTATTTAGAAAATTGCTTGGTTCAACTGAACTGTAAATTTTAGAAAATTATGAGTCTATTTTCCTATGTCATGTACTAACAATTCACACTTTTGTGTAAAATGCTACAAATCAAACCGATATTTTAAATTTCAGAAAAAATTTCATTGAAAATCACTACTTGCCTTCTTAACCTCTGATTTTTAAAAATCCTAATACAGAAAGAAATTGTGTTTGAGAAAGGAAAAAATGAATGAATATTTATTTGTTCCTCAGTAGGGAGTAGGATTTTGATTCTCAGTCTCAGATCTGAATTCTCAGTCTCAATCTCAGAAAATGAGATTTCATTTTCTCATCACATTTTCCAATTTTGTATATTGTTTACCTAATTAAGGTTTTTTTAGTAGCTCTTTGCTTTAGAGATAAAAATGGCTGAAAGTCTTCCATTAATTATAATTGAAAAGTGATGACATTTTAGTTTAGTGTAATAAAAGTATACTAATAAAATATTATATTGGAAAGTGGAACTTTTTCCTCAAAAATAAATTTTTGATTTGTATAAAATAACTAGTGTTTCAAGAACATGTGGAAAATATAACACTGCATAGTTAGTTAGGTGGTACTAAAATGCAATTTTATTCAATTCTGGCCTAGGCACAAGGCCTACAAAGATAATGTCATTACTCCAGTCAGACCCAAGGTAAAAACAGATGACCCAGAGGTAGTAATGCCACAAATGAGTCATTGAAAAAAATAATCTATCATGAAAAGTTTGCACAACACTTGTAGGAAACCATTCATGATAAGTTGCTAAACTTATTTTCAATTAAAACAATAGAATATTAACTAAGAAATAAAGCCATTAACTCAGTGTCCCCACTACAAAAATTGTCCCTATGGCCTCTGAGAAATTGAACCCTCAAACTCTCAGGCAGCCTTGTTCACTTGGTGTTTCAGTGAATATAGAATTTGTGAGGTGATAATCATGGAGAATATTTGTTTAAGCCTCCATGAAAATGGAGATAAAACCAAGTATAAAAAAAAAAAAATTTAGCCTGTGCTAAAATTAAATGGCCAAAGTTGAGAGAGAGAGAAGGTAAGCACAAAACAGCAGAGCAGGGATAGAATATTTTCAGTGTGGGAATTGTGGGGAGAAGAAAATACAATCAACTAATACTTTTTTTGCTTAATACCATGAAGATTATGTCAAGAATTAAGGGCATTTAAATGTGGTCTGGGGTGGTTTAAAATAGTGATAATTACTCAATGTGGAGAATTTAGAAAATTCAAGCAGATATAGAAAAGGAAATTAAAATTACTCATACTCTGCACGAAGCAGGCATAAACCCTATGAACATTTTGGTCTGACAGAATACGTGTGTATTCAGTGGGCAGCTGGCAGATGTGTATGGTGGTGGGGTGGGCTGTGGACTCTGTGTGTGCTTACCCCATCATTTTTCCCTTTGTGTCTGTGTAAATGTAAATGTTGTTGCTGATAATTAGATCTTACCATGTTCCACTTATTCCATGAAACATTAGTATTCTCTTCTGTTAATAAGAGTAAGGGGCGCCTGGGTTACTCAGTTGGTTCTGCGTCTGCCTTTGGCTCTGGTCATGATCCCAGGGTCCTAGAATTGAGCCCAGGTAGGCTACTTCCTCAGCAGGGAGTCTGCTTCTCCCTCTCTCTCTGCCCCTCCCCCTCACTCATGTGCTCTCTCTCTGTCAAATAAATAAAATAAAATCTTTTAAAAGAAAGAGTAATAGTACCATTGCATGGAGGTACCATGGTTTATTAACCATTCCTCATTAGGCATTTAAGTTTTCCAGATTTACTCTATTTTAAATACCAATGTGATAAACATTACCTGAAATGTTTTCCACATTCTTATTCTTTTCTAATGAAAGTTATTAGAAGTAGCATTACTGTGATAAATGTATAAATAGTAACCTCATTTTTCATCTTTAAGAATTTTATTTTCTCTATTTCACAAAGGATGCACTTTTATTATAGGAAAGTTAGAAAATACATGAAAAATGAAAATCTAAATAATTAACATTTTAAAACCCAGTAATAACTGGTCATCTCATTTTGTCTTAGAGGGCTTCAGTCTTTTTTCTGGTCAATTATAGCAAATAAATATGTCTGCTTTTTCTTTCTTTTCTTTTCTTTTCTTCTTCTTCTTCTTCTTTTTTTTTTTTAATCAAATATCCTGTTATATCCTATATTATGCCCTGTAACTTTTTAAAATTTGATAACGTACATAAATAACTTATTAAATAGAATATATCTGTCTAAATGAGCTCTACAAATATTGTACCAATTTCAAGTCTCACCAAGAGTTTGTTTTTCCACATCAATATCTATTCGGCGTATTATTATTCTTTCTAAAATCTGTCAATCGAATAGGTGAAAGATATTCTCTTAAAATATGAATTTACTGTTATTTGGTTACCAAACATTGAACATTTTTTATATATTTAATGACCATGTCTATACCTCATATTTTCAAATAACTTTTCAAATATATTTTATTACTCAGTTTTCTATAAGAATTTGTATAAATTATATATGCGTACAGACACACATATACTATTAACTTATAGGGTTGCATTCATTGCAAAAATCTTCCAGTTTGTCTTTGGTCGTTTGTTCTGATGGCTTTTGTCATATAGTAGTTCTTATTTTTAATATACAAACAATCATTAGTCCTTTCTCTGTGACTGTGTCTTGTTTAAGAAACTTTCCCCAGGGGCACCTGGGTGGCTCAGTCAGTTAAGCATCTGCCTTCAGTTCAGGTCATGATCCTTGGGTCCTGGTATCAAGCCCCATGTTGGGCTCCTTGCTCAGCGGGGAGTTTGCTTGTCTGCTTCTCCCTCTGCCACTCCCCCTGCTTCTGCTCTCTCTCTTTCCCTCTCTTGTTCTCTCAAATAAATAAATAAAATCTATTTTTTTTTTTGAAGAACCTCTTTCTAGTTTTGATTTTGCCTCTCCCATTTTTATGATCTTGGTTGCTGCCTCCAAACAGCTCCCACAGCGACAATTTTTTACTGAAGCAATTGTTTGGATTCAAGGTTAAGAATGACTTGGATCCTATTATGTTAATTATTTTTTCTAAACAATTAGCCAGTAAGAGAGAAAAAAAATAACATGGTCTGATAAGTCATTGCTAATGTTTCTCATACCTGATTTGAACATAGAATTTAATGTCTTTATTTGAAAAATGCTAAAGAATCTCACGGCAATGCCCAGGGATTGTGTGAACATTGACTTTTCTGCACGTGCAAATGTCACTGCGGAGGAGACATTATTGGGGATGAGGTGTGCCATGAAAATTAAACCTCATCAATGGAGAAATTACATCATTGCCTGGCATCACTTGGCTAGTCAGGGGCAACACTAGCATAGAGTTCAAAACAATACTCCCAATCGGAAGTTGCTATTAACACACCAGGCAATGTAAAGTTTTACTGTCTTCTAAAATTTAGCTAGGAGTATGAGACCTATTCCGAATCACTAAGAAGGTGGTTTCATCATTAGGATGCAAATAACAGAGCACAAAAATTGATGGCCTTCTTCTCTCCAGGGGCTTCTCCAAGAAATCAAACTCAGAATAGAATAAAAGAACTCACTCCTTCTTGGCAGAACAGTCAGGTTGATAGAAATACATTTTCTCAAAAGAAGTCCTTGGATATATTTGCATTTATGCAGGCAAATAAATGTTAATTCTTTTGTTCCAAGGCTTTTGACTTGTCAGAAGATGAAATTTAAATTTTCTCCTTTTTTTTAAAATAAGAATAATCTACCTGTTATAAACGCAGAAGTGGGATTTGTCCAAAGCTGAAGTCAAACAGGTACTATTAGAAATGAAATTGGATCCTGTGAAAATATTGCAAGTGAATGAAAACATTGCTGAGCCAAGGTCTCACAGCTAGTAAAAAGCATCAAGAGAAATTGCAGGGAATAACACTAACCTTCATCTGACTTCTTAAAGTTAAAATTTCAAAGCGGTCTCCTGATAGATATCAAAAGCAGCTATCCCTACAGGATTTACTTCAGTTTTCTGAGTGGAAGAAAACATCAGACAAAAAGTATTTAATTAATGTTTAAGTTAATTGTCAGCATGAAAGCATAGCTTCCTCAGTCTTCATCTTGAGAAAAACACATTTTCCACATTGACTTTCAAGAACTCTTCAGTCCAAGTTCAGTTCGGTTTTCATACTCCTACACAACATGGTGTCAACTCGGATCCTATTTTTAGAAATGTTTCCTGACTCTGGATTAAAAGAAGAGGAGGTTGGAAAGTTTCCATTAAAACATTCCTTTCTCCTTTATGTTTCCCAGAAATAAAAACCTCTTTCAAACTAGTCTTTTTTTCTAAATGAAGTAAATCAAAGTCTCAGTTTGTTACCTTCTCCATATTCCTAAACCAAGACAAACAGCAAAAACAAAAATTTAAACACACACATAACAACAACAACAACAAAAACAACTTTAAAAAAAAGTAGCCAGACATTTTTCTCTCTCTGTTAATGATAAAATTTGTTTCAGTTCAGGCCAAAATCTACCACACACAAAGTTCAGAATGGAATGCTGGATATATTAAAATGAACTAAACTCCCAACCCAGCAGCTTAGATTTAGAATCCTCTTCCTTTGACATGGAATTTATACAATCTATACTTGATCATGAAAAAAATATATCATTTAGCCAAAACATATACAAGAGTTGAAAGAGAATGTTTTCTTTAGGAGGGTTACTTCTAGCTGCACAAAATTAATTTTAGAAATTGAGGAATTATCTGGATTGGTAAAATTGAAAGGACATGTTGGACTCAATTGCTGCTCTGTGTCAGTGGAAGTGTTTGAATCATGTGTATTCATATGCCAACTCACCACATTTTAAGGGCTGGTTGGTGTCTAAAGTCAGCCCAGGCTAGAAAGTGACAAGTGGTTTTTTATTATTTTCCATAAGCACAGTCATCTGAAAACAAAGTGAGATCCTGTTGGAATCAAATGCTGAGAAGGAAAAAGAGGTCTACTCTTGATTTGATAGTAATTCCAGATATGAAGTAAGAGACAAAAGATACAAGGATTTCAATTCTAAAATAGGTAAGTTCTGGGCATATGATGTTCAGCACAGTGACTACACTTAATTTGACTGTTGTATTGTATATTTGAATATTGCTAAGAGAGTAGGTCTTAAAAGTTCTCATTGCAAAAAAAAGGTGTAACTGTGTATGCCGATGGATCTTAGCTAGACTTATTGTGATCATTTTCAATATATATAAATATGAAATCATGAAGTGGTACACCTGAAACTAAAATAATGTTATATATCAATTATATCTCAATTTTTAAAAATCTTTAAAAATAATACTAATAAATGCTTTTGCTTTAAAAAAGAAGTGCAGGTAGCCCTCAAAACCCATGGAAGATAAAGACAAATTTATCCTAGAAATATTTCCACAAAAACTTACAAGATTTCAGGTATAAGACAGGATCTGCTTAATAAATGTATTAATATTTGAGTTTTGCTCTTTTTGGAAGTAGACTTTATGTATAGATTTACATCCTTCTGGTTTACACCATAACTCCTCACTATAAAACCCAAACTCTGACTTAAATCAAACCAGAAATTAAATAGGCTGGAAGTTTTGGAATAAAACTCATCTTCAATTTAGAAATGTTGTCAACAAAGATGCTATTCATTTATTTTCGAAGGTTTTTAATGCTATTCTTAAAATAGAGGGTTTTAGAAAAACATAAGTAATTTAGGGGCACCTGGGTGGCTTGGTCGGTCAAGTATCCTACTCCTGATTTTGGCTCAAGTCATGATCTCAGGGTCCTGGGGTCGAGTGCTCGGTCAAGCTCCGCATTCGGCAGGGGATGGAGAGGAGTCTGCTTCTTTCCCTCTGCCCCTCCATGCTCGCTCGCTCTCTCTCTCTCTCTCAAATAAATAAATAAATCTGAAAAAAGAAGTCAGTCATTTAACTGAGCTTTACACTCCTTTAAAGTGAGGGGTAAATCCTTGCATTATATATGCACTGATATGTAACAGAGTGTAAGCAGTATGGCCATCTATCCTAGCTGCACATCAAATTTTATCTCCTAATTGGTTAGAAAAGTACTGGAAGTTTCATTGTAGTTTTAACTTGATGCTTTAGCATTAAGCATTGCAGACCTGACGAATTAGTCTTTTCAGTAAGACAAGCACAATGCTTTATTCAAGGATGTAATGTTTATCTTGGAGGAATTTTTCCTTTAATATCCTGCAGAGTGGCTCAGGAAGTCTTAGGAGAATAGGTTTTCTTGTGAGCTGACAGTCCTCATAGGTAATCTGAAATGAATCACCCAAGATTTGCTTTTTTGCTAAACATAATTCATCTTTTCTTTCGGACTCCCACTCAATCCACCCCCATTCCCATCTCTCCTACAAGGTTGCTTTGGGAACAAGAGAGAAAAGAGTCATCACACAACTGCATAGCAGAGTTTCCCAATTAATGAGCTATTTCCAAGGATTATATCATTCACCTTTGGATTATATCACTTGCTTGATGTACATAAGCATGGACCACAGCTGTAATTTGCAAAATTAAATGGTACATTTATATTCCCCACTGGGAAAAGCAGGAAACAAATGTATTCCCTTTTAGAGGCCTACAACTAGAAACCGTACAATTGAATTAAAATTAGTAACATTTTCTTTCCATAAATTTGACAATAAAAGACGAATGGCCTAACTATAGAATAGCATTTCACACATATGGTCATGTAGTAAAAAAAAAGAAAAAAGAAAAATTTGGATTTTCTTTCCACATCTTCTCGTGATTTCAGGCAGGTCATTTATCCTCTCTGTGCCTGTTTGTTCACATGGAAAAATACAAATAACCATTGCATGTACTACTAACCTCTAAGGACCAAATTAAATAATGGGTCTGAAGGCTTGTAGGTAATTGCAAAGCACTATCAAAATGTGACATACTATTAGGAAATTCCATTAAAACACACATAACGATGCAATGTGGATTTGTTCTTAGGAAAATGTTTCCAAGCCCCTTTATCATCAGTGATAAGTGGTAAAGAGACAATCTCAATCTGGGTTCCCTGTAAGGAAGACACTTATCAAAAGCTATGTGCACAGGTTAGGAGATGGCCCCTAATTTCCTTCCTTATAAGGAAGGAAGCACGGAAAGTATAAAAGAAAGAGAGAAATCAATGAAAAGTACAGGAACAAGCTGGTTACTACCTCGGGAAACTGGGGTTCAGTCTACTGGGAACCATCTATAAACCTTGTGGAACATGCCTCAGAATTAATCCCTAGAGCATGGGGAGGGTTCTCAGTGGCTGTTACATTGAAAACTTAAGATTCCCATTGGATTCCAGGAAAGGAACATATAGTTATGTGGTTTCTTTTTTTTAGCTTCCCTTCTTGCCAGCAGGCATCCAAGTGAAATTTTTAAATATTTGTTTTAAAACTTTTAAAATCAAATAATAAAATGAATAAATGCCTTTTTTCCCTTAAGTGTTAACTATGACTTTTACAGTTTCTTGGAATTTGTGCTGTTATTTGGTTTGGTTTGGTTTCGCTTTCATCTGTTTATATGCTTGCTTTTCCCCTGAATGACATATAAATTGACTTTAGACTATATTGTATTTTCTTGAGGATTCAAAGATGGCACAAGAGACAGGGCTGATCTTCTAGAACAAGATTCCTGTTTTCCTTTGAGTTTCCTTATTTCTTGACTAAAATACATGACTAGATATACTAGAAAGTATATGTGTTTCTCAACTTTGAAAATTTAATAACTGAGTAAGTTAAAACTACTAGTGACTATATTTTCTAGTATATTGATGTTTAGAAACCTCGCCTTAGAATAAACAGTTTTAACCTATTTTTTTATCTTAAAAATGAAAACTGAGAGCTCATGTGTGTAAAGTCACCAAAAATTCATTGTAAACACCCTAAAAATGTCAGTCATTATCAACTGCCCTATCCAGCTTCATCTGAAGCATAACATTTGGTCTCCCACCTACAGAAGAACTTATCTGTTTAAATAAAAAGATAAAAAATTTCAAAATACTTGCAATTTTCAACAACAGTAAGGATTCTGTTGGCTATTCCTGTAGTCAACGCAGAGAGCAGACAGAGCAGTGGATATGTGCCATTCCCATGGGCTCAATACTGCCGCTTCACAAATGGGTCACTCCAATAGCCAAAGAGCACAACAATGAAATCATGGCACCTGCTACCAATGTCCTCTGTTTCTGGGTGCTCTACCAAAAAGCACTTGCCTCATGTTCAACTATGTCTTTAAATTCTTCAGAATCTAGACCTGATGCTGAATCATAATTTTGCAGCAGATGTTACTAACAGATTAACATCATGGGTACTTCTGTGAGATAAAAATGTATCCCCTTTCTTTAGTTAATACAGAAAGGAATTGGCAGCCATGCAACCTTAGTTTGTTTTGAAAATAATCATTTTGAACTTCCAGTATTTAATAACATAATTAGCCCCTTTGAGGTGAGTGTGTACGTGTGTGTGTGTGTGTGTGTGTGTGTGTTGGTGGTGGTTTGGGGGGGTTGAATATTTAAACAGAAAGTAAGTGAAAAAATTAAGTTAGAGCAAAAATAAACTGAGTTCTTGTCTTGTAATATGATAGACGAATGGTTTTACATTTTCAGGGTTTAAAAAACATCTCAAATAAAAAGACAAAAATACTCTATTTTACTATAATAATACTTTAGCCCCACTTGTATATTTAACTTTGTTAGAAGATGAAAAAATAAATTGCATACATAATTGTATCATATTCTCAACTCACATTAATGCATCATATTAATGTTGATAAATATCAGCTAGGGTACTTTGGGCATGTCATTGGATCTTCCATCTCAGAAAGCGGTTGACCATAATTGGGGCTTTGGTAAAAAGAAAGAGAGTAGGCTAAAGAGATGGTAGAGGCAGTAAAGTCAGAAGTGTTTCATCAATTACACACACACACACACACACACACACACACACACACATATATATATATATTTTAAAGATTTATTTATTTATTTGAGAGAGAGAGAAAAAAGGTACTTGTGTGCATGTAAATGAGAGTGTGAGCTGGGGGGTGGGTGGCAGGGGCAGAGAGAGAGAAACTCAAGCAGACTCTATGCTGAGCACAGAGCCCACGGGGGTTTGATTTTGATTCCACCACCCAGAGATCATGACCTGAGCTGAAATCAAGAGTCCCATGCTTAATTCACTGAGCCAGGAGCCCCCATCAATTACTCTTAAGCAGAGGCTGGTGAACACTTTCCCTTGGCTTTAGTTTAATAGGAAAGCAGATAATAAAGTAAAATTATAGGATGAGTAACAAAAAAAATACTTCTTGAAACATGCCCAAAAGTATTTCCCCCATCTTGGCCATCTCTTTCCATTCCCTGATTTGCCTTTATTGACTATTTAAACAGGGAGGGGCAATGAGGGACAGTGGGAGATGGAGAGGCAGGCAGCTCTGGTCAGAAATGAAGCTGGGGAGAGAGGGGTGCCATGGGGACCGGTCCTGGTTGTCCCCTCAGGATGAAAGCTTCGATGAGCAGGTGGGAAAATCGAACACAATAGATAACCAGTTACCTGAAACAGCATCACAACCCCTGCTCCTCCAGTGTCATGTGGGAAGGTTGACAGTCCCTCAGAGGAGTCTCTCACTTGGCATGCAGTGAGTGAACTGCATTGGTGGAAGGATATGTTTGGGTACATGGGCTAAAGAAGAAGTCCCCAGGAGTGAGGGGCCTGGACATTTCCTATAGTGGACACAGAAGTCCCCATAGGCCCCGGTGGGGGAGCAAATACATGACCTACTAGAGGGCTGCGTTCAGAGAAGCATGAGTTGGGAACTGAGGACAAGAGGTTTAGGCAAGAGTTACTAGACTCCAGCAGTGGGAATGAGCATGGTGCCCCCAATCTCCAGGCAAATCCAGCATATCACATCCAACACCAGTGCAGGAACCTGGAACTAGTGGGACATTGCAGAAGGCAGTGAATTTCCAGGCAAAACATGGGAACTGTAAATCCTTCTTGAACAGCCATAGGGAATGGAAGCTCCTCTGTACCCACAACCCTTTCTGGGCAGGAGGAGGGGCAGGGAAGTTTTTGGAAGGTGGAGGAAATCCTGACTGGGAGTTTAACTTTGAATTGAAGAGCCAGCTTTCAACTGTAAGAACGAGAACCAGCTTACCTTTGCTTGACAAGCTGAAATCCCTCCCCAGCCCACCCCCCACAGTAGGAATGGAAGCCAGGATGGACACTGGTCATTTTAGGGGCAGACATCAGAAGGAAAAGACTGGGATTTGACCAACCTGGGAGCTTTGTCCTATTGCATTTACTGTGACTGCCCATAAGATTATGCTGTTAAATTCCTTTCCAGGAAAGTATGTGTGTGTGTGTTTTGGAGGGATGGTGGTGAAGAGACGGATGGAAAGCTGTTCTTTATCTCAGCATAAAGCCACAGAAAGGTAGTAAACTAATTATCCAAATTACTCTGTTCTCAGCCTGCCTTCCTTTAACCTCACACTAGGTTTAATCTTGATTCCTCATTTACCTGCTGGAAGCCTTTAGCATCATTTAACTATAATCAAATAAGAGAGAAAGAGAGAAAACTGCAAACAAAATCAAACTTGCTAAGGCCACTGGCAAGTTTCAGAACATCTTTACTATGTATAGTCTTTTCTATTCCACTATCCAGAATCTCATACAGCCAGCCAAAATTGTTTTCACCTTCCTGTCTCTAATCCCCCATAATATTTTGTGATCCTAGCTTAGAACTGTCCTCCATAGATCAGTTGGTTCAAATTCTGAGCATTTTGTTATATATTCCAAAGAATTCTCTTTATCAAACTTCTGTTTTGCATTTTTTTTTTGGGGGCAAAATCAAACCTTTTTTAAAAAATTAATTTAATTTAATTTAACCCTCGGTGTCCCAGTGGCACCCGGGTGGCTCAGTTGGTTAAGCGTCTGCCTTGGTCTCAGGTTGTGATCTCAGGGTCTTGGGACCGAGTCTCACATCAGGCTCCCTGCTCAGTGAGGAGCCTGCTTCTCCCTCTCCCTCTGTCTGCCTCTCCCCCTGCTTGTACTCTCTTGTTCTCTCTGTCAAATAAATAAAATCTTTGAAAAAAATAGATTAAGTGTCTCAGTTTCTTCTACTGAATAAGAAGGAAATGTTCAAGAGCCTTGGCGACAGCTCAAACTTTCCACTGTATGCAATTATTCCATACACAAGACTTTACATATCAACATTTCCTGTAAAGAAACAACATCAACAGCACCAGACAGTTTGTGTGTGTGCTCTGAGCTCTGAGCCAAACAGTAAATTCAGGAAAAAGTAGCTTGGAAATCAAGTTACTTTACTATTTACCTTCAGCACTGTTATCCCATTGTGTTCACTTCAGCATTGAATTATTATTTTTGTTACGTTAGCAGTGCCTACTATATCCCAGGTTAACTACATCCCAGGTTAATCATGTTTGCTTTTTTGTTATGTTCATGGTGCCTACAGGTGATAGGTGAATGGAGTTCCCAAGATGCAGCATCACAAAAACAAAAGCAAGTGAACACTGTTCTCAACGTGAGCTCTGGAAGACTTCCAAATGACTTACTGAGGAATCTTGGGATATCTCGGGAGTGGGGGGAACATTGCAGTGAATGTGAATGCCGGTTCACTGAGCAAACATTTCCATAGACTGTATGGAATCCTAAAAAAAGATAGAATTGACAAGGGGGAGGCAATTCATGTGGGTTAGTCACATTTCAAATTATTTTTATGTTTTTATCGTTGGTCCTTTAAAAAATAAAAATCACGTAGACTGAAGCTTTAGAACATATTTCTCCTAACTGGTGTCAGCAATGCTTTAATCATTTATTGCTCACTAAGTATAACAACCAGATGTTCTGATTTTAAGGACATTCCACCCACTTCCAAAACTCCCAGTGCAGTCCTAATTACCCACTTTCAGCTCCTTGTTTCTTTGCTTGTGGCTGAAAACATTGCAAATCTGGCACCAAAGTGCCACGTGAATAAAACATGTTAGTAATACTTGTACTTAATAAGTAGCTATCCTAAAGAAGCAATGTGGAAATCCCATGGCCAATCTTGGTCATAAAATCTTCCTCTGTGGTAACCAAAAAGATGCTTTCTGAAAAGTGAGCTGTGATTTAATGGGAAGATAACTGTTCTTGTAATTAGAACACCTATGATCAAGCCCCAGTTCAGACACTTACTCATTTGAAACCCTGAGTCACTCACTTATTTCTCTGCAAAGGAGGGATGATGATATGCCCCCAAAGCACTCTTAGACTCCAGAGGCAGAGTGAATCAGTATATGGAGCAGTGTTCAGTAAACTGTAAGTGCCCACGGTGAGCTACAAATTATATATAGGAGCTATGAAAGGATTGTGGATGTTGAAGACTAGATAGAAAAATGCATTTAAAACCTGTTCAAGATAGCAAAGATAAAGAAAATGAGAGCATGGCCTCAACAAACAACACGACAAAAGACATCTACCATGTCTAGCTACTTAATTTATGGTCTGGTGCAAAATGAAAATGTTAGTCCTCTTGTTTAAAAAGTAGGGAAGAAAGGGAAAGAGCCTTTTCTTTGGTGACATCTCTTCAGTCTTCATGGTGTTTTTTTTATTTACTATTTTATGTCGTATCAATGGGAGAGGGAGTAATCGCAAGATGTACATAGACCTTCACAGGTGCAGAACCACCACCCAAGACTCAGAATGCGGGTCTGCTCCCAACCTCTGTCTGTGCAGTTGCCCACTTGGTGGGAGGGCAAGAGTGGTACTGAGCATGGCCAGGAGATAAGTGGTGGAGAGCCTACCCCAGGGAGGCAGAGAGGTTCCAAGTCAACAGAGCTACTGTCCCATTTGTCTTCTTTCAGAACACAACACAAAGATAAAATTTTTAAGGATTTCAAAGTGATGACTGCAGAGCTTTAAGCCTCAAGCAGGGGGTCTCCCTCTGAGCTCAGAGTCCTCAATGACCGCACTGGTCACAGGCCCATAAAACTTTCTTACCATTTACTACATTTGGGGCCCTAAAGTTTCTCAAAGAGGCAACATGATAGAGTCGATAAGAGAAGAGACTCTGGAGCTAGGTTGCTGGTTTTCATCCTGGCTCTGCGTCTTGCCAGCTGTATGCATAATCTTGGACAAGTTATTCTTTCTCTTTGGGTATCACTTTCTCCATTGGTGAAACGAGGGTGATAATAATCATTTATCTCCTAGAGTCATTGTGCAGATTGCATGAATTACTATATGGAAAGTACATAGTTCATGGCACGGCACATTTAAACAAACACTATAAAAATAGTCATTATCATTATTTTTCATCTGAATCCACATTGCAGGTCCCTGAGGATTCCATACAGGAAGTATCCTACAGCCAACTTAGGAACCAGCTCTGCTTCTTGGTCCCAGGCTCATCCTGGGTTCTGACAGAGAGCATCCCTGGCTTTATCTCCACTCTCAGATTCTATCCCTTCCAACTCTCAGATTCTATCCCAGCCATAACACGATACAAGTGGCCAATGGCAAGAGCAAGAGAGAAGTGTTCTAAATAGAACACATTTTCCATGAAGAAAGCCTGTAGGCTTTATAAATGGTTAGTAGAAGATAGAGAATAAAGTCTATGGGTAGCTTTAGGGATGGCCATAAAACTGATTTTATACTAATACCTGTACCAAGTAACTGTTTAGTAAATTATTGATTTGTAATTTAAAAATGTAATTTAGATAATAAAAAATAATTCAAAATTGAGTATCAAAGTGAGAGGTATAAAATGTTTTTAAAAAGATGAATATATAAAATTTTTAAAAAAGGGAGTTTAAGTGGAATCAATAGAGTAAAATAGTAATTTTATATTTATAATTATTCTTCCATGGTATTATAAATTGTGATCTGTTTAAATAATTTGTAAGTAACTTAAAAAATGATTTCCTAGCAAGTAATTCAAAGAGCAAATGATAGATTTTAAGGAATGCTATTTTAAATAAAATAAAAACAAGTATCCTGTTTTATGCTATACTGGAAAGTTTAATTTACAAGACTTTGAGGCCCAATGAAGTGCTGGGACTTTGATTTTTTTTTTTTTAAGGTACAAACAAATGAAAGACAAAGAAATGAGAATAAAGGAAACAATAAAGGAAAAACTTTTAAATTACTATAATAAAAATCAAACATAAAATAAAAAGGATTGATGAAGACAAAAGTTACTTCTTTAAAAGAATAATACAATTAATAAGTCCCTGGCAAGCATACCATTGAAGAAAAAGAAAAGGTACAAATGATTAAATATCCTCAAAAAATAAGGGATATAAGCACAGGAATGATAATAGATAAGAAGTGGATTGTATGGACAAAGTTATTCCAATGTATTTGCAAATTTACATAAAATGGGCACTTCATATAAAAAGACAATCTACCAAAGTAAACAGAGAGAACACAATATCTGAACTGTTCTAAAGAAAAAGAAGCTGTAGTTTAAAATTTTGCACAAAGTAAGTCCTGGGTGAGGTGGCTTCAGCAGTGAATTATACCAAACATTTAAAAAAGAAAATATAGAAAATCTCCCACAGTCTTCTAAGTAACACATATACACACAGACACAGACACACACACACGGACAATAATCCCCAACACATTGTGTATGTTCAAACTTTGACAAGAACATTATAACAAAGAAAAATTATAGACTATTCTGCTCATGACCAAAGATGAAAAATTACCAAATAAAATGTTAGCAAATTTAATTGAACAGCTAATTAAGAAGATAATGCATCATGATCAAGCCTGTTATTACAGAGATACAAGATTTTTTAAGATATGAAAAAAATCAAATTTACCACACTAAGAGAATAATGACGAAAAAAATCATATGGGTATTTCAATAGTTGCAGACAAAGCATTTGGTAGTATTCAACATCTATTAAAAATAAAAACTCTTAAAAGGAGCTTTCAGTAGGTAACTACTCATTAAAAAAATTATAAAAATCCTACTTAACAATAAATGGAAAAATGTTAAAAGCTTTCCCTTTAGAATGAGAAGTAAAATACAGTTGCCTACTATCACTACCTTTATTCTGTCTTTCATTTTAGGTACTGGCCACTCCAATACTTCAAGAAATATAAATACCCAAAATGTAAGGATTGGAAAGGAAGGAAAAAGAGTCATTATTTACAAATGATATGATTTTGTACATAGAAAGTCCAGAAGAGTCTTTAGATAAATTACAGGATTAGTGAAAAAGGTTAGCAAGTTTTCTCAACGGTGATGAATATACAAAATAAGTATGTTTCTATATATTAGCAACAATTAGAAAAATATTTTAAAAGATACTATTTATAATAAACCCAAAGCAACAATATTTAGGAAGAACTCTAACAGAAAATATATTCAGATAAGATCTCTACACAGAAAACTAAGAAAAATTTTCAAAAAGTATATAAAACATAAATAAAGGGACATATTATATCTACAGTGTGGAAAAAACTTTTTTTTAGGACTTTCAATTCCCCCCAATTTGATCCATAGATTTAAAGCAATCAATAAAAAAACCCTGCAGATATTTTATGGAAATTGAGAAACTAGTTGTAAAATATATACAGAAAGATAAGAGACAATAGTGACAAGATAAACTGAAATAAAAGGAACAACATAGGCGAACGTGCTCTTGGCAATTCAGGATATATTACAAAGTTATAGTAATTGTGACCGGTAGTACTAATACAAGGGCAGAAAAAGAGCAGCAGAACTGAATCAAAAACCTAGAAACGGAGTCACTTGTGCATAGGTATTTGATGTTGACACAGAAAGAATAACAGAAGGTGAAAGGTATTTTTACTCAGTGATGATGTGTCAATTAGATAACCATGTGGGGGAAAAAGAATGCAAATCTACCTCTACTTTAAATCATAATACAAATATGCAAAGTAAAAGCAAGAAGGCTTCTATAATGTGTTTAGGAGATCATCTTTACGACTTGTAGAAGGAAACAATTTCTTCAGAAAAAACTCACACCAACAGCACAAAGGAAATGGTTGATTATTGGGCTGCCATAAAATAAAGAACATTACTCATCAGAAATACCTTTTCTGAGAGTGGGAAATAAGGCTCTAGAAGGGAGAAATTATTTGAAACTTACATAATCAACAATAGCTAATATCAAAAATGCATATATAATGACAAATCAGTTAGGAAAACACCAGACACCTATTAGAAAAAAAGTGAGCCAGAGACTTAACATGCCTTTCACAAAAGTGGATATCCAAATGCCAATAAACATATGAAAAGATGTGTGACCTCATTAGTCATCCAGGAAATGTAAAGGAAAACCTCTATAAGATACTCCTACACATTCATCAGAAGAGCTAAAGTTAACATTTCTTGACAATGCCCAGGGTTAGCAAAGATATGGAGCAAAAGGAACTCTGTATTCCCTGTTGGTGGGAGCATAAATTGGCATTCTCCCTTTGGAAATGAGTGGCACCACCATCTTCAGGATTTGAACCTAAACATTAACTATGACCCAGCAATTCCCAAGTATGCACCCTACAAAAATTTGTTTACCTGTGCACCAAGAGCCATGTATAGAAACATTTATGGCTTCATAATTCACAATAGCTAATAACCAAAATGTCCATCATCAGGATAATGCACATATAAATGTTTATATATTGATAAAACAGAAAACTATATAGTCATAAAAATGAACAAACTCTTGATACGTGAAACAATATGGGTGTATCTCAGAAATATATTAAGTGACAAAAAGGAGACCCAAATGAGTACATATTATAGGATTCCAATTATGTCATGTTAAAACAAAATAAAACAAGACAAAAAACACTATAGCATTAGAAATCCCAGACTGTGTTTAATTTTAGAAAGGAAGGAAACTGAACTAGGTATTGGGAAACCAAAGATGTACAAGATATGGTCTCTTTCCTCAAGAGTTCCATCTTGAGATCATGTACATAAAAATATATGATGAGCTGAAAACTCATGACCATTAAAATGTTATTATTTCGAATAATAATATCCTGATAAACTAATATCTGAAGTTAAATAAGCCAGGATCTAACATTTTTTTCCTGACAATTAGTCAATTAAACAGCAAATGAGTTTCATTAGTTGAAACTCATCAAGCAGGCCAAGGGCTATGTTTCCATCAAGTCTGAGACAGATGGAATGGAATGAATTTCATTGCATCTCATCTCTCCTCAGCCAATATGAATGCATCCAAAAGACTCTCATCAACAGGAGAGGAGTATAGGGTAACTCAGATAATGTGACCTAGATGTGCTTATTTAATCATTGTTCCCTCTCTTTGGGGAAGAATTCATGCAGAGTGCAGCCATAACTTTCTGAGACCAAGAAATCTATGATTTGTCTTTAAAAGACAAGTAATAATAATAATAACAACAACAACAACAGCCGCAGCAGGAGCAAAAACAGCAATAATAATGTCCTTATAGTAGGCTTCCCAGCTTGTGTTCCATTGGTAAAATATTTGTATAAAACTGTAATTGCACTAATAGGTAACCAAGTTCACCTATCACAAATGAGAAAAAAAGCTTTTTTTAAAATTTTTTTATTTTTTATAAACATATATTTTTAACCCGCAGGGCACAGGTATGTGAATCACCAGGTTTACACACTTCACAGCACTCACCATAGCACATACCCTCCCCAATGTCCATAACCCCACCCCCCTTCTCCTAACCCCCCTCTCCCCGGCAACCCTCAGTTTGTTTTTTGAGATTAAGAGTCACTTATGGTTTGTCTCCCTCCCAATCCCATCTTGATTCATTTATTCTTCTCCTACCCCCTTAACCCCCCCCATGTTGCATCTCCACTTCCTCATATCAGGGAGATATGATAGTTGTCTTTCTCCAATTGACTTATTTCGCTAAGCATGATACCCTCTAGTTCCACCCACGTCGTCACAAATGGCAAGATTTCATTTCTTTTGATGGCTGCATAGTATTCCATTGTGTATATATACCACATCTTCTTTATCCATTCATCTGTTGGTGGTCATCTAGGTTCTTTCCATAGTTTGGCTATTGTGGACATTGTTGCTATAAACATTCGGGTGCATGTGCCCCTTCGGATCACTATGTTTGTATCCTTAGGGTAAATACCCAGTAGTGCAATTGCTGGGTCATAAGGTAGTTCTATTTTCAACATTTTGAGGAACGTCCATGCTGTTTTCCAGAGTGGTTGCACCAGCTTGCATTCCCACCAACAGTGTAGGAGGGTTCCCTTTCTCCGCATCTTCGCCAGCATCTGTCATTTCCTGACTTGTTAATTTTAGCCATTCTGACTGGTGTGAGGTGATATCTCATTCTGGTTTTGATTTGTATTTCCCTGATGCTGAGTGATATGGAGCACTTTTTCATGTGTCTGTTGGCCATCTGGATGTCCTCTTTGCAGAAATGTCTGTTCATGTCCTCTGCCCATTTCTTGATTGGATTATTTGTTCTTTGGGTGTTAGTTTGCTAAGTTCTTTATAAATTTTGGACACTAGCCCTTTATCTGATATGTCATTTGAAAATATCTTCTCCCATTCTGTCAGTTTTCTTTTGGTTTTGTTAACTGTTTCCGTTGCTGTGCAAAAGCTTTTGATCTTGATAAAATCCCAATAGTTCATTTTTGCCCTTGCTTCCCTTGCCTTTGCAGAAAAATGAAATTAGACCATTTCCTTACACCACACATGAAAATAGACTCAAAATGGATGAAGGACCTCAGTGTGAGAAAGGAATCCATCAAAATCCTTGAGGGGAACACAGACAGCAACCTCTTCGACCTCAGCTGCAGCAACATCTTCCTAGGAGAAAAAAAGCTTTCAAACTGGAAATGTGAAACGTTACTACTTTTGCAAATACTCTACTTGTAGCACACAAGAATTGAGAAATTACCAATAAATGCAAATGCTTTTATGTCATGTCTTAGTCTCCTCTAAAGCTATCTTACTATTTTTTACAGGGTACTTCATCTCCTTGTTGCCTATCTTTTTTCTACATCCACACAGAGAATTTATTTACAAGGACATATATTGCTTAATATATAAGTATTCAGGGATTTCCCAGGAATCTTTTTATTATTCTGGCTTATATCTAATGGGGCCAGAGAACACAAATTCCAATTCTATAGTATTTATTGAAACTTGCTTTGTGATAAGTGTTCTACATGTACTTGGAAATATAGCATATTCAGAAATCTGAGGTACAATATTCTGTGTCATTTACATTAGGGTTGTTAAATCCTCTATATTCTTATCCATTTTTATCTGCTTATTTTAGATTTATAACTGACAAAGATATGTTAAAGTCTTCTATTGTGGTTGTAAATTTTATTTTCCCTCTTCTATTGGATTTTTCTTTATGTATATTTATACTGTGCTCTATGAAACCTAAAAATCTAGAAATCTAAGAGATTAGTCCTTTTATCATTATGAAATGTCCTGGTGGATCTTTAGTAATATTTCTTTCAATAAAGTTTATTTTGCCTGCTATCAGTATAGTTATGACAGCTTTCTATAGGATAGCATTTCCATGATTTACCTATTCTTTTACTTTCAACTGTGCTGTGTTTTCATATTTATAAGTAGCAGATAGTTGGGTTTTGTGTTTTCATCCAACCTGATGACATTTTCATCCAACCTGATGACATTTTCATCCAACCTGATGACATTTTCATCAGTGTTAACTCATTTACATTTCATTTAATGTCTTAAACATATTTAAGATTCTTTTACTATTTTATTTCCATTTTGACATCAAATCTTTCATTTTTCCTTTATTTCTCCTTTCTTGCCTTGGGTTAATCAAGTAATTTTTTCCCCTTTATTATTGTATGTACATGCCCCTCCTTACACAATTTTATAAACTAGTACTTTTACTACTTCCCAGACAATGTGAGAACATTACTCTTCAATTCTATTTACCTCCCTTACCATTTTCTGCTATTGTTAATATGTATTTTAAGTATTTATAAGCCTCATAATACATTGTTGCTTTATGTAGACAACATTCACTTAGATTTATTTTATATTTATATTTTCATTGGCCTTTATTTTTTCCTTATCTTCTTTCTGCATAAAGGATGTCTTTTAGTTTTTCTTTTTGTGAAGGCTTAATAGCAATAAATTCTCTCATTTTTTTATTTGTCAAAGATGTATTTATTTTTCCCCTATTTTTTAAAGGTCTTGTGATTCAGTATAAAATTCAAAAGTGCCAGTCACTTTTTTCAGCTTTCTAGTGATATAATTCCATTGTCTCTCATCTTCCTTTACTTCTGATGGAAAGTCAGCTCTTGGTCTTACTGTTATTCCTTTGAAAATGATTGAATATTTTCCTTTACCTGCTTATAATATGTTCTCTCTCTCTCTCTCTCTCTTTTTAAGGTTGGACTCATTGATTTGATGGAGAGAGAGAGAGAGCACAAACAGGGGGAGTAGCTGGCAGAGGGAGAGAGAGAAGCAGGTCTCCCACAGAGCAGAATGCAGGACTTGATCCCAGAACCCAGGAATCATGATTTGAGCCAAAGGCAGATGCTTAACCAACTGAGCCACCCAAGTGCCCTTGATCTGTAGCAGTTTTACTATCATGTGTCTATGTGGACTTCTTTGATTTATCTCATTTGGACTTCCTAGAACTTACTGATTTAGTCATGTGAATCTTTTACATTTGGAAATCTTGCCTGGTATTTCTTCTAATATTGCACCTGTCCTCCTCTTCTCTCAGTTATACCCATTTTAGATCTTACATTTATGTCACGGATGTCTCTGATATTTCTATATGTCTTGTTTTTTTTCCCTCTGTGTTCTTTAATTTGGGTATTTTTTTCTGACCAAGCTTCTACTTCACCAAATATCTCTTTTGCTGAGTTAGAGTTGCTTTTAAACTCATCTGTTGAGTTCTTAATTTTTGCTAATGCGCTTTTGCAAACTAAAATGTTCATTCATTCTTTTTTTATAGATCCCTATTCTCTCTAATTTCTCCATCTTAGCACTTATTTTTTTAACATATTTGTCAGAGTTATTAACAAGTCTAGGTCCTAAAGCTTCACCATCTACATCACTTATGGATCTGTTCCTGGTGGGTTTTTCCTCCTCATGTCATTTGGACATGCTGATATGCATTATAATTTTTGCTTAAATACTAGACATCATCTATGAAAAATTCAAGTTCTGTAGATAATGTTATCTTTCTACTGAAATAATTTAACTGTCTTCTATCAGAAAGTTGGGAGAGAGAGGGCATGAACTGACCCATGAGTTGAGAAGATTCAAGATATATTCCTTTCTTTGGTTTAGTCCATTTTGGTTTTCCTTTATTCTCAAACTGTTTCTTCCCAAGGGTATCTAGTGAAAGCTTGGAGTGATTATTAGGGACCCCTCTTTTTGGCAAGACATAAACTCAGACTTCTAAGTTGCTAGCTCCATAAGGCTACTACAAGGTCTATTTTGTGCCTCTTAGTGGCTGCTTTCCCCTTCATTTCTGTCCTGCCTTCATAGAGTGTAGCAACTAATGAATGGTTCTGTGGAAAAACAAACTCATTGTGTTTCAATTTTGTTCTGAATCTTGTTTCTTCTAGTCTTGGATGCCTTTATAACTCTGAACTCCCATTGTCTTCTTCTAAGAACTCTTGAGGCTGCCCAAATCTGAGCCACTATGATCTGCATTAGGAATCACTAATTGTCTTAAGGAGAAAAGCAGAGCAAGTATTATCTCAATGCATTTCCTCAACTTGGTCCTACAAAGTCTGACATC
Organism: Mustela erminea; assembly: GCF_009829155.1. Lineage (NCBI taxonomy): Eukaryota > Metazoa > Chordata > Mammalia > Carnivora > Mustelidae > Mustela > Mustela erminea. Next base: position 10,094,547 of record NC_045629.1, on the reverse strand, counting down.
CTTGATCGCTCTCTGTTGTCTTCTAATTGCTGTTTTTGTTTTTGTTTTTTTTTAATTTGTATTTTATTCAGCATTTACTCTTTTTCTTGGTGATAGAGTTGATTAGGTTGTTTGATAGGTTGGTAAAACAAGCTACTCTATCAAAGCTGACAGTAGAAGTCCTAGTCATTCTCTTATAAAGCATATTACAAAAAGGGACCTTCAGAAATAAATGTATAGAAATGATAGCTGGCAGCCTGGTTGCTTTTCTTTGTTAGACAAACACTTCTCACCCAGAGTGACTCATAACAGAAATCAAGTGGGGAGAAGAAAACTTTGTATATTTGTGTATGTTACACAGGAGAAGAATGGCTATAATAAATCTTTAATTTTAACTGAATGTCTGATGTCTTCTTGAACCAGCTTAGAGGCTATAATATTTAAACTACATCAAAGAGATTGCCCTGTATAGTGTTACTTTATATTTATGTTTTTCTCTCCCTCAAAGATACCTTGAGCTCTTCTTTGCTTTCAGGCTTCATAGACCTAGAAAACAGAAGTTTTCAACTGATTCAAAATGGTCCCAATGCTGCAATTTTATTTTGTATTTAGAATGGGTGAAGCCCAAATCTTTGGATATGGCTTACTCTTTTTATATTTTATAGAAATGGAATTCCAGGATACACTAATTATTTTAGAGAAAATGATAAACTGAATGTGACATCTTTTCCCTGGGCATTGACCTTCTCAATTTGGAAGAAAATAATTTTTTCACGAATTAGGTTTTAGGACACAACACCATAGCTCCCTCTTGGATAGTCTGTGGTCAAAGTCCTTCCCTTGATCCATTCTCTCAAGTGTTCCTCCTTGATCCAGAAGACAGACAATTTTCTCACTCAGTCACCATAGATAACAGCCACCCACAAAATTCTCCTTTGGATGTTCTCTCAATTCTTTGACTCTCTTTGTGGTAATCTAAAAGAGAGGGTGAACAATGCAAATCTCAAAATTTCAGGGAAATGGAACTGAAAGTATATAGGCCTCTCTTATAAAAGCTAAAACCAAAATCCTCTGATTTGATTAAAAAATAAGAAAGACAAACAAAACAGCTCCTCAGAATCAATAAATAGGTCTGAAATAGTGACAGTACTATTTACTCATTAAACCCTTAGAGTGGAATAATGATACTGAAGATGCTTTGCAGCTGGTATAGGAAGCAATGTGCTAAGTAGAAATAAACAAACTTCCTTTAAGGAGCTACTGATTACAAATACAAACCATTAGAACATTGCCATCATGATAAGCAACTGCTTCTGGGAAGCTTCAGGGAAACCAAGAGATTTCATCCAGCAAAAGATCACTGGCCTGACCTAAATGTGAAATCGCCCTAATTTTAAATAATATAATATGATTTAAATAGCTGGATTTTTCTTGCACATAATTATGGAACCATATAATAAGAAATAAGAATTGAAAATTATTCCCTTTTCTGTGAAAGAAGATGGGAAAAAAATCAACCCTAGTTTGAGAGAGATTTTTGTAGTTCACATAGGGGCTGATTGGTAGAGACTTAAAGGCCCGCCATGGAGCCACCTACTGAATCAAATTTCTGGGAAAGAACCAAACATCTGAGGTTCAATAAATCCTACAGATTTTTATTCATGCTATCTTTCAAGGAGCACTGATTTAAAGTAACTTTCAATTAAATCTTTAGTCAAACTACATTGGTAAGTTCATTTTTTTCCAGGAAAACTAATTTTGGAAATAACTTCAAAAAGTCTACATGATATTTAGGTATTTACTATATTTCTTTTTAATGTTTTCAGTCAGATGCCTGTCTTTAAGTAGTCACAGTGGGTATGGGGTATTGGAGAATGAAGAGCACATAACAAGAGAAAATGAAAATAGCCATTTCCACTGAGGCTCAGGAGGAAGTAGCCTCTAACTACTTCCTGTTCACAGTTTTGTCCAGATTGAGTACTGCTGCCTTAATTTGCTAAGGAGAACCAAAAGCCAGCCTGAGGTTACAATAGGTTTTATGTACACATCTTTTGTTTCTATTAAACTGAGTGAATGTTTTTTATATATTGCTAAGAAAAACTCTGAAATTCTGTTAAGCACTTTCAGATTCTACTCTAAGTAGCACAGGAGTGAAACTTAAAGGGCAAAGACATTCCTTCCATTACTTAGTTTATCTTCCAGGTACTTGCTTGTGTTGTGGAATAAGAAGTTAGGAATAAGATGTTAACAGAAATAAGAAATTAAAGGTCCTACCCTCATTCTGAGGAACCTCCATGCTGTTTTCCAGAGTGGCTGCACCAGCTTACATTCCCACCAACAGTGTAGGAAGGTTCCCCTTTCTCCACATCCTCGCCAGCATCTGTCATTTCCTGACTTGTTGATTTTAGCCATTCTGACTGGTGTGAGGAAATAGAACTGCCCTATGACCCAGCAATTGCACTACTGGGTATTTACCCTAAAGATACCAATGTAGTGATCCAAAGGGGCACGTGCACCCGAATGTTTATAGCAGCAATGTCCACAATAGCCAAACTATGGAAAGAACCTAGATGTCCATCAACAGATGAATGGATCAAGAAGATGTGGTATATATACACAATGGAATACTATGCAGCCATCAAAAGAAATGAAATCTTGCCATTTGCGACAACATGGATGGAACTAGAGCGTATCATGCTTAGCGAAATAAGTCAAGCAGAGAAAGACAACTATCATATGATCTCCCTGATATGAGGAAGTGGTGATGCAACATGGGGGCTTAAGTGGGTAGAAGAAGAATCAATGAAACAAGATGGAATTGGGAGGGAGACAAACCATAAGTGACTCTTAATCTCACAAAACAAACTGAGGGTTGCTGGGGGGAGGGGGGTTGGGAGAAGGGAGTGGGATTATGGACATTGGGAAGGGTATGTGCTTTGGTGAGTGCTGTGAAGTGTGTAAACCTGGCGATTCACAGACCTGTACCCCTGGGGATAAAAATATATGTTTATAAAAAATAAAAAATTTTTAAAAAAAAAAAGGTCCTACCCTCAAGGACCTTCCTGTTTAGGAGAGACCAAAAGGCAAGCAGTTAGTTACTAAAGTATTGAGTCTATCACCATTAGAGTATAAACACTGATGCTCTGAAAGAAGTACTCAACCGAGTTTAGGGGATCAGACAGGGCAGAATTTTCTGAGAAAGTATAACCTAAGCTGAAACAATAAGGGGAAATAAGAATTAATTTTTGAAAAGCTTCAGGTGACCAAGAAAAACCATTGTTAATGGCAATAACCATTCATCCATTCGTTCATCTCATGCATTTATTTATTCAGAGATTTAGACATGTGTTGTGTGCAAAGTACTGCCCTAGACCCTGGAAGTATAGTGTGAAAGTGTCAAAATGGCAACTGTCTTCATCCAGCAGAAAACATGGACTAGAGACATCCTTATAAATGCTGTACAATAATGGAAAGGTTGTCTGTACTTGCAATATGGTAGCCACTAGCCACATGGGAACATTGAACTTCGATTGTGCCTCTTGTAACAGAAAACATAGATTTTAATTTGAATTCAAACAGCTGCATGTGTGTGAGGGACACCTGGATGGCCTCAGTAGGTTGAGCATCTGACTCCTGATTTTGACTCAGGTCATGATCTCCGAGTCATGAGAGGAGCCCTATTTTAGGCTCTGGGCTCAGTAGGGAGTCTGCTTGAGATTCTCTTCCTCCTCCTGTGCCCCTCCTCCTGTTCACGCTCTCTCTCAAATAAATAAATCTTAAAAATCAAGTAAATAAATAGCCATATGTGGCAGTAACTATCACATTACACAGTACAACAGTGAAAAATTCCTGACCTGAATCCTCATAGGGATCCAGAGATAGGAACCAGCGGCATCTTAACAATTAGCTCAGGTGAACAATGAGAGTCCAAGAACATCAGCAGTGGGGTGAGGACATAGTGCATGATTAAGAGTGATGGAGTTAAGTTCAACTTCTAGCCAGGGAGAGGCTTTAACACTGTAAGTATTTCAGAGCCATGTCAGCATTGAAAGGTAGCGCTGTTGCAGTCATTTTGAAACATGGCGGGGCTAGTATGTCAAAATCTTGCCACAGGTTAGCAGATGATTTCATTCATCCCTATGAGGATTCAGGTCAGGATTAAGTTCCTATTTGTGTTTGCTGTGAAGACAGGTATTCCAGAAAAGTTGCTCTTCAGATTGATGTTGCCTTTAAGACAATGCATTAACCTTGACATAGAGGGAGACATATTTGGAGGATTGAACTTACTTAGACTTAATAACACAGTACAGAAGGAGACCACTACATTCCCAAATTTTATTGCTTTCCCCTATAACAGTGAGGGAAAAGAGAAAGGAAGCTTCTTTTTTTAATTAATTAGTTAATTATTTTTATTAACATATAATGTATTATTAGCCCCAGAGGTACAGATCTGTGAATTGCCAGGTTTACATACTTCACAGCACTCACCACAGCACATACCCTTCCCAATGTCCATGAGAAAGGAAGCTTCTTAAAAGGAAACTACTCTTTGGAATATTAATGCTTTTTCATCATGTGTCTACTTATTTTCCTAACTAACCATTTCCCCAACCTGTTTTCTTTTGTCTTTGGATAGGATTTCTAACAAATGATAGATTTAGGTTTTTTTCTATATCTAAAAGAAGTGCTATCTATACTTTTTTTTTTTTTTTGCTCTAAAATTAGGGCATTGATTTTTCAAACACTAAGATGGGTTTTTCTTAGGCTATCAAATCATGATATCTTAAATTTCTGTTAAATTCAACATGTGGAAGGCTATAGTGACACTCACCTGTATCTTAGACAGGAGGTGACAAATATAAGATCGAGGTATGTCCATATAAAGAGTGCCTTTCAACAAAAAGTTTTCTGATACAGAATAGATCTCCAGTCAAAAAAGAGAAAACATAGACCTGAATGGGGCAAAACATTGTACATAAAATAACAGTATTAATGCCTTTCTTTAAAAAATGCAAAACCAATGCCTGACTTGAAGGATATGGTCAAGAAAAAAAACCTGAGGAAAAAAATCAATAGGCTTTTAGTGAGGTCTGTCCAGTACCAAACTGTGCAGGGGAGACTGAATCAGCAGCTGTGGGGACTGAGGTCACTAAAGAGATGAGCTCTTTATTTAAGTCACAAAACATCTCTCTAAAGTAAGGGAACAAGAAGAAAGAGAAGAAAAGAGGATGGAGGGAGACAGAATGAGGGTGTTGTCAATTAAAAAATACCTTTTTGAGCACTTGTACGTCCTAAGCTGTCTTCCAAACATTAGAAAGCTGAAAAGTGTGACGTGGTGGAGGCCAAGTTCATTCATCAGACCATTCCGTGACTTAGTTGAAATAGTCCCCATAATATATATTTTTTAATATCCATGATCCTTTCCAAGGATGCCAGAAGAAAAGTCCTTTGTATAGCACACAAATATGTATCTCAGTAATTGGAGACACTCCCCCACCATTGGAGAGATACAAATTAATGTTCTAGTCGTGTTTTCATGTTTTATGGATTAGGTTAGTAGTAAAGCCATAGGACCTATGTGGATTAAAAAAATAATAATCATAATAAGATCCAGTTTCTGAATGAGGAAAACTGAGACCCAGTCCCTTAGTGATTGTAGGCACTCAGGTTGCTACTATCTGTGAAGACTGACAAGGTACCCCACCAGCGCCAGTCTCAGACAGCTCTATCTTCATCCTGTGAGCAATATTGTTCAATTGCTATTCTTCTTTTAAAATTTCATGCATTTAAATTACAAATGGAACACTTGTTCATTGTAATAATTCAAAAGACAGAGATTTTTTTTGAGAGAGAAAAGAATGAGTACACATGCGCCTGCGCAAGAGTGAGGGGAAGGGCAGAGGGAGAGAGAGAAGTAGCGTCCCTGAATAGCAGGAAGCCTGACTTGGGATTCCATCCCAGGACCCTGAGATCACAACCAGAGCTGAAGGCAGACACTCAAACGACTGAGTCACCATGGCACCGCAAAAGGTAGAAATACATCAAAAGAGAAATTCATGGTTATTATCACTATCACCAACACTGCTTACCCTATGGCAGGCAGCACATCACTTTTATACCCTTTCTTTCCTTGTACACCTATGAGTCAACATAAAATAAGATGCCTCTATACATGTCATTATTTGCTTCTTCAGGTAAGTATATATATTGGGGCTATCCTTCCAGATTAATACTTATAAATCTACTTCATACTTTTTAGTGCTCTCTTGGTAGTGGTTAGTAGGACTTTATCATTATGTATTAACTACTCATCTGATTGATGAATATTGCAATTGGTTTTATATTTTTGCTAGTCCAAATGTGTTGGGATAATATTTTGAGATACTTGTGCCTCATTTCCCTTTTTCCTCCCTCCCAAATATAAACACGGACCCTATATTCATTGCTTCAGCAAGGGCATAGAAGACAGGAAACAGAAGAACCCAGAAGATGCTGTTATGGACTGACTGTGTTGAAGCCTTAACCCCCAGTGTGACTGTATTTGGATATGGGGCTTCTAAAAAAAGTAATTAAGGTTAAATGAGGGCATAAGAGTTTGGGCTATGATTCAAAAGGATTAGTGTCCTAATAAGAGACACTAGAATGCTTGCTTGTTCTCTCCCTACCTGGGCATACCAAGGAAAGGTCATGTTGGAGACAGTGAACTGGCTGCCATCTGTAAGCCTGGAAAAGTTCCTGCCAGAAACCCATTCTGCAAAACCTTGATCTGGGACTTCCAGTCTCCAGAACTGTGAGGGAATAAATTTCTGATTAGTAAGCCACCCTGTCTATGGTATTTCGTTAGGGTAGTCTGTGTCGACTGAGGAGGCCCTAATTCTCTAAACCCCAGCAAGGAAAACAATACATTATTATAAATAGAATCTTCTGGCCAGAAACATAAAGTCAGGTCTTCATCAAAATATGGTAAACATTTTCTGGGCAGAGCTGGGTGGACAATGAGACCATCTCAGAACATGACTGGGGAACTATGGCTGTCCCTATGATGGCCTGCAGCCTCCTGGGACAGCAATATGTGATGGAGAGATGCCAGCAACGTGCCATCACCCCAGTATTTTTTCCGTCCTACAGAATCCCATGTTTCCAACTGCTGGCTCTGTTGGTAACCTGCAGTTTCTTTTCTCTGAATGGCTCTTCATAACCTTTTTCTCTTTGTCATCAACTTTATGTTAGGAAGAGCAATCTTTTGATATGTCAGATACACTCTCTCCAACTGTCTCGTGATAATGTATATGATGTTTATTGCCACGCACTCTTAAAATTTGTGTCAGGAGATTGACTACTGTTTTCTTGATAGCTTTTGTCTTTTTGAGTAAGAGAGTCATCCCTGCACTCAAGCGATCCAAATATTCTTTTAAGTTTGATTCTAATACTATATGGTTTTATCTTTTTATACTGAGATTCCAACTGGGATTTATTCATATGTGAAAAGCAGGATTCTAACTTTACTTTCTTTCAAAGGAAAAAGCAATTTTCTGGGTTATTGAAGAATTTCCTTTTTCTAGTGATTTGCAATTTAACCTTTAACAAATATTAAGTTTTCAGAGATATTTGTATCTCTTTCTGGAGTGAACTATTTATTTCTTGTTTTGTTAGTACATACATTAGTTATAGTACATACATTTGTTAGTATATACATTAGTGTGTGTGTGTGTATATATATATATATATATATACATATAATATATATATTTATTTTATATATATCACCTTTTCCTTATCCATTCACCCAACAAAGTTCATTCAGGTTTGTTTCCAGACCTTGGCTATTGTGAATAATGCTGCAAACAACATGTGGCTGCAGAAATCTCTTTGAGGTAGTGATGTCATTTTCTTCAAACGTGTACCCAAAAGTGGGATTGCCAGATCATCTAGTAGTTCTATTCTTTAAGTTTTTTGAGGAACCTCCATTTGGTTTTCCATAGGGTTTATGCCAATTTACATTGCCCTCAAAAGTGCACAAGTGTTCTTATTTCTCCACTTTCTCACCAACACTTGCTATCTCTTATCTTTTCATGTACTTGTTGACTGTTTATATGTCCTTTTGGTAAATGTCTATTCAGGTGCTCTGCCCATCTATTTTTCTTTCTGGGCTCCCCCAACTCTTAGAACTTTTAAATAAAGTCTTTCTACTGAATGCTCATTCCTATCTATCTGGCCCCATATGTTGTTAACTTGTAATACCCATTTTTAAATCAAATTATTTATTTTTCCGCTTTGAGTTGTATGTGTTCCTTATATATTTTGAATATTAATCTTTTATCAGATGATTTGCAAATATTTTCTCCCATTCCATAGGTTGACTTTTTAATTTGTTGATTGTTTCTTTTGCTATGCTGAAGTTTTTAAAGCTTGATGTAGTTCAACGTATTTATTTTTTGTTTTGTTACTTGTGCTTTTGGTGTCATATCCAAAATTGAAGCCTTTAATCCATTTTGAATTAATTTTTTCAGTGGTATAACATAGGAGTCCACTTTCTTTTATTATTATTATTTTTAAATATTTTCTTTATTTATTAGAGAGAGAAAGAGAAAGAGAGCATGAGCAGGGGAAAGGACAGAGAGAGAAGAAGAAGACTCCCCACTGAGCAGGGAGCCCAATCTGAGGCTCGATCCCAGGACCCTGGGATCATGACCTGAGCAGAAGGCAGATACTTAACTGACTGAGCCACCCAGGTGCACCCATAGGAGTCTACTTTCCTTCCTCTTCATGTGAATAACCAATCTTCTCAGCAACATTTACAGAGGAGATTATCTTTTCTTTTTAAGATTTTATTTATTTATTTTACAGAGATCATAAGTAGGCAGAGAGGCAGGCAGAGAGAGAGAGGAGGAAGCAGGCTCCCCACTGAGCAGAGAGCCCGACGTTGGTTCAATCATGACCTGAACCGAAGGCAGAGGCTTTAACCCACTGAGCCACCCAGGCACCCCCCGAGGCTATCTTTCCTTTATTGAGTATTTTTAACTCCTTTGTCAAATATTAGCTGTGGATTTATTTCTGAGCTCTTGATTCTGTTCCACTGATGTGTCTCTATTTAATGGAGTACCATATTGTTTTGATTACCATAGTTTTGTAATATAATTTAAAATCAGGAAGCATGATGCCTCCAGCTTTGCTCTTCTTTCTCAGGATTACTTCTTCAGGGTTTTTATGGTTCTGTACAAATTTTAGAATTGTTTTTTTCCATCTCTGAAAAATACCATTGCAATTTTTATAGAGATTGTATTGAATTTATAGATGGCTTTTAGTAGTTGGACATTTTAACAATATTAATACTGATCCACAAATACAGAATGTCTTCCCATTCATTTGTGCCTTCTTCAATTTCTTTCATCAATATCTTATAATTTTCAGCATACAGGTCTATCACCTTCTTGGTTAAATCCAATTCTAAGTATTTTATATTTTTTGATATTATCATAAGTAGCATTGTTTTCTATATTTCTTTCTCAGATAGTTTGTTCTTAGCGTATGGAAAGGAAACTCATTTTTTTATGTTGGTTTTGTGTCCTGCAGATTTTTTTTAAAAGATTTTATTTATTCATTTGAGAAAGAGAGGGAGACAGAGATAAAGAACACAAACAGAAGGAGAGACAGAGAGAGGAGAAGCAGACTCCCCACTGAGTTGGGAAAAACATGAAGCTCCATCCCAGGGCCTGAAGATCATGACCTGAGCCAACAGCAGATGCTTAGCCATCTGAGCCACCCAGGTGCCTCTTGCAAACTTTTTTTTTTTTTTTTAAGATTTATTTATTTACTTGAAAGAAAGAGACAATGCAGGGAAAGGGGCAGAGAGAGAGGGAGAAAAAATCTTAATCAGATTCCATTCTGAGATCAAAACCTGAGCTGAAACCAAGAGTCCAAGCTTTAACCAACTGCACTACCTAGGTTCCGTGTATCTTGCAACTTTACTAAATTTGTTCATTAGATGTAACATTTTTAGTAGCATCCTTAGGATTTTCTATATATAAAATCGTATCATCAGCAAACAAAAACAATGTTATATCTTTTTTTTTCTAATTTTGTAGCTTTTGTTTCTTTTTCTTGACAATTGCTCTTGCTTGGACTCTCAGTACTATGTTAAATAGAAGTGATGAGAGTGGGCACCATTGTCTTATTCCTGAACTTAGAGGAAAGACTTTCAAGCATTCATGATTGAATGCGATGTTAGCTGTGGGTTCATAATACATGTCCTTCGTTATGTTAAAGTACATCCTTCTATACACAATTTATTGACAGTTTTTATCATAAAAGGACTTAGAATTTTTTCAAGTACTTCTTCTGTAGTTATTAAGATAATCATATGATTTTAATGCACATGTACATTCATTGACTTGAGTATATTGAAACATCTTTGCATCTCAGGATAAATCCCATTGGACCATGGTGTATGATCCCTTTTACGTGCTATTAAATTTGTTTGCTAGTATTTTGCTGAGAATTTTTACAACTATATTCATCAGGGATATTGGCCTATAGTTTTCTTTTCTTGCAATGTTTTTATCTGAATTTGATATTGGGATAATGCTGGCCTGGTAAAATGAGTTTGTGTTTCCTCCTCTTTAATTTTTTGGAAGAGTTTGAGAAGGATTGGCCTTAACTCATCTTAAGTATTTGGGAGAATTCACCAGCGAAATCAGCTCGTTCTGGCCTTGTGTGTTGTGATGTTTTTAATTATTGATTGAATCTCCTAATTAGTAATTGGCCTGTTCAAATTTTCTATTACTTCATGATTCAGTCTTGGTAGATGATATGTTTTAGGAGTTTATCCATTTCTTCTAGGTCATCCAATTTGTTGGCCTATAATTGTTTAAGATAATCTCTTATTATGATCCTTTGTATTTTTGTGCTATCCATTGTAATGTCTTTTCTTTGTTTCTGCTTTTAATTATTTTAGTTTCTTCTTTCTCCTTCTCTCTCTCTGTTTTCTTTTCAAATAAATAGCACTTAGTTTCACTGATCTTTTCTACTGCCTTTTTAGTCTCTATTTCATTTATTTCTGCTCTGATTTTTGTTATTCCCTTCCTTCCACTAACTCTCAGCTTAATTTGTTCTTCTTTTTCTTGATCCTTGAGGTGTAAATTAGATTTTTCATTTGAGATCTTTTCTTTCTTTCCTTCCTTCCTTCCTTCTTCTCTACCTTTCATTCTTTCTTTCTTTTTCCAGTGTAGGGGTTTATTGCTATAAAGTTCCCTTTTAAAATTGCTTTGATTGGGGTACCTGAGTGCCTCTATTGGTTAACCATCTGCTATTGGCTCAGGTCATGATCCCAGGGTCCTAGGATTGAGCCCCCCATTGAGTAGTCCATCAAGCCCTGCACAGGGCTCACTGCTTAGTGGGGAGCCTGCTTCTCCAGTTCCCTCTGCTTCTCCCCCTGCTTCTGCTCTCTCACTCTCTTTCAGTCTAATAAATAAAATGAAAATCTTTTTTAAAAATTGCTTTGGCTGCATCCCTTAAGTTTTGGTATGTTGTGTTTCCATTTTCATTTATCTCAAGATCTTTATTTCCCTTTTGCTTTCTCCTTTGACCTATAGTTTCTTGAAGAGTGTGTTTTTTAATTTCCACATATTTATGAATTTTCAGGATTTTCTCCTGTTATTGATTTCTAGCTTCATCCTGTTGTGGTTAGAAAGATTTTATAGTGCAAAACTTGGCAGTTTTGTTTTTTGTTTTTTTCTTTTGTAATGGAAGTGCCTGACTTAAGTTTTGACTGCTGAGGCATCCACTTCAAAGAGGGCTCTCTGGAATAAACACATTGCAAGCCCCAAAACCAGATGAAGAGCCAGATCACCTCTCCATACTGAGGCTCCTTTGTTTTAGAGATCTTGGTTGATTCAAACAACTAACTATTTGGACCACTTGTTTTTCCCACCTTCCAATGCTTTAAGTCCCTGCCCTTATGTTTTAAATTCACCAATAAAAAGTGAACCTGCAGAGCCCAAAGCTGCCATCCTGGACCCCAATAAAAACAGAACCTCAGACCCATGTGTACTTTCTCTTTCTATGCCTATGACCTCACTGTGTTGTGTAATTTTCAAGTCCTCTAAGTAATAAACCTTTAGGTTTTTTTTTCAACATTTTTTGATGTTTACTTCTGAAGGGCATTTTGCAATCATTCTAAGAACCACATGTGCCGGTTTAATCATAACATTGATTATTGATAGGCTGAGACTGGCCCAAAACATTTGATATGAATCCAGTCTTTTTGAATTTGCTAAGACTTGTTTTGTGAACTACCATATCATCTATCTCATTCTACTCTAATGGGTCTTAGAGAAAATACTTAGGGGTTTAAATTTTGAGGAGATCTATGAGCTTAATGAGCTTAGATGTCCAATTCTCATCCCAGATTTGGGAGGTTCTCACCTATCATTTTTTTTATTTTTATTTTTTTATAGATTTTATTTATTTCTTCTTCTTTGAGAGAGAGACAGAATAAGCAGGGGGAGCACAGAGGGAGAGGAAGAAGCAGACTCCCTCTTGAGCAGGACCCAGGGCTTATGACCTCAATCTCAGGACCCAGGGCTTATGACCTGATCCAAAGGCAGATGCTTAATTGACTGAGCCACCCAGGTGCTCCTCACCCATTATTTCTTTAAATAAGCTTCTGTCCCTTTCTCCCCCTCTTCTTCTGGGATACCAGTAATGCACAGATTATTTCTTCTAACGGTAACCCATTGTTCATGTAGGCCTTTTTTTTATTCTTTCCTTTTTTTAAAATTTGTTCTCTGACTGGATAATTTCAAGTGATGTTTTCTACTTCATAAACTCTTTCTTCTGGTTGATTCAGGCTGATGTTGATGATTTCTATTGCGTTTTTCACTTCATTCTTTGTATTCTTCAGTACAGAATTTTCAAATTATTTTTTAATTTTTTATCTCTCTGTTAAACTTACCATTTTTCATGTATTATTATCCTGATATTATTGAATTGTCTTGCTATGTTTCTTTTTAGTTCACCGAACTTCTTTAAAATAACATTTTTAATTTTTTTTCAGACAAATCACAGATTTCAACTTCTTTGGGGTCAGTCACTGGAAAGTTATTGTGCTCCTTTGTTGGTGACACATTTCCTTGATATTTCATGCTCCTTGATGTCTTGCATTTTTGTCTTCACATTTTGAAGAGGCAGTCAATTCTTCCAGTTTTAATTGACTAATTTCTGAAGAGGAATATCTTCTTTTAGTCCTATTAGGGATTCTGAGGCTTTCTCATATCTTTTCTATAGCTTCACTGCTCCACACTTCCTGTTCTCTCTCATGGGTGGGGGTGGGAAGCGACCTAAGATTGTATGCCTTCTTTCAGTCTCCTGAAGCCAGACTGAGTGCTGACAATCTCTCATCTGCTTGTTTTTTCTAGGATGGTGCTGAAAGCTCAGATTTGGGTGTTTTCTCTAAACCTGAATAGTTAGGCTAACTTTTTTTTGCATGTGCTTACCAGCTTTCTGCAAAGGCTCACTCTTACCACCATCAGAAGTATGCATGGGGAGTCAGCCACAGGGTGATGGGATAGGTAGAGGAGGCACACAGAGCATTGGTACCTGTGAGCCAGCTGGGGATCTGCAGGCAAGGCAACCTTAGAAGCTTATGAACAGGCCTCCTGATGGATCTGTAAAGCAGTTAGTAGGAGTCACATCTATTTGATATATTCCAATCTGAGTCCCACCTGCTATTCCCCCAACTGCTCACCACCTCTAGTCATGCAGTTCATGACTCAATATTCTGGGTGGGCAAGAATGAAGTGGGTCTCTTTTGCAGCATACTACACAGTTGGTAAAGCTGGATGCTCATTCATATGCTCTCACTTTCCCTCATGAAAGAAAACACCGGGTAAGAAGGTCTCTCTTGGCATTGAACTCTGCTGCCTTGGGGAAGAGGTGACACTTTTAAAGGCAAACTTTTTTTCCTCTCTTCACTGTGTCCAATCTCAGCTATTTTTTTTTCTCCAAGTATGTACTGGTCTTTCTCCATTGGACCCGTGGACTTTTTGCAGAGGCACTCTTGTCCAAGGCCTGATTGTCAAAATCAGTGTTCTTTGAAGGGAAGATAGTAGAAAATTCTTATTCCACCATGATCATAATGTCATTCCTCTCTGTCAATGATGTTTTATAGTTTTCACTGTACAAAGTTTGTACTTCTTTTCTTAAATTTATTTGTAAGTATTAGTTTATTCCTTCTGATGTCATTATACATGGAATTATTTTCTTAGTTTTATTTTTGGATTGCTTTTTGCTGGGATATAGAAATAAAATTGATTTTTATATAGAGATTATGTATTCTGAAGTCTTTCCAAATTCACTTATTAGCTCCAACATTTTGTGAGTGTGTGGATTTCTTAAGATATTCTATATACGTATACATCTCAGAATGAAGATAATTTCACTTCTTTCTTTCTGATCTGGAAGCCCATTATTTATTTTTCTTGCATAGTTGCTCTTACTAGAACCTCTAGTATAATATTTAACTAGAGTGGCAGTGTCTTGTTTCTGATCTTAGGTAAATAGCTTTTAGTTTTTCACCATTAGGTTTGATCTTAGCAGTACATAATATACTGTTTTGACTAGACATTTTAATATTTTGCAAGGCAAATCTCCACTGACTATTGTTTTTCAGATTTTTACTATATGTTTCCACATTTATTTTTCCATATAAAGTTTAAAATCAGCATATCATCTGCAAAAATCCAGGGGATTCTGATTGCATTTATTGTATATTCAATGTGATAAAAAATATTTTAATGGCATTAGCCTGGCATGGAAGAACATGTTACATAGCCTGGCTCTTTTATGTTCTTAATTACCAGTTTCAACTTTTCATCATATAAGTCTTATAACTTTATTAAAATTATTCATACATGAATTTACATTTTGTTATATTGAGAATGTAAGATCTTTCAAATTTATATTCAATGTACAACCAAGTGTTCACAACTATCCATAGGTTATCTTCTGCCTAGTCTTTACTTCAGTCAGGCTCTGCTTTTTCCATGGAACACTGAATTCTTCTTACTCCTAAACCTGTGCAAGCACAGAAAATGATGAACATGCCCATTTATCAGCTTTGCCTGGGAATCAGATGACCACAGTAAGACTTTTTTTCTGACCCTACTGGTCATTTCCTTTGCTTGTCAAGCTTCTCCTCCAAAGATTCTACTTTTCTCTGCTTGATCCTCCTTTACCCTTTGACAGAGAATCCTTTTTCCATTCAGTCTTGAGATGCTCAGATTTCCGAGATTGGAGTATTCTTCCTATCCCAGTATTCTTTCTTGCTAATTAAAGTCTATCTAATCTACATCCAGACTTTTTTTTTTTTAAGATTTTCTTTTATAAAAAAAAATTAACTTGAGAGAGATACAGAGACAGAGCAAGCACAAGCAGGGGAAGAAGCAGAGGGAGAGGAGATGCAGGCTCCCTGCTGAGCTGGGAGCCCGACATGGGGCTTGATCCCTGGACCTGGAGATCATGACCTGAGCTCAAGGCAGATGCTTGGCCATCTGAGCCACCCAGGCGCCCCTACCTACATCCAGACTTTTTTTTTTTTATATATTTGTATAATACTATATAGAATGAATATGAGTGGTATATATTATGTATGTATGTATGTATGTATATAATAATATTTCATATCTATCCACCATGCTGAAACTCTCAGTAGGGTAATACATTTTTTAAACTGAGCTTCTTTTTTCCCCCTCAGTATTCAATGAAATACTAATTATCTGATCATCTTCAAACAATTAGCGTTTATCTCTTCCAATATTTATACCAAGTATTTTTCTCTCTTGCCTTGTCACATTAGTGAGAATTGCCAAAACACTATTGAATTGTAGTGTTATTAGCAGGCATCCTCTCTGTTTCTCAATATGATGTAAAAGTCTATTGTATTACTCAATTTAATATATTAGTTGTGTTGTGTTGGTTTCTTCATATTAAGAAAATTTCCTTCCTTTTCTATTTTACTTTAGAGCTTTTTCATGTTAATCAGAAGTGATTCTGAAACTTTATCAAAGGTTGTTTTGATAAAATGTTTTAGTAATATTGTATTTCCCCCACAATTTGTTAATATAAAAATTTTATTGATAGAATGCTAATGATAAAACTTCCTCAAATACCTGAAATAAACTTTATGGTGTACTCTTAATACACTGCTGGATTTTGTTTACAATTTTTTTTTTTAGAATTTTCACATATTTGTAGGGTACCTGGATGGCCCAGTCAGTTAAGCATCTGACTTTTTATTTCAACTGAGGTCATGATCTCATGAGATGGAACCCCGCTCTGGGCTCTCTGGTGAGTGTGGAGCCTGTGTAAGATTCTCTCTCTCCCTTTCCCTATGGCCCTTCCCCTCTTCTCTCTCTCCCTCTCTCTCTCTCTCTCTAAAAAAAAAAAAAAAAAAGAAAAGAAAAGAAAGCATTTTCCCATATTTATAAGTAAAATTGGCCTATAATGTTTATTTTTGTATATTTTGTCTTTATCAGATTTTGGTGTAGGCAATACTCATACCTTGAGAAGCAGATAAAACCTACTGTAAAATCACATTTAATTTTTTTTCAAATTCTTTTTATTTGTTGGTCTGTTCCAAAAAAATCTTAAGAGACCATGATAACGATGTTCAAATTGTTTAGGGTCTAGTATCAGAAGAGGGATTAGATTCTGAGAGTCTCTTTTCTTCATTTCCTATATTTACTTTTTACAGATTTATTTATTTATTTATTTATTTATTTATTTATTTATTTTAGAGAGAAAGAGAGCACAAGCAAGGGGAGAGGGAAAGAGAGAGAGAATCTCAAGCAGACTCCCTGCTGAGCACAGCCCGACATGGGGATATATCTTAACCACCCTGAGATTGTGACCTGAGCCTAAAAAGAGTCTGATGCTCAACTGACTAAACTACCCAGATGCCCCTCTTCATCTCCTTTAATAACATCATACTAATGCAGGGCCTGATTTTCCAACTAATTCCTGACTAAACTACCCACACTTATTATTCTTCTGCTTCGACTTTTTTTTTCTGTGTTATGTTGTTGGATTGTACTACATTGTTTTTCACATATGTGTATCATCCTCCAAAAGAGATTACTGTCAGTATAATTGTATTTGCAAGGCACGATTGCTTCCAAAATATTGCCACCATATGTTCTCTAAACGCTTTGCTGAATTAAAAAAAGATGTAATTATACAAAATAATTTTGTGGTTGATATTCTATTAGTATCAGACCACCTTCCCAAACAGTATTTATTTGCATCTTGTTCTTTCAATATCATTTTTCAAGTGTATTTAATGGCACACATTACATTGTTTTATAATTAAAGGTATGTATATCTGTTGCCCAAATTCAAGGGTGAAGTCCAAGTCTTGTCTACCTTTTTTCTTTTCACATGCATTGCAGCACTGAGTACACAATAGGTGACAATAAATGATATGTGAATTAATAAGTTGGTTCTACATACCTCTGTAGTCAAGTCATGCATCATAAATAAATTGGAAAGAGTAAATGTGTTTATATACAGTGAAAATCATTTACTTGAAATAATAACTCAGCAACTGATATCATGAGTCCTGCATTCAAGACTCATCCAGAATATTGTTCAGCTTTACCACCAAATCCTTCCCTTAATAAAACAAACATTAACCAACTCAAAATAACATTTCTCTAAATATTCTAGTAGGAAGTTTAGTGACTTCTCATAAAAAATGTGTTTGAGGAGCTCAGATGGTTAAACATCTGCCTTTGGCTCAGGTCGTGATCTCAGGGACCTGGGATTGAACCCTGCATCTGGCTCCCTGCTCAGAAGGTGCCTGCTTTGCCGTCTCTTTCTGCCTGCCTCTCTGCCTGCTTGTGATCTCGCTCTTTGTTGTCAAATCAATAATAATTTATTTTTAAAAATGTGTTTGACTATAAAGAAATTAAGAATGTTTAATCATTTTGCTTTAGAACCCCCGTGAACAGCATATTGTTCTACTTTTACAAAGAAATACGCTATTACTTGAAATGTGCTTTGCTGGCAAAATAAAACAAATTTAAAACACACACAGTGATGCAGATATACTAGCTGTTCTTAACGTCAAAATTTTGTCATATAATTGGATTATCCCATCTTCAAATATGAAGTCCACATAGCTTTGTAATAACAAATGTTAATTCTAATGACAATTCTAATTCTAAGGCCTCTGTTCTTTTTTTAAAAAGATAATTATTCAAAATAAAATTATAATTCATTTTTAAGGAGAAGTTAAAGTTATGGTTGGGTATAATCCAAAAGGCGTGACTAAAGCATTAGTAGGCGCTAAAGAAAAAAAAAAGTAAAAGCCACGAAGCAAAAACCAGCATTTCTTGTTTATGTGGGAGATAGAATTTATATGGATAGAAGACAATTGCTCCATTCCCGACAAAGAAAATAAGGCGCCACGAGACCTCTTTCTCTGGAACTACCTTCAAACAGGATAGATTCCTATATTTCTCCAGTATCTTAGCAATGATAATCATCTAGCCTTACTTGAAGGCAGAGGACAATGTGAAGAACCTAGATGGTAGTTATTAACACACACTAAAGGCAAAAGGCTCTCAGTGTGTAAGCACTGATAAGATATTAGAAGTACAAAGAGGGCAGGATTTCAGTATCAGAAAGTATAAGCGTCTTTCTCCTGTCCTTAAATCTTCCCTTACCCACCTTCAATTCCAGCCAGGGTCAAAGAATGAAATCACTCCCTGGAGTACCCTTCCAACTCCCAGCTTCCACCCAGCTCACTTGGTCAGATTCTCAGAACTAAGCCATGATCTGCAGCCTCCTGTATCCATGTGCAACTAATGCAAGTGGAGAAAAAGCACAACCATCCTGTAAGTCTCACTTCCATCCCAGCACCACTAACCACCATGGGCCCTTATGGCTGCCTGGCAAATATATTAACTCATTTGTGTCCAACCTCCTCCCCTTATTTCATCATTTCTACTCTTTACAAGAGGAGTCTCTCTCTCTCAGTTAATGACTTCTGTTCCCTACCTCCCGGGAAGGATGTCCTCTATCACGTTCTACCACCCCCTGCTTCTGCCGCAGAGGCTGCTTCACTCCTGGTGCACAGTGTGCCTTCTGGTGCTCCAGGCCACGGTCACTTACCCGTCCTTCTGAGCATGCGCTGTCTGGCTCCAACTGTCTCCTTTCTGCTGCATCAGCAGTTTCCTCCTCTCTTCTGTTTTTTTCCCATCACTCCACAAATATGCTATCATTTCTCCCAACTTACAAAAAGAATCCTCGTACTCTTATTTCACTCTCCTGGTAATACTCCAGCTCTCTACTTCCTTCTCTAGCAAAATTCCTCGGTAGTGTTATATAGGCTTGCTCTTTCTGATTTATGTCCTCCTGCATTCTTTTGAAACTACTCTGGTGAGACTTTCATGCCCATCGCCTTAGCTGAACAGCCCTGGTTAAGATCACTGATGGTTAATTCTTAGCAGTCATCTTCTTTGATGAGATAGCATTTAGCACAACCGATGACTTCTTTCTTGAAAACTTCTTCACTGTCCTGCACATTCTCCTGTAACATTGGCGACTTCTCAGGGCTTTCTTGGACTCTCACTATCTCTCTGACCCTGAACACGACACCTTGAACCTCCTCTGTTTTCTGATCATGATCGTAGGATCCCATTCTAGTCCAAAATGACTGAGACTCTCTCGTGTCTATGATTGTCCTAAAGTTCTTCATTGAGCCCCAGGACCTTGTAGCATGATGTTTAACCAATTCCACTCAGGTACTTTTTGCACATCTTGAAATTAGCATGTCCAATATTAAACTCTTCATTTTTCCTTCAAATCTGGTTTTTATAGCACCCCGTGCCTCCCAAACCCCTCCCCAGACTAATGACAGCACAGATTATCCAGGCCACACACTTTAAATCATTCTTTATTCTTTGATTTCTCTCCTATTCCTCATTCAATTTCTCCTGAAATTTTGCCGGTCTGGGCCACTATCCAAAATCTGATCACTTTTTACCACCTTTTCTGTACTGTATTGAATCCAGCCACCATCTTCTCTCTTCTGGAATATTGCTTAGATAACACCAAAGTTGGATTATCAAATAAGGTCTCCAAATCAAGTCTCCTTCAGTACCAAGTTTCATTAATAATAATTTCAGGAGTGTAACTACTTGTGAGATGGTACGAGCAGAGACCTTGAACTCTACTGTGAATCCTCTGGCCCCTTTCTTGTTGTCTTAGAAACTCTCAAGACCATGGTAACTGATGAGGTTTTAAGTGAGGGTTATAATAACCAAGAAACTAAAAAAAAATTAGTTTCATTAGGAAACTAATAATCACAGATGGAGTCATTTTGGTAGTGAAAAATAACACACATGACATAACCCTGGGAGAGTCATATCCTATAAAATCCGTGAAGTCAAGGTTTGTTGACCACAGGCCATTGCTGAGAATGGTGCATCCTAGTGAAAGTATCCCGAAGATCAGGGTGGTTTTATTAGCATAAGCAACTTAGCATTTTTGCCAGGAGGTCTGACCTGTCTGCAAGAAGAACAGACCTGATCATTGTCTCCTTTATGTGGCCCTCCAATCCCCATGTAAAGGGAGTGAATCACAGACTTCCTGTTTTGCATAAATAAGACCTACCGATTTCACAAGGGTAATATTTTTCAATGCACTCATTCTCTTGTCCTCGTCCTTGTCATCCCTCCAGTCTATTCTGAGCTAGCAACCGAACAGCTCTTTTCAAAAGCAAGCTCCAAGGTGTCACTTCTCAGGCTTTGGCACTTGCTTTTCTTCCTGGGCTTCATTGCTTCCTCCAGATGCACTCCAAGCTTACTCCCTTGCCAGCCTCAGTTTGAGCTAGCTCCTCAAATGTCACTGCCCTGGCCACCCTACAGAAAACTGTAATCCCTGAACACAGTCACACGGCATGGCTCACCTCTCTTTGTAAGTTTTCCATGAGAACTTCACTGTCTAACATGTTACACGTTTTACTTACATGTCGTTTTTATTTTGGGGGTTGAGAATGCAGGCTCCATAAAGCCAGTAGGGTGTGTGTGTATGTCTGTTTTGTCTGTCTTATTCTCTTTATATACTCAGAACCTACCTGGAAATGTGTATCGTCTGTAGTAGGAATTCAATAACTATTTGTTGGGTTCATGAATAGGTTTTCTTGTTCTTCTTTTTAATTTCCTTTCAATGTGTGTTTTCTATTCTTGATAAAACTTGCTAGTAGTTTCATCATGTTATTATTTCCTTAGAAAATCAGCTCTGAGTTTTATTCATTAATTCTTTTCATCTGCTTTCTAATGCATTATTTTTTATGTTTATTTCTTTTTTTAAGGTCCCTGTTTTTTCTGATTCCTGACTTATTGTCATCCTTTCTTAGGCCATATAAATATTTTATAATATTCATATTATACATACAGAATATAATATACCTATCCCTCTGAGCATAATTTTAGCTATAGCCTTTTTGGGTTTTGTATAGAGTATTTACCTAATGTTCTGTAATTATAGGTTTTGTTGTTGTTGTTGTTGTTGTTTTACTATTTTCCTTTTAAGCAGGAGAAGGCTGGGCAAAATATTTAACATTTACAAAATTTACTGTTTTTCTGCCATTAATATACAAACAAGGGCAAGTGGCCAGAGACTATACATGTCCCGTAGTAGGGAAAAGATTTATTGGAGAAGCCACTTGGAGACAGAAGCAGAAACAAATGTGCAGAAGTCTCCTTGCCTACTACATCCTAAGACAGCACATAGGGTTCTATAAGGGCTGGATTTAACTCTGGATGACTGACTCCAGCCCTTGGACCTGGAGCTTTTAAACTTCACTTGGGGAAGCACAGGCTTTTTCTCTAGTGTGACCAAGGGCCGGGACACACTACAAAGCAAAGTGGCAACTGAGAATTTATGTCTGGCAGGCTCAGGAGCCTCATTCCTTGGCATGATTAGGGGCTGGGGGATAAGTCTTTGGTTTGCAGCTAGATGTATAAGAATATCACTATTCATAGGGAAACAACCAATCTCTCTCCTGGTATGATTGAGGACAGGGTCCAAACCTGTCATTGTCCAGGATTGATTGCCTAAGCACTGGGCTGAAGCCATTTTCCATGATCTTTGCAGAAGACTGATTCTTTTTCTAGAAGTTAGGCCATAGGCCATGAGCGTTGGACCAGTTAAACCTTGCATCGCAATTTTTAATTCAATATCGGTAATTTAAAATTCTTGCCTGGATTTTTTCCACTCTTTTAATTGACTTAGATTCCTTTGGGGCCCATGTTGTTTTGTTAAAATTAAATGGCATCTGCAAAGGAAATTAATTCTCTAATTTCAGTGTATAAAGCTGAATAGAAGTGTGTGTGGTCAACTTTAAAAATTATACAATTTGGATTTATGGCCTTATTTATTTTTTGACTACTTGATCTTTATGGGAAAAAAGAAGGAAACCAAATATTCTAACTGCTGTACTTTCTGTATTAAGTCCTTTGTATATTTTCTGCAGTTTTGCACTTTTAAATGCTTTGTTATTTAGCAGGAAAAAAAATAAACATCAGCTTTTCATTTGGGTTTGCACATATTATTTTAAGCATTCTTGTTTGGAGTTATTTTTTGCTTCAACTTTATCCTATCTCAACATTGTGACTCCTGCTTTATTTTGTTTGCCTTTGACTGACATATTTTCCCCCTTTTAACCTTTTTGTGTCCTTTTGCTCCAAGCATACCTCTCATACATAGTCTATGGATCTGCTCTTTTAAAGCCATTCTGAGAGTCCATTTTTATAGGTGTTTGATTTACAGTCATAATAAAATAATTTGGTCCTAACTCTTTGAATTTGTTTCGTAATATAAATTCTTGACTTTATTATTCCCTTTTCCCTACCATATTTGCATATCTTTGGTGTATTTTGTTTTGTGCATTTCTGTGTAGGGTTTTTCACGATGACAGTTTGGAAGGCTTATAAATACTCTGGTGCTATTTGTATGAGTTTGTCTTTTTTAAAAGTGACACCATATGAATTCTTTCTCTTTTTAGTAATTAGAAAATAACTTTAGGTAGTTTTCTTTAATTTCTCCATGATGATTTGTTAGTCTTAACATTTACTTACTCCCAACTATCCTATTTCCAAGTGGGTCCTTCTGCTTTCAGCAATGCCCTAATTTTCTCTCCTCTCTCGCTTTGATTGTAGCTTTTATTCCTGTGGTAGTTTTATTGTGAAATTTCAGTTCTTCCCTGAAGGGCTGCCAGCTTGCTTTTCAACTACTTACATGGGCTTTTCTTGTTTTGTTTCATCTCATATTTTAATGTTAACAGACTGTTTTTACAATGATTATTTCTTGAAGATTTTTTGCAAGTGTAGAGAAAGACTTTTCTGTGAATTTGTGTTTTTCTGTTTCTTGGATTAATTCTTTCAATGTGCATCATTTGTCTACTTTTTGTTTATTACACTCCTTCCTAATTATGTTTCTCGAATAATATCCATGCAGAGCTTCCGTGTGGATCCTTTGTACTTACTGTAAGGGCCTATTTAGCCAGAGCAATTCCATCCCGTTAAACAGTGATTTTGTTGTTTATGCAGTAAAACATAAACTGACCCTGCCCCCCCCTCAGGGAACTTAAAAGCAAGTCTGGGAAACCAGTCCCAGGTAACAAAGCCCAAATACAAGGGTGGGTCAGGCCAGGTGGAGGTATCCAATCAGTGGGGGCGCATACTGTCTCCCTAGCTACCAAGGAGTATGGGCCCCGCCCTTTGGGCGCCATTTGGGTGCCAATTCTGACCAAGGTGATAGGCTAGTTCAAATATCTACTAGGGTGAATTGTAATTCAATTGGCCACCTGTGTGACCTAGCATGACTGTGCAGCTTTCTCTGTGTGTTACAATCTCATTGGCCACCTGTGTGTGGTCAGGCCCAACCACATGGCCTTTGCTCTATAAAAGCTAGTCTGTAAGGCAGAGAGAGGTCACCTTTTTGTAAGAGACGGCCCTGACCAGTTGGTTTGATTCTCAGTGCTTGGTGCGAAATAAAGCTTTGCTTGACCTTCGCTTTGTATCAGTCTCGCTCTTTTAATCATGGACCCATTATCAAGGGACGTTTCACATACTTCTCATTTTTTTTAAAGATTTTATGTATTTATTTGAGAGAGAGAGAAACTGAGCATGAGTGGGGTGAGGGGCAGAAGGAGAAGCAGACTCCTCACTAAGCAGGGAGCCCAATGTGGGACTGGATCCCAGGACTCTGGGATCATGACCTAAACTGAAGGCAGATGCTTAACTGACTGAGACACCCAGGCATCCCTTACTTCTCATTTTTTAACTAAGAGGATTCCATCGAGACCAGCTAGTCCCTTGAGGTTACTGTGGGGGTTCTAAACTTGAGGGGAGAGGGGGGTGAGCAAAGGATCTGAAAATGTTCCATTTTTTGTGTGTGCCGGCACATATCTGCTATATCCTCTGACTTAGTATGTCTGTCTTCAAGACTGTTATGTTGCCCACTGTAGACTGAGCCTATCACTCAGAGAAATCTCTGTGGCTTCCAGGATGTATAGAGAGATCTATATACATAGCAAACGTCAGTGGTTTGGTGTGTTTGTTTTTTTTTTTTTTTTCCTTCCTCTGTATTACTTATCCCCAAATTATTTCTCATTATAAGGAGACTAGTGGGCAAAAAGTTATGAAAATAAGTCATTCCTCCTTCTGGAATTCTTCTTGGCTTTTCCAAGTAGTATGGAACTCTGTCTTCCCTGCTCCCACCACCCGAGGGGGTTCCTAGATTTTCCTCTTGGCCTGTCTGCCTTCTTCAAATAGTAGCAATGGCAGTCTTGTTAAAATCTGAAACTGCAGGCACTGGCTCTGGGTGTTTGCTCTCCATTTAGGCCAAGGCTCTTCCACATTTGGCCATATTCTTCAAAAGCTGTCCTTTGGAGTTGAAGCCAATTCCTGATTTCATTGAAGATGTAAGTTTTGTAGTTCCTGTTCTCTTTGTTCGTAGCTGTGGGCTTCAGAGAAAAGAAGAGAGGAAAGAACATGCTATTTCTTACCAGAAGCATTACAGTGTTGTTTTGTTTTTTAAGCTAATAAATCATTGTCATTATGCTTGACTACACTCCTAGTCTCTGGTCATGTGTCACGCGGGATGGTATCTGAGAACTCCAAGCGTGCTCATGGTTGCTTAGCAACTAGAGCTCTGTTCTTCTTTCCAGCAGCCTGCCCCGTCCCTACCCCGACATGGCCCAGCCCACCCTTCCTTAAAATAGAGTGTGTGGTACCATGAGTCACTTGGAAATGGTCCTCTAACTACAGAGAAACACCCGTGGCTTCCAGAGAGATTTAAAGGGGGGGAACCTATTCAGGAGGAGGGGGAAGGACACTGATCTAGATAGACAGTAGAAATAAAATATTTGGGGTTTCACCCGCTAAAGCAGGAGGTCCAGGTAAAAGTAAGCTATACATGCCCAGACTTTCTTGGTTGCCTTAATAACATGGTTTTTCATATGTTAAAACTATTAAAAAGAAAAAGATTACATGTAAATGAGGTAGATAGTAAATTGGAGGTGGAACAGTAATAGTCTAGGCGGCCCTTTTGGGATAACGCCTGAAAAGAGGTGTGTGTCCCAGAGATAACACCAGGAGGAGAAAATTTCTATCCATGTTTAAACAGATCAAGTTGCATCTGTGCTAGGGGCTTCTGGGACACCAAGACTGCATAGACAATCTCAGGTGAGAACAATGGCGGCAGCCTGCAGCCTATGGTCCATCTGTTCTTTCTTGGGCCTTCCTGAATATTCTGACCAGCTCCACAGGGACAGAGGGAATACAACAGGGAGTCACCAGAAACATTTATACCCCCAAAGTGGTTATTACTATCCAAGAATGGAAATAGGTCCTTAAGATACAAATTATATTTTAAGAATGTAAACAATTTTGAACAAAATAAGTTTGTTTGACAAACAAAAGTGACTCAGTTCTTAGGCATCAGATAATTTCTACATAGGATATGCCAAGATGATGAAATGTCATTTTTCCCCCCAAATTCATAAACATTTTTAGGGGACATGAAACTTATAAAAATCAACCAATAATATATACTGCAAGTAACAAAATATTAATAACTAATGATATTTAAGTGGAAATATTTACTAAAAGTAGACAACAGAAACCTCTTTAATACAATTATGTTTAAAACTACTTACTATGTGTGGGACTTTAATATTAGCAATTTTCTAAGTGGCAAAAATTCTGAAACTTCATTAAGTATGAATTATAGGTTAAAGCACCAACATTTTGCATGATAGGCAGTATAAATAAAATTTTAATCAAGTTTATTATTAAATCTTTAGAGAAATTTTTAACACTATTAAGATTACAAAATAGTCCTTAGTGATAAGCCTAAACTAAAGACATAAATCTAGCCCATTCTGTTGACAAGCCTCCATATCCAGCTGAATGAAATTTCTGTACCTCCCATCCAGCAGCCACCAGGACTTCCCACAGTTCTCTGGATCACATAATTTGATTTCTTGAATTTCAATTTATTTTAGTAAAAAAAGAAAAAGAAAGATTATTGACATCTACAAGCAGACAGGATGGTTTGCCTGGTTTTTAAATAAACAAGAGCACCACATGAAGAATAGTTAGGTAGGACACTCTAGTGTTTCACAACCCATGTGCAAGTGGGTATAATCTTGTCATCACTCTGCAGACCAAGCCACAGGGGCTGGAAACCAACACTGGCCAGACGGCCTCCTCCAACTAATGTACTGGCAATAACATTCCCATACCCCTTGCATTTAAAAGAGATTTACATGTTATTTTTGCTCTGCCAAAAAATAATCACAACAAGTCTTCTGTGTTTAATGGAAATGAAAGTAATGGACTTTTGCCATCTTCAGTGGTAAATTACTTTGAAGCTATGTTCAAATAGAGATGTTATCTAAAGGCTAAAGTCCTGACCAACAGAACTAAAAAATAATACCACCAAACACAGCTCCTCACATCTTATAACATAATGGCACCTATATTGTCTCAGATTACTATGTTTCAGATTTTCACAGAAAAGTCTTTTTATTATCTCTTGGATAAAAATATTTTTAAATCATGTTTTATTCAGTGCTAAGTTCTATGAGGTTTCTCTAGGGAACTTCTGAAACAATGATCCGATAATATCTTCAGACTACACTTACAAAAAGGGGACAAAATTACAGGCATGGAAAATATATCTACAAGTGTTCATGTCTTTAACCATTTTGAAAAAATGTCGCCTTACCTGGGAGCTTTGGCATGGGATTTCTGCACGATTATTTCTTGCTTTTTGCTCTCCACTATCAGTTAAAATAATGATACTTGTCTGCCTGTAAAAGGATGGATGAAATTATCTCCTCCCTGGGATCAATCTATTCAAATTTTCTCTTTTTATTATTCTAAGCTTTATTTCTCCATTTAAGGCATATTAGAGGGAAATTAGCTTATTTGGGAAGTCATGGCATCAAATTTCCTCTGGAAAAAATTTTTAGCTTATTTTGAAAGCGTATTTCCACATATAAACTCTAGAATCCTAAAACACTGACAAATGACTGTTTCCCAAGTACTTTGGAAAACTGGGACAGTGAAAACCCTTCTTTAATTTTTTCTAGGAATAATTTTCTCAAAAGGTACAGATGACTAAATGAACCACAACTTTTTGCCTTTTTAAAGAAAAAAGAAACTTCTTCCTTGCCTACTTTTAGAGGAATTCAACCTGAGTTGTACAGAATAAACAAGTAGGTAGAAATACAGTCATTGTCAAATCTTACAAGACAGCTGAAATTAATTATATATGTGACAAGTGAGAAAGTGGGAGTATTTCACAAGAGGAATAAAAAATTGAATTCAGCGCTCAGAGTAAAGCTATCAGTCAGATAGATAGCTAGCTGTTAGAGACTCTGGAGAAATGAACTGAAATGTTGTCTCAGTAAAAGGACAGAACAGACGAGGGATATATTTCAGATGTTTTAATCACCTGCTGCTCACGCAGAATTCTCAGATCACATGCAGGTGAGTAAATACAAGTGCTTTATTACCTGCCCTGAGCCACCGGAAGCCTTTTCCACGTAGCAGAGGCAGGTACAATGGCTTCCCCTTCTGCCTGCCTTCCCCTCCCCCGCTCGAGCTGTTTGCAGCGGGTCTTTGCTGCCCTGGCTGTCTTTAGCTCAGCGTGCAAAAGGAAGGCGCGAGTTACGTGTGATCACAGCCATGCTTTGCACGTCTCCCGGGCTATGATCGACTCTGCGCCGGACTTGAAATTTTAGAAGACAAGAGGCGGTGAACATGCATTTACTGAGCGCTAAACACTGCACCAAGTACTCTTGATGTGGTAATTTACTTAATCTTGGCAAAATCCGATGACTTGGGTATTATTCTCACTTTTCTATTTCTGAGGCACAAACGTCCCCCAAAGATCACGCAATCGGGAAGAAACAAAGTCAAAATCCAAAAGCCTTTTTTCTTCAATGAGGGAATGAAGTCAGAGAAAATGGCTAACCGGCATGTGGAATGGTCTTTATATGTCCAAGAATCAAATAAAAAATAGCAAATATTTCTACAAATGAGAGATCTTAGGATGGAAATCCTAGGACAAGGGACCAATATGCCACTGATTGATTTATTTATCACACAGTTCTAAGTTTAGAAAATACTCCCTGCCCCACACCCACTTACCCACTCACACACACTGTGCACTGTTGCCATTGTTCATTCAGGTTAGGGAACTTTGATCTCTGGGACCCAGGGCATTTTCAATTTCAATGGTGGGTGTAATGAAATATCCCCAGTTCCATTTTCACAGAAAGGCTGAGAATCTTGTTCAATCGTACAACTCTGCGGACTGCATTTTCTTTTCAATCAGTGTGTTATAGAAGCGGAATTTGCTTTTTCTTCAGATAAGATCTCATTTTTCTGCCTGAGACCTACTGGGAGGGTTGGCCATAAACACTTAATAGATCTTCAGAATCCTATTTGTATGATGCACTTACCAGGATACTAACCATTCACACTATTGGGATAGGCTTTCTGGTTGTAAAGAGTTAAATCAGGTCCCTAAACTTTCTTTGGATATCTCTCATTTCTTCCCTTCACCTTCTTTCCAGATTCGTTTCAAGCTGGAGTTTTCATGACTTAAGAAATATTCAGTCAACCACAGTGCGTTTGCTTTGAAAAAAGGGACCCATTTTGGGCTCACAAGCTCAAAATTTATTAAAGAATTACAAAATAATACATGATATATACAAAACTATATCTAATATATTCACAAATATGGGATATAATACCATCAATATCAGTGAATCCAGCCCTCAGTTTATAAACTAGAATACTTTAAAACCATTTTACAAGATGGTGCCATGTTGTTTTCCAAAGTGGTATACCAATTTGCGCTCCCACTGATAGTACATAAAACTTCCTATTGTTATAGGTCATTAACAACTCACGATTTCCCAAAAACCTTAATTTTAAGGAATTGAGTGTGAAAAAGTATCTCACTAAGGTTTAAATTTTATTTTCCTAATTCCTAATGAGGCTAGGCATATTTTCATGTATTTTAGCCACTCATATTTCCTTTTTGATAAAATGTCTATTTGGTTTTTTCTCCCTTTTTTTCTGTAAAACAATTGGTCTTCTCAATTATTGATTTGTGTATGTTTTTCATATATTCTGAATAGTGATTCTTTGCTGGTTGCGTGTTGAAAATATCTTTCAACATGTGTAACTTGTCAATCTTGGTGGGGATTTTTTTGTGTGTTTGTTTTGTTTTGTTGATGAACAAAGCCAGTAATTATAATGTAATCAGATTGTCAATCTTTTGTGGTTAGAAATTTTTGTCTTAACTTAGAAATCTTTCCTACTGATGCCATAAAGATGTCTTTAATTTCTAAAAAATTTTAAAATCTCCTTTGTACATTAGGTAATTAGAACATCAGAAATTTTCTGTGTATGGTGTGAGCCATCAAACCAATTTCATTTTTTTTTCCATATGAATTAGCAATGCCACCCACCTTTGGCAGATCAAGTTCCCCTATATCCATAGGTATTACTTAGGCCCTTGATTCTGTAGCATTTTCAGTCTGTTGGTTGCCCTAATGTGGTAACTCTCCAACAATTTTTGTTAACTGATAGGGAAGTTCCCCCATATTCTTTAGCAAATGCATCTTGGCTCTTCTTGGGCAATTTTTCTTTCTTATAAGTTTTAGAATTAAGTCCTGTTGAAATTGTGACAGAAATGGCTTTAATATGTAGAAAAATGTGGGAAGATTCAATGTCTTAATCATACTCAGTCTCCATAGTAGCACCACGGAGCATCTCTTTCATTATGTCAATGTTAGTATCTTCTAATAAAGTTTATCATTTTCCCCATATAGGTCTTAATGCAATTTTAGTTACATTTTTCCAGTTGTAACCTTTTTTTTCTGTTATTGTAAATGTTATTTCTCCTAGTATATCACATCCCTAGTTTGTTATTACTGATGTATATGAATGCAATTGATTTACATAATTTTATTTGATAGACAGAGAATTAACTTATTATTTCTAATAATTTATTTACAGATTATTCTAAGGTTCTAGTAGATAGCTGGATGATCTGCAAATGCCATTTATTCATTCTTTTATGTATATAATAGTATAAATAATAACATATATTATATAATATAGTATATATAATATACTACATACTGTATATATAGTATGTATACTATATATATATGTGTATATATATTTTTTGTTTGTTTGTTTCTTTTTCCTGCCTGCACATGCTGTTCTTCTTGAGGTTATACTAACTTCACGGAAAAAAATAGGGAAATAGTCCTTCATTATCTGTAGTCTGGGAAGATGTATATATTCCTTGAAAATGAAGCCCCAGCTCTGATGTTTTCTTCCTAGGAAGATTTCTAACCACTGATTCAAACTCTTTCATGGTTAATCGAGTGTGGTGTTCAGATTTTCTATTTCTTCTTAACAGAAATTTATTACTTTTATTTTGGTAAGAATTTGTCCATTTTGTCTAAGTCAGTGGTTCTCAACCAGGAGTGATCACCCTCAGGGAACATTAACAATATCTGTAAACAATTTTGGCTGTCATAACGGTGGGTGGGATGAGGTGCTGCTGGTGACTAGTATGAAGAGGCCGTGGTTGCTGCTAAATACCTTACAATGCACACAGCCGCTCCCCCTACACTCTCTCTCATTCTCTCTCTTTCTCACACACACACACCCACCCCCCAAAGAATTATTCAACTCAAATGTCAACAGGGCTAAGGTTGAGAAACACTGGCCTAAGTTTCAAATTTATTGGCAGAGCTATACTATTAGCATTGCTTTTCACTTTGGCTAAGTATTTTTTCCTCATGTTAATTTATGCCTTCTTTATTCTTATTTTCCTGATTAACATCAATATTTTCAATATTGGCATTTGTATATTTGTATATTTGCATTTTCAAAGTACCAATTTATGGCCTTATTGATTCTCACTATTAAATGTTCATGTGTTCCTTCTACTTTCTTTGTATCTATTAGGTTCTGTGATCTTTCGTTTTTCTTTCTCTTCCTTTTATATAAAATTTAAGCCTATAAATTTCCCTTTTATTATATATTTGCATATTACACATTTTTGTGAAATATTACCTTTACAGTTCAGTTCTACATATTTTAAATTTCAATTACAATTTCTTCTTTCAACCACAATTATATAAATGTATAATTTTTAATCTCAAAATGTATGGAGTTTTCTACTTATTCTTTGGTTCTTGATTAATAATTTAAATTCTTCTGTAGTTAGAAGAACACAATGTATGGAACTGATTTTTAAAAAATCTGTTGTGATTTGCTTCATGAACTTGTTATATTGTCATTTTATTATATGTTCATATGTTCTTGATAAGTGTGTGTTTTCATATTGTGAGGTACATGGTCCTAGATATGTACAGCAAATTAAACTTGTAGATTATGTTTTACAAATAGTCCCTACATGTAAGAATATTTTGAGAATGTCACGTATCAATAGCCATGACTGAGCATTCTGATCTGTTGTTTCCTGGAATAGCTGTCTCAGCACTGAAACTCAGTCCTCTTCACTTCATTCAAAAAATGCAGTGAGGTTGGTGAAAACTTAGAATCCCTAACTTTCAGTTTAGTTGATGTTTTCTAGACCATTAAATACATAAATTCTGGAGGAAAATTATGATCACAATCATCATTATCATCAAATTGTGCTTTTCAAAAATGGTGGAGTTGAATATAATTTTAGTAGAGGAACATGGAGACAAAGAAAGAGCTGGCCTTTTCAATCCAGGATGTCACTCTTCTAACTAGTGTTTTTGATGAATGGTTAAGGAATGAGAAGAAAGAGTTCTTTCCTTCTTTGGGATAGACAAATACTGATTATGTGAGCAGTAACTACCAGGACAGACATGAAATCATTAACTCAAGGTGTATAGTAACCAGTTCTAGTACGTAAAGAATGACTTAAATTTAACTATCTTTGGGAAATTAAAATTTAAAGGGACATGCTTTATTTGAGTAAGGTAGCTTTTATAGGAATTTAAAAAAAATAAGAAAGAAATATGGAAAGATCTGTCCGGAATCTTCATTGATCATGAAGTATATCTTTGAGTAAAAGTAAATCTCAGAAGTCATGGGCTACTGGGTTGACTTTGGGTTGATTTCTCCTCTTTGGAGCTTTTGTATGTAGCACATATTGCTGTATCGAAAAGTATCTCTTTTATCCTCACTGGGAAAGAGTTATAAACAGTTTTAACCCTGTATTAGATATGCACACCGGAGAACTGAACATCAAGCTCTAGTCAACTAAAATAGTAAATATGAACCTACTAAGCCTGGCTTCTTAACTCTGACCCTGGACCCCACCTATTAACTTATAGGGCAAAGATATTTTAACAATCCATATAGGTTTCAATAACTTCATAAAGTTATCTTTAAATGACTCCATTATGCCTCCATCAGAAAGGATGAATACCCAACTTTTGTATCAACATGGTCAGGACTGGAAGAGATTATGTTGAGTGAAATAAGTCAAGCAAAGAGAGTCAATTATATGGTTTCACTTACTTGTGGAGCATAAGGAATAACATGGAGGACATTGGGAGGTGGAGAGGAGAAGTGAGTTGGGTGAAATTGGAGGGGGAGACAAACCATGAGAGACTGTGGACTCTGAGAAACAGACTGAGGGTTTTGGAGGGGTGAGGATGGGGGTTTGTGTGAGCTTGGTGGTGGGTGTTATGGATGGCACGTATTGCGTGGAGCACTAGGTGTGGTGCATAAACAATGAATTTTGGAACACTGAAAAAAATTAAAATTAAAAAATAAAAAAAAGTGGGAAATTTAAAAAGAACATACTTTTAGGAAATCAAGGTTATATCCAGAGTCTGACTAAAGAAGCACTCCAGTATAATGAAAATAAAAAGCCTTTCGGTAAAAAACAAACAAACAAACAAACAAATAAAACTCCGTGATTTTCAGTGGATATCCAGAGAATGTCCAACAGTTTTACCCCGAGTATTTTTAATTCTAATCTCAAACTATCAACAGGAGTGAGTTATTCTAGGAATGCCCAAAAATTATTGTAATTTTCCAACCCCAAATACTCCTTAGAGTCTTAGGGTCTAACCGTAACTTAGACATGGATTAAATTCTAGGTTATGCATTTCAAGAAAGATAGAGTCCTATAATAATAGTCTTCCAAAACTTAAAATATTCTCCTTCTTTGCTGTTTGTTTTTAAATAGATCTGTTGCAGGAGAAAGGTACCTGGGAATTAAATTATTAGTCTAGGAAACTTGGCCATTGTAATTAAAATGCCTAAAAGATAAACTGCATGCTCTTACAAAGATCATGGAAGAGAAATGGAAGTTTCTAAGATGAGTTTCTAGTTTGCCTCTTCTACTCAACCACTTAGTTTCCTACTCAAGTTTTTTCTTCCTACTTAGTTTTCTACTCAACCACCATTTAGTTTCCTAAAATGCCTAGGAGTCATCCTTAATGGAAGTGTGGAATGACATACATAGAGCAGGAAGCTAAGTGACAATTGACTGGAAATTTGGATTAATTAATAAATACTCATAATGAGCTCCAGCTAAGAAAAAAAAGTCAATAATTTTATTAATATAGTAATCCATTGCATGCATCTAACTAGATTGCTTATCACATGACTGCCTGATGTATGTTTCATGTTGTATTGGAAACATATAAACAGATAAATTAAGAATTTGAATTTAAAAGCTCTAAATTAAGAAAAATAATATTGATAAAATAGGACCAGCTGGTATGGAGACTGACACCTTGTCATATGTTTCTCTTCATCACAGTTTTATTGTTGTTGTTGTTAACCATCTGTATAGAAGAAAAATCCCACTTGGGTTCTCCAAACTACTAAATAATAACCTTATGAAAATCTGTAAAATTGTAAAAATTTGCAAAAAATGTGCTTATGTTCCTTTCATCATGGTGTCTTATAGAGGAAATTCTTCGTTTGTTCCTTTCTTCACCATCTTTTCTTCCTTATTCTGGGAATAAAATTTGTCAGTCTTCTTTAAAAGCCAACTCATCTCTATTCCTGGTCTGTGTAATCCTGTTGAAACTGACAACACCGTGTCCCAGGTCCACCTGTGGCTGGGTATCTAGGCGTGGCCAGTAGTAATTGAATCAGATAATACATAGTAATTGGGTCACTAGTAATTGAATCAAGGATAGTTATGTGATCCAGGTTAGGTTTTCCAGAGTCACCAGACTCTTGCCTGGAGCCATTAAGAAAGAGATGCATCCACTTATCTGGGCTTTCACTGATGGGGAAATACTAATACTGTAGTTATTAATGGCATGGAAGGAGCTGGCCTCATAGAGCACCTAACATGGCAGAGGTAAGAACAAAAGATAGAAAAACTGCTGCCTTGGCAAGACATCATGATTTGAACTTCTGGTTCAAACCATGTGTGAAGATATCAGATTTATCTCTTTCTTTTACGTTATCTAAGTCAAGAAATAATCTTTTTCTTAAAGATGTTTCACTCGAATGGTATTTCTGTTACTATCTGAGCATATTGAGAAATACTCAAGGTTGGTACTAGGACCAGGGTATTCCAAGATTCAGCCTCAAATATATGAAATTGGTTAAATAAGAGGTGGGTTAGTAATGATTCCCTAATCCTTACATGAAAACAGAGCACTCGTTTTGGCATTCATAGCTCATTTTGACACAGTAGATTTCAGCTTTGAATAGTTTTGTAGGTTTGACTTTCTGGCTTGTAAGGAATTATTCTGCTCTTTATTCTCTTATTTTCTCTAATAATTTCATATAGGATTTGACCTTGATACTTACCTGTTGATAATTTCTTTGAAAATTAGTTTTCCTGAACTTTTAGAGTATGCCAACATTCACATATGTGTAAGTGGAAACAGAGCCTTTTGTTAGTTGACAAGTTCTGAAGCTACTAGATTATTTGGCATTAAAATATTTTGCATTCATTTCTCATATTCAAAGTCTACTACTTTGGGGAGGAAAAAAAAAAACAGCATGTGTATCCATCTCCCTTTTCAGACCTGAATCTTTTGGCAGATTAAGAATGCTCCAATAACCATAGAATACTCTCTGATCTCCATCAGAGATGGAGAGGCATGATTTGTTTCACAGCACACTGTAACCACCTACTTCAAAGGGCTCTGCCTCTTGCCATGTCTTTCTGCTTTACTTCTGCACTTGGTAATGACTGGAGAATCACTGGCTTTGTTTTTATGATTAAGTGATATAGAGATATCTTCATCCCACCATTCCCAATAGGATGGCAGCCTATATTCTTGGAAAGAAAAGATTTCTCTGAACTTGTCTTTAACTTTGGCTCTGTAATGATGTAAATTTACCATGTATTAAGTTCATAATAAAATCTCTTCTACTTATTATTTGGAAATTCACATCAGCAAAATAATCTTTTTCCTCTAAGAGTAATGAATATAATTTGATAAACACAGTGTTCCAAAATCTTATTTGGAAACCATTTACAGTAATACATCAAATTTAGTTTTCCTGAAGCAATTTATACACACCTGACAAATGTTTATTAAATTAGTTTAATAATATACAAGAACAATTTATAAAATTTATCTAAAAGTGATCATTAAGTGTTTAAAATTTATTACATGTAGATATATAGTTTACACAGATTATTTTAAGCCATAAACTTAACTTTCAAAATCAACTTCTATTTTCATTCCATGTACTAATTGCATAACATCCAGCATTTTATTAAGATACCTATCAGTTATATTGTGCAAATGAAATTAAATATTTATTCACAGATTTTTATTTTTATTTTGCTAAGATTTTATTTATTTAAGAGAAAGAGCACATGAGCAAGGGGAATGGTAGCCAGAGGGGGGAGAAGCAGACTCCCCGCAGAGCAGGGAGCCTGACTCTGGGCTAGATCCCAGGCCCCAGGATCATGACTTGAGCCACAGACAGATGCCTAGCAGACCGAGCCATCCAGGTGTCCCAGATATTTTTGTTGAAAAAATCCTCAAAAACCTAAGTATCAAAAGTAACAGCATGCCTAGGCTCTTGAGAATTTTTCATAAACAAATTATACTAGGATGCCTGGGTGGCTCAGTCAGTGGGGCAGCTGCCTTTGGGTCAGGTCATGATCCTGAGGTCCTGGGATCGAGTCCTGCTTTGGGCTCCTTGCTCAGTGGGAGCCTGCTTCTCTCTCTCCCTCTGCCTGCCACTCTGCCTGCTTGTGCTCTCTCTCTCTCTCTCTCTCTGTGTCAAACAAATAAATAAAGTCTTTATAAATAAATAAATAAATAAAACTGAACATATGCATAGCATTATATATTATAAATGCATAAATGCAGTATCTGTTGAAGGAATGAGTAAAATCCATCCATCATGGTTAGTCTACCTTGGACTTTCAAATTATCCAGAGGTAATGTCTTGTACTTTCTGCAACAAAATTTCTTTGCTTTAGGTCATTCACATTTTCCTAGTTAAGGGATTATTTTGTTTCAATCAAACTTATGAAAAGATTTATGCTTCAAATGTAGGCTAAAATGTATACTGACAGTGGGTATACGGATCTTTATTCCTACATTATTTAATAGAGTATGGAGTTGTAAACTATGGTGATATACAGCTACAGATGATACAGATGCAAATACAGATGATAAATATAGATACGGTAGACTGAGACATCTCCTGAGTGCTAGCAGAGTGGTTGGCACATAGTCCTTTGCCTATCTTCCTGTTCAATTATTCATCTTACTTCTGGTTAAATCTGACATACAAGTAAGAAGAAGACCTAGTTGTAAAGAGTCCAGGAAGAGTATTTGGGGCAAAAGAAAGAACGCAAAGGCCTCACAGGTGAAAACAGCTGTGTTTGAGCGGCTGATTAGAGGGCAGTGTGAACAAGAGTAAAAGGGTATGAGAAGTAAGGGATGGGCAAATAAAAGCTAAATCATGCAAGACATTATAGACTCATAAAATGTTCGAAATTTTTCGAGAGCAATGGAAATCCCCTCATAGGTTTTAAATGGAGGAACAATATGGCATGATTTTTTTCTTTTAAGTAAAAAAGCTGTGTAACGATGGCTTGTAGAAGAAGCAAAATTCAGGATTTATCACCCAGGTGAGTCACCAGGAGCCCTGGATTGGGAGGTGGCCATGAACCAAGAGAAGTGGCTGTATGAGACGTTTTTTTACCTCTTGGTTGTGGCAGAGGCATGGCAAGGAAGAAGGAAAGACGAATCAGAGATGTTTCCCAGATTTCTGGCTGGAAAAACTTGGTACATGGTGTTGCTGCTTGCTAGTAGGAAGGTGACCAACTTGAAAGGAACAGATAGAGTGATAGAGAAATTTAAAAGATCCATTGAGTCTAATATGCTTGTAAGACCCTAAAATGTGTATGTCAAATAGCAGATTGGCTATGAGTGTCCAAAACAGGCATATTGGGACAGGTATAAAAGGTGTTAATGCAATTGAGAAAAACCTGTATTAATCCTAATCGATGACATATATTGATTACTTACATTATATTGCTTTAATTGCATATAGTGTGGCTAAGTAATGTTTTGGTTTTCTTTCAAAGAGCTTTCAGTCCCTGGATAAATAATCACAAGTATTTTACATAAAGAGGACAATGTCAGAGAGTCTAATCTAAGATTTCAAAATAATTTTGTGAGGCAATATCTTTCATTTAATTTCAGTCAGATTAAGAAATCACTAAAGTAATTTGAGGTAAAATAGGAGCTTTTTAGATGCAGATTTAAAAAAAAGATGCTTTTTGTTGGAATTTGCCACTTGGAACAGGTTAGGATTTTAATTGTATTCTTTGTCATTTCATCTGTTATCTATCATTCCTGTATCTTGAAATAACTCAAGGAAGAAATGAGACAACTCTTTTTGGCACTGTTATAAATAATAGCTGTTTTGCAGGAAACATTCATTTTTGACAGCTATTAATTTTTCTGGAAGACCCTTTGACTTCAAAAAAGCTGAAAAGTATTCACTTTTGTTTTAAAGGGAATTAAATATGACAATTGACATTAAAATTTTCTCATGACTGGACTTTATATTTGGATAATTAAATGAACAATTCATTCTGCAATATCAATTGACAAGTCAGGAACCAAAGACAGATGAACTTGAGGCAATCATTTTTGTTCAATGATAACTTTAAGATTGTTGTGTCATTTAATTTCTTGACAGCCTAATTTTAGGCTAACTTCAAATTATCAGAAAATACAATGATGAGAAAGATGCTCTGCTATATTTGAAGGAAGTGGGGACGATCTGTAAAAATGATCAAGTTCATTCAAATAAGCATGGAAGTAA
Source organism: Mustela erminea (assembly GCF_009829155.1). Classification (NCBI taxonomy): domain Eukaryota; kingdom Metazoa; phylum Chordata; class Mammalia; order Carnivora; family Mustelidae; genus Mustela; species Mustela erminea. The sequence goes on along the minus strand of NC_045629.1, from coordinate 10,055,677 downwards.
ATGCTACAGAAACAGGAAGCCAATTAATTTTCTCTTGAGAAATAATGCTCTAAGAGTAATTACCTTTATTAGTAAGTAGGAAAATACACATTTTAGTGAAAGAAAAGCATTTTTTGTATAAATACAAAGCAGTTGCACAAAAACAGTTATTCAAAACAGACTAATAACAGAGTATAAGCCAGATATATATTATGTATAATATACATACACACATACATACATACATACATGTGGACATATAAAACACTAATCATTCATCCACTCAAGAGAGTTACTGAGGGCTTCCTGTATGCCAGGCACATAGGCAATGTGTACAGTGATTTAAAAAAAAAAAAAAAAGTAAGTCTCCATCCCTGCCCTGAAGAAGATGAAATGCCAGTGGATAAAGGCAGACACAGAACAAGTTGCCATCAATATGATAAGAGAGGAATAGAAAAGTAATAAGGGACCCGAGACTGGCCTGGCTTCCTGTTTCAGTTTGAAGACCATGTGGTGCCTGGGTGGCTCAGTTGTAAAGTGTCTCCCTTTGGCTCTGGTCATGATCCCAGGATCCTGGGATGGAGCCCCACAACAGGCTCCCTGCTCAGCGTGAAGCCAGCTTCTCCCTCTCGCACTCTCCCTGCTTGTGTTCCCTCTCTTGCTGTGTCTCTTCCTGTCAAATAAATAAATAAAATCTTAAAAAAAAAAAAAGAAAAAAGGCTGATCTATATCTATAAATGATGCCAGAACAGAAACCTTAGGGAAAGTCTGATTTGTGCCAGAGAATCACCCTGGGGTTGTCTCCTGTCAGCCATGTTACCATGTTACCACGTTACCACTCACTCACTTCACTCATTCACCTCCTGCTGCATTTCCTCCTGCAGCACTGGCCCTCGGGGCCTTGGTGTCTGTACTGATTTGCTGAGAGGATTGAGTTTAGTAGTTTCTGCACAACAGTGCCCAGACGGAAGGCCAGTTCCTTTGCAAATGAGAAGCTATGGCACCTGACCAGGTTGTGTTGGTCTCTCCCTAACTTTTACTGTGTTTAAAACAAATTACATTGTGCTCTCTCTGCAGGAAGGTTTCACAAGCTAAGCTACGCACATGTCAGGTTATCTCTACTACATAAACACTACTGTCCCACAGGCACACTGAAACTTTACACAGAAACACACACAAACACACACAGTACACACCTCGTTCGGATCCGAGCCCATGAAATATATACATGGGAAATATGGAGGAAAAACCAATTCTGTATGAAAAAAGCTTCAACTAAATGTAATAGTTTAAGGCTCACTTCTGAGTGATTCCCTTTTATTTGTGAATAAAAAAACAAAAGAGTACATTTAATATGTTGATGTTTTTCCCTCTGGCGCATAAAACAGCTGAGGTCTACCAGGCCCCCTTCAAAACCACCAAAGTTCATGTACAAAGTGAGTTCTAAGTTAGTGACATTGAACATGACTTCTTCAAAAATTCACAGTATTTGGGTAAACATGTAGGAATGGGTTCCTTGTACTAGTTCCATTTGTAAATCAGCTTTATCAGGCATATAATTTATTTACAATGAACTGCATGGGTTTTGAGAAATGTATTTATGGTAAGTCACTGCCAAAATCAAGACACAGAATATTGCCTCGTGCTCCTTTCAGCGCAGCCCTCCCTTAGTCCCTGGCACTAGACAACCACTTACCTGCTTTTTGTCACCATAGATTAGTTTGCATGTTCTAGAATTTTATGTAAAGGGAATCATATAGTGTACACTTTCTACCTGCTTCTTTCACTCAGCCTAATAATTTTGAGATTGTTCCTGTTGTTGCTATATCAGCAATATATTCCTTTTTATTGCTGAGTCATAATTTATTCTATGAATATCAGTTTTGTTTATCTGTTCACCTGTAGATGGATATTGAAGTTGTTTCTGGTTTGGGGCTATTACAACAAATTAAGTTGCCGTAAAAAGTGGTATGCAAGATTTTGTGTGGACCTGTATTTTTATTTCTCTTGAGTAAACACATAATAAATACATGAAAAGACTGCATCATGTCATCAGTATATGTTTCACTTTTTTATGAAACTGCCAAATTATTTTCAAAGTGATTATAGCATTTTTCATTTCCACCAGTGTCCGAGAGTCCAGCTGTACCACAGAGCCACTAGCATTTGGCATTGTTTGTCTTTTTATTTTTATCCATTCTAATAGATGACATTTTCTTTGTTTCATATTAATAATGTTTATAGATATTAACAAATTTTTTTTCGTCTTCTCTTCACTTTGCCTACCATCTCTCATGAAGTGTGTTAAAAGTAGTTAGGCTTTATGTTTCAGTAGTACTGGATATCAAAGAGTATGACTTAGAAGAATGAGCTTGTGATACTTGTGGATACTTGTAGTATGTTAGGTGGACGTTTGACTCTACTATTTGGATTTTACATGTGACTAAAGAGTGTAAGTGTGTGCCAAGGTGACAAGGGCAGGCAGTACTGTGGTGGCTTCATAACACGTCAACATGACTAGTCTATTTTTTCCCCACAGTTCCCCTCCCAGTGTCTTCACTATTAGGGTGGAGTGAAAGAGACATTCTGTGCAAGATTTGAAAGGTAAAAATGAAGTAGCCACCACGCATGCACTGGATGTTTTTGTGGCTCACACATGTTTTTGCTGGTCTGCTGCCTCATCTCATTAGAAAGGAGCACAGCTGAGCCTAAGGTTGCTCCACCTTGCCATGGGCCTTCCCTGAGCTTCTCCAAGGCCTGGCCCAGGGATGTGTTTTAGTTCTGTAAGGTAGAGCACTCTCTTCCACAGGACATCCACAAGGATGGAGTTAGAGGTGGTGAAAATCAGGGTTCAGCCTACACTCAAGGGTTCAACTCATTCACATGGATTCCAGCTTTTCCGGTCTCTCTTCCACTTTATATTCACCTTTCCTTCGCAATTGCCTGCTCGGCAAAAGCCAACTCCAGCATCAGATAAAGCATGAAGACAATAGCTTTACACAGACTGTATAACCAGCACTTAGACTTGTGTGAAGTCAAATCCCTGAGCTAAATCCCTTCATATATATAATATAATATGCCTGTATGTTTTATAACATATTTGTGTTATAACATCAATACAATTATATTAATAATTATAGTAATATAATGTGATATATATTAAATATAATAAATATATATGATATATAAGAATTACCCATTATATATTACACATTATAGGTCATATAGTACATGTTATATATCATATATTATACTAGTAAGTATTCTGTAATTAATACTGAATATATTAATACATTACATATATCACATATATATCTTAGTGATTCCACTTCTCTGATCAAACTTTAGTTGATATATTACTTGATTTAAAAAAGAAATTACATTTCTCTAAACTATAATTTCAAGTAAGAGTTTGTGAGTCTCTGGACTCAGAAGTGTTTTTGCTAATGTTTATGTGGCACACAAAATAGTGTAACAGCTCTCCCATTTGTTATAGTCAAAATTGGCTTTAAAGCAGAGTTTCTATTTCAAATTTCCATCTACATAGCCTATATTCCTATGTGTTAAGCTGATCTTTAAGCATTTTCTATATACAGAGATGTTGATCCAACATTATCATTAATCCATCGAATTTGAGTTGGATTGTTTGAACTTGTAAGTTGTTAATATGTTTCTTTCTTTCTTGAAGATTTTATTTATTTATTTGAGAGTGAGAGAGAGTATGAGTGGTAAAGAGAGGCAGAGGGAGAAGCAGGCTTCCCACTGAGCAGGGAGCCCAACATGGGGCTTGATCCCAGGACCTGGAAATCATGACCTGAGCCAAAGGCAGTTGTTTAACCTACTGAGCTATCCAGGCAACCCATAACTTGTTGATAAATTTCAATAAGTAAGGTAATATTTTCAGATATAGAATTGGAGACTCTGAGACATAGGACCCCATTATGCTGTATTGTTTTTTCTTTGTGCTTAAATGAGATCCATATTCCCATTGATTCTAAAGAAGAAACCACATGAAGATGGAAATCTGAATACGGGAATGTGTCTGGTCTCATCACCTTCTCTTTGAAACTTGGACACATCGATACCCAACTGCTAACCAAATGCAACCACCCCATATAACTCAGACCACAGGAGAGAAAAGCCATATACATTTACATACTTTTTCCACACAACCAGTAAAAAACTTCCCAAAACCTATTTTATTTATTTGTTTGTTTGTTTGTTTGTTTAAGAAAGAGAGCAAGAGAGCAAGCACCTGAGTGGGAGGAGGGGCAGAGGGCAAGGGAAAGCAAAAGAATCTCAAGCAGACTCTAAGCTGAAGGTGGAGCCTGATGCAGGAATCCATCTCATGAGCCTGAGGTCATAACTGAAGCCAAAACCAAAAGCCTGACACTTAGCAGACTGAGCCATCCAGGTGCCCCTAAAATAATCATTTAAAAACCAATGGGTTTATTATTGATTGTGGACTTGCCAGGGTCTTCTGTGGTGGTGGGCAGCATGCATCATGCTGCTTATATTTCTCCCCACTAATTTTCTTCCCTGGTGATAGGCAAAGAAGCACCAGCTGGAGTTAATCAGAGAACATGTCTGAGAAGCTCATCCCCAGATACTGAGACCCCAAATACAGACAATGCTGGAACTTTTACTAAATAATCTATAGATATGTTACTTTTGTACAATGGGGCAGTTTCAATAGGCTGTGTATTATACTTCTAAGAACTGTATTAATTGACACTGCTCTTACAGAAGTCTTAAATAAACTATATTAAAATAAATGCCAAGAATACATCCCAGGACCATTTAATTATCAAAACTAATCTAGATATTGTTATTTAATTGTATAATTATATTGCTGCTAGTTAGCTCTAAAAATCCTAAGCATGAGGGATGAGGTAACCTAGAGCTAAGGGCATGAATTTTTAGTTCTAAGAAGAATAAGTCTTAATAATCTAATGTACAGTAGAGTGATGATAGTTAATAATACCGTGTTGTATACCAAAAAGCTGCCAAGAGTAGATCTCAAATATTCTCAGCACACACACACAAAGAGCTAACCATGTGAGATGATGGACGTGTTAATTATCTGATCTTGGTAATCTTGACACAATATTTCACATGGTGCACTTTCAATATATCTAACTATATTTGTCGTTTATTCCCAATTGTTACTCAATAAATGAAAAGTCCTGAGTATATTCTCTAAAGGAAAAGGAACAATGGGATTGGTAGGTGAACAAGATAGGAGTGCGAACATATGCAACGTTTCACCTACATAAGTTGCCTTATATACTTTAAGCATAGTAGGCAGCAAACTCGAGTACTTCCCTTGCATCTGCTATGGGGATGTCTTCTTGGCCAACACTATCCTTGCTGCCACCTCCCCCAGTACACAGAAACTCTATCTGGCAAGGATGCTGTTTCAAACCTTTCTCACATCTTGCCATTCTGAACTCTTTAGTCTTTTTCACTGTTCACTTCTCAAAATAGTTAAACCTCAGATTCCAGGATGCAGAGTAGCATGATTCACTTTACTGTCTCTGAACCTTTCTTTATTCTCTCCCATGGGCAAGTTCCCACCACCTCCCTCCCACTCACATCCAGGGCCCACTCTGTTCAGATGCTTTGCTCAAAACAGATGTCATCTATCTCCATCGGTCAACTACCTTTGGCATTCAAATAACACACTCTGCCTCTCTACCCCTAACTGTTTTCTCCATGGCCCTATTTAACATATAACACTCTCTTATTTCAGTTGAAATATCAACACTACCTAAATGCTTTTTGGAGCACCTACCATGACCAGGTTATAGCAACCTTTACTTTTGTAATACCTGTAGTTTATCAAAAGGACCACATATGGCCTTCTAAAGTGATTTCCAAACTAACAAAAATATGTTTTTCAATCTGTCCTATGAAAAGAATCATCTTATGCTGCCATTACATATATCTCTTTTCTTCTTTGCCAGCTCCTTGTGTTCTTCCTGCTTCACCAGGAAGAACCCAGCTCACATTCACAAGCTATTTTTATTTCTTAGGGAATGTCAGGTCCTAAGCAAACTGAATACTTACTTCATCTGTGTACTTTGCCTGCATTTATCCACCCCCAATACGTCAGTCTCAAACAAATTTATGAGGTTAGAATTCAAGACAATGCTTATTGAGAGGAGAGAGGTAGTGGTTAGAGAAAGGGCCAAGAATGAGGGATTCTGGGATGCTGACTCAATCTCTTGATATTTCTTCAGATAATTAAATGGGTATTTTCTGTTTGTGAAAATTTATCAAGATGCTTGACCATAAATTATCAGCTTCTTTTTAAACTTAAAACATGTATAAGTATTTACAAAAAAAATCAGTCTAGTTAAATCACTCTGAACTATGCATTGACTCTAAGTTTCTGTTAAGATTATCCGAATATCCTATTCACAAATTTAAAAAATAAAAAACATACTGAGTCCATTATCTAAGGCAATGATTACTTTTACCTTTGATTTATTCTATCGCTACCATCAGAATTATGTCTCTAGCCAGATAGGCAATATTAATATTCTTTGCGCCAAAGTAGTTTATCCTAGAACTCTTCCCATTGATCAACTTCTGCACATGCTTCCATATCACATGCTCTAATTAGATAGCTCTAAAAATCCATCTGATGAGGCTGCATTTGAATTTGCATTGTGGATGACAGATAGCAGAGCTCTTTTGTTGAGCCTGAACAGAGCAATGGTTCCTATAATTAATACAATTCAAAGAACTCACATGTGTAGTGTCATGTCCTTTCTATCAATACAATTAATGGACCTCAGCCACTGGAGTCTACTCATACTGGTGCTTCTTCATATCAGAAAGAAATGGAAAGGTAATTAAAGATGAGATTTCTCATGGGGCCTTTAACAAACCCATATGTAGTTGCTATACCTCTTATGCACACACACACATACCACATGTACACACACACACACACATGTACACCTATGCACCCAATGTCTTTTTTGGAAAGAATTTCAATATTGCAAGTAGCTGTAACAAGCCATGTGAAAAGCAGAGAACCATGGAGAAAATTAAAATGAGTAAACACTTCAGTCTTAAATAACTGCTTTTTATTTGACATTTTCTATTACCTCAGTAGTATTCAGATTAGGAGGAAATAACCAAGTCAAGACTAACTTCCCCACAGAATCAGTTAAAATAAATAAGCAGTAGAAAAGGATCCCATCATATATTTCTCCTCACGGTACAGATGGTCTCAGTTTAACAAAGATTAGCATTTATTGAATGCTTCTTATGTGCCAGGCCCTGTGCTAGGCTCACCTAAGAGAAATCAATACGAGCAAGCCAGGGGCACCTGTGTGGCTCAGTGTGTTAAAGCCTCTGCCTTCAGCTCAGGTCATGATCTCAGAGTCCTGGGATCGTGCCCTGCATCTGGCTCTCTGCTTGGCAGGGAGCCTGCTTCTCCCCTTCTCTCTGCCTGCCTCTCTGTCTACTTGTGATCTCTGTCTGTCAAATAAATAAATAAAACCTTAAAAAAAAAGATTATAAAAAAAAGAGAAAGACATATATATTGGCTAGCTGGACATAATAGAAAAAAAAAAAGCAAGACATAGTAAATGTCCTTAAGGACATGGCAAAAATGTGATTAAGTCAAGGATTTTGAGAGGAGAAGATTATCCTGAATTATCTAGGTGGGCCCTAAATGCAACCACATGTATCTCGAGAAGGTGGTCACAAGCAAGGGAAGGCAGACAGAGAAGGCAATGTGAAGACAAAATGGAGAGATGTAGCCACAAGCCAGAGAATCTTGATGGGCACCAGCAGCTCTCAAGAAAGGCATTCTCCCCACAACCCTGAAAGGGAATATGGTCATGCTGACACACTGATTTCAACTCAGTGAAATTGACTTCCAACTGAGGCTTCCAAAACTATCAGAGAATAAATTTCTGTTTTTTTCTGGTTTTTTACTACCCAGTTGTAGTAAATTGTTATAGTAATGACAGAGAATCCGTACAAGGTTCTGTTACAACTTGAAGAGCAAATATCTAGGTACTTTATTGAAATCTACTGAGTCAAAAGCAAGCAAACAAACGAACCTACTGAAATAGTCAATGTAATGTTCCAAGGATTAGTTACATAACAGAATCTTAACTCCAAAACCATGGAACAGAGTGCTTTCCACGGACATCCAATAGCCACCTGGAGAAGTGGTCTAGAGCCTTGAGCTTCTCCCATCTACAGGCCATAAATCATAACAACTTAATTACAGAGCCATAGTTTCTTCATCTCTGTAATAAAGGCAATAGTTTCTATTGCATTAATTAAACAAATTGATGTATATAAAGCACTTAGTAATGTAATGGTTCCATATGTGTTAATGTTCTTATTCTTTATTAATATTATTATTTTTATTACTGTTTTTCATTCCCCTTAGCTTAACTTTTGTCTTCCAAGGAACCAGCTCCTATTTCCAGAGAACTGTATCTATTGATAAATTTGTATTGGTAAATATTTAACTATTAACAAAATTATATTGTGCCTGTCTTTAAAAGGGCAGTTAATACAGCAGTATGGATACTCACTAAGAGCAGATGGAAGACAGATGTTAGATGGGTCTGAGGATATGGCAAACTTTGCACAAACTGTTACATTCAATTTCAGTTTGTGGAAAATATACTTTCAAATTGGAATGTTTCTCAAATAGGGATGGGTACAAAAACGTATTCAAAGATACTTTATAATTTATATTTTGTGTTATTCTTATTTTTCCCTAGATTTATTGAGGTATAGTTTAGTTTACTTCAGTGTACAATATAAAGTTTTGTTTATTAGTTTAAGGTATACAATATAAAGCTTTGATAAATGTACTAATTGAAAAATGATCACTATACTAAATTCTGTTAACATCCATCATTCAAGGATACTTTAAGTGATATAAAAAGCTGCATAGGCATATACCTGTTGATAATAATTTCTGATGATTGTTTCTATTTCCTTGGTGTTAGTTGTGATCTCTCTCCTTTCTTTATTTTTTTTTTTATATTTTATTTATTTATTTGACACAGAGATAGAGATCACAAGTAGGCAGAGCAGCAGGCAGGGGTTGGGGGGGAACGCAGGCCCCCTGCCAAGCAGAGAGCTTGATATGGGGCTCTATCCCAGGACCCTGAGATCCTGACCTGACTGAATGCAGTGCCCTCTGGGTCACCCAGACACCCCGATCTCTCCCCTTTCATTCATGATTTTATTAATTTGTATCATCTCTTTTTTCTTTTGGATTAGTTTGACCAGTGGTTTATCAACTTATTAATTCTTTCAAAGAACCAGCTTCTAGTTTCATTGACGTGTTCTATTGTATCTTAATTTCTAACTCATTGATCTCTGCTCTAATATTAATTATTTCCCTTCTTGTGCATGGAGTTGGCTTAATTTGTTGCTGATTTTCCAGTTCTTCAAGGTGTAAGGAGAGTTGGTGTATTCTGGATTTTTCCATTTTTTTGAGTGAGGGTTGGATGGCTATGCATTTCCCCCTTAGGACTGCCTTTGCCGTATCGCATAGGTTTTGGACCAATGTGTCCTCATTTTCATTGGTTTCCATGAATGGTTTAAGGTCTTCTTTGATTTCCTGGTTAAGCCAAACATTCTTGAGCAAGATAGTCTTTAGCTTCCAAGTGTTTGAATTCCTTCCAAACTTTTTCTTGTGTTTGAGTTCCAGTTTCAAAGCACTGTGGTCTGAGAAAATGCAGGGGAAAATCTCAATATATTGGTATCAGTTGAGCCCTGATTTGTGACTCACTGTGTGGTCTATTTTGGAGAAAGTTTCATGTGCACTCAAGAGGAATGAGTATTCTGTTGTTTCAGGGTCGAATGTTCTGTATATATCTATGAGGTCCATCTGGTCCAATATATCACTCAAAGCTCTTGTTTCTTTGTTGATTTTCTGCTTAGATGATCTGTCTATTGCTGATTGAGGCAGGAATCTATCAAAATCCTAGAGGAGAACATGGCAGTAACTCCTACATTGGCCACAGAAATTTCTTTCAAGACATGCCTCTAAAGGCAAAGGAAACAAAACTGAAAATGAACTTTTGGGACTTCATCAAGATCAAAATCTTCTGCACAGCAAAGGAAATAGTAAAAAAAAAGGGGGGGGGCAACACACAGAATAGGAGAAGATATTCACAAATGACACTACAGGCAAAGGGCTGATATCCAAGACCTATAAAGAACCCCTCAAACTCAACACTCAAAACATAGATAATCATGTCAAAATATGGGCAGAAGACCTGAAAAGACATTTCTCCAAAGAAGACATACAAATAGCTAACAGACACATGAAAAAATGCTCATCATAAGCCATCAGGGAGATTCAAATCAAAACCACATTGAGATACCATCTTACACCAGTTAGAATGGCCAAAATTAACAAGACAGTAAGCAACAAGTGTTGGAGGGGCTGTGGAGAAAGGGGAACCCTCTTCCACTGTTGGTGGGAGCACAAGTTGGTGCAACCACTTTGGAAAACAGTGTGGAGATTCCTTGAGAAATTAAAAATAGAGCTACCCTATGACTCAGCAATTGCACTACTGGGTATTTACCCCAAGATACAGATGTAGTGAAAAGAAGGGCCATCTGTACCCCAATGTGCATAGCAGCAATGGCCACAGTCGCCAAACTGTGGAAAAAACCAAGATGCTCTTCAACAGACAAATGGATAAAGAAGATATGGTCCATATATACAATGGAATATTACACAGCCATCAGAAACGATGAATGCCCAACTTTTATATCAACATGGACAGGACTGGAGGAGATTATTTTGAGTGAAAGAAGTCAAGCAGAGAAAGTCAATTATCATATGGTTTCACTTACTTATAGAGCATAAAGAATAACATGGAGGACATTAGAAGAAGGAAAGGAAAAGTGAATTGGGGTAAATCAGAGAGGGAGATGAAGCGTGAGAGACTGTGGACTCTGAGAAACAAACTGAGGGTTTGCGGGGGGGATGGGTGAGCCTGGCGGTGGGTGTCAAGGAGGGCATGTATTGCATGCAGCACTGGGTGTGGTGCATAAACAATGAATCTAGTAACACTGAAAAAATAAAATTAAAAAAAAAAAAAGCTTCATGAGAATAAGTCAACTAGGATATATTTTCCATTTCCTTGGCTAGCAATTTGTATATGAAGAGGATTTGGTGGAGCAGTGAAACACTCTTATTCACTCAGTCACTCAATTCGATATATAAGTTGATCTTACACTATATGAATCTAATCCCAAAACTTTGTAGAGCTCCTAGGATATGGTCTTATGTCTTTTCTTTGAACACCTTTGAATCTAAAATAACCATCTGTCCAGGCACAGTTTATTTTTGCCCAGTTAATGTGATCTCCATGATGTGGTCACTTCCCTTCAAGGTCACCTGATCATCATATTTATGATTATAGCAGTAATTCTGTCATAATTCCCTCCATATAAATTAAGGATATAAATACCAAAAAGGCAACAAAGAATTTATCACAGATTCTGCTACTTCTAGATGATACCTGAGTTGAGCCTCCTAGTACTGGTTCATTTTATCTATGTTAAATTTATAACTAGTATTAAGAAAGCACACCCACCCTGCTTGTGAAATGAGAGACTCCAGAAATGAAAACTTATACCTCACAGGGATCTTTGGTATAACCCTTCTAAAGAACACTTGTTTGCTCTTTCCAGTAAGGTGTGCTCAAATAGCAGATACTATGTTCTTTCCTGAAAATCATGGATCTCCATCAGGGATGTGCCTTCTGAATTGTTATGTGGGAACAAATAAGGGACTCCGACACTTAACAGTTCATGACCTTGGAAAGTCTGTTCCTCTCATCTTCACTTCTCTCATCTTTAAAATGCAAATTATGATGCTTCTTTCATTTCCTCCAAAAAGTATTGAAGATGAAATGTGATGATAATATATGTAAAAGATGTTTGAATATAAAAAGCTCTACCAACATAATCCGCTGCTGTTTTTCCTTATTAAGTATTTCCAGATTCTACCCAAGCATCATACTTAAGTCTCAATGACACTTAGCTAGCATACTGAGTTCTGTGTTTATCACCTGTACTTTGTAGATTGGCCTAATGATATGTGAGCTCCATGAATAGTCAGCTTAACTTTCTTTCTTGTTATTTTCACTTTTGATTTATTAGAACTTCTTCTGCTGTGATTGCTTTGCTGAATCATTTATTTTAATTCACACAGATTTTCTGCACATTTGTAACTCTGACCAAATAATAGCTCTCTTGATCCAGTACAAATTCCTGCCAGATTCTGTTTGACATGTATAGTTCCAATATGCATATTGTTTATAAGGTATTGTGTGTGCCCTTTACAAATATTATAAGCCAAATGGAAAAACAAGAGGAGCCCTCCTCCCCTGCCGACCAGGCCAAGTGATTTCTAAAACATATTTTCCCAGCATTAAGGTTTCTAGAGGATATGCTGTTCTGGGCTTTTCCGAAATAGATGGTTGGCCAATCTCATGGATGAGATCTATCATACATAGAAGGGGAAACTGAAGGTGTCATAACTGTTGTCACTCTACAACAGTCTCCCACAGGGCCAAGTCCTAAAGCCTTCATCTCATTTTTTAAATAGACTTTGTTTCTTAGAAATATTTAAGGTTCACGGAAAAATTAAGCAGAAGGTAGAGATATTTCCCATGTATATCCTGCCCCTGACAGGCACAGCCTTTCCTATTATCAATATCCCCCATCAGAACAGTACATTTGCCACAACTGATGAACGTAGACTGACACCTCCTTGTCACCGAGAGTCCATACTTTATATCAGGATTTTCATTCTTTGTGTTGTATATTTTGGGTTTGGACAAAGATATTAATGAAGATCAGGGAACAAAGAGAGTCACATATCAATTTTCAACTAATGTTCCCTGAATGTTTCCAAACTACCTTCTTGTTCAGCCGATTAGGAAACTTTGAAAATGAAAACGAAAGCTCTGTTCACATTTATTTCTCAGTCATGTGAAAATGTTTAATTGATAACACATAAGATTCTAAAAAGGTTGTGTTTAATCACTTATAGGTTACCCCTACATATTCTACATTTCACTATAAATTGAAGGGATGATTCTTGCAGTAAAAGGAAGATTTCCACGACAAACTAAAATAAGAGCAACACTCATTTCACTATGTGGAAAATATAATTTTCATTGTGCTCCCTTCCAAAAATTTGAAGCTGTGGATTAAACAATACAAATTAAAAGCCTGTCATTTGTGATTTATTCAGATGCAGTTCAGCTATGAAGTCACTTATTTATGCTACAGTAACTTCCAACTTGAGGAAAACATAGCAATTTTAGTTAATTGATCATGGCTAATTACTATAGTACGTTAAAAAATAGATTTTCATTCATGTATCTCAGATTATTTTTGCTTTTCAAATTTTATTAGTTCCTTAGGAAGATACAGCTCATGAAATTGTATCACTTAAGTGTCATTTACATAATCGTCATTATTGATAATTATTTGTTCTATAATGAATTAATTTTGAAAAATAAATGCATGAACAATGTATATATGTTGTATTTTATAACTCTCTATATTAGTAAAAATGTATTAAGCATTTCATCAAATAGTAATTTTAATCAGAAAAGAAACAATAGAATAAGAGAGTTGGTCATTTATGCTGAAAAGTCTGATGCCTTTAAAGAATGAATAAAAGTGAATTTCCATTTGTTTTTAAAACAAAGCAACACATGTTTTCTCATTGTGTTTTCTTAGCACATTGCTTCTTGATAGAGAGAACTGGAAATAAACTCTTCTGAAATTATTTGAATTCTTTATGATCTTCTAAATCCTGTAAATGATATTGGATTAAAGATGCAGAGGAATTATCCTAAGAATGGAAATGTCCAATGGAGCTGAGAGAATGTATTTTATTAGTATTCATAGTCTTTCTACTCTCCTCTGTCTGGCAAAATCATTTGATCTATAATTGGGTTATTTCTGGATTCCATGTTAAATAAAACACATTTGGTCAATCAATATGGAGTGACAATTCCCAATGCACTAATAATGCAAAACACAACCAAAAGAGAATTCTGCCACATCAACTCAGTGTGCAACTGGAAAGTCTGAAATGCATACAAATGAATGTTTCTACAGCCATTTCAAAGGCAGAGCTTACTGATTTTCTAAGATCTATAGCTTGAGCTCGTGGTCATTTAATGAATACTGGGCAAAACTTCCAAGGCTGCAGGTGATCCACCTCAATCCATATTCACTCAAAAATGCAGTTTGGAAAAAAAAAATGCAGTTTGGTTTGTAAGACCTTGGAAATGGGACTTTAGGCTCTTCTATGATGAACTATGGCAAAGTCATGAGATGTGGGAAATGGTTACGAAAAATTAATTCTGCTCAAATTGACATCAAGTAGGACCTGAAACATATTCATTGGGACCAGCTACCACCATACATCCTGGGTACTATTAACTTGGACCCACAAATACTAGGTTTGTTCCAGAAGCAGGGGTAGCAGAGCAGGAAAGGGGAAAGTGATGTGGATAAACAGAGATCAGAGATATTAATGAAGATCAGTGGGTAGGAGAAGAATAAATGAAGCAAGATGGGATTGGGAGGGAGACAAACCATAAGTGACTTTTAATCTCACAAAACAAACTGAGGGTTGCTGGGGGGAGGGGGTTTGGGAGAAGGGGGTGGGATTATGGACATTGGGGAGGGTATGTGCTTTGGTTAGTGCTGTGAAGTGTGTAAACCTGGTGATTCACAGACCTGTACCCCTGGGGATAGAGTATTATGCCTCCATCAGAAAGGATGAATACCCAACTTTTGTAGCAACATGGACGGGACTGGAAGAGATTATGCTGAGTGAAATAAGTCAAGCAGAGAGAGTCAATTATCATATGGTTTCACTTATTTGTGGAGCATAACAAATAGCATGGAGGACATGGGGACTTAGAGTGGAGAAGGGAGTTGGGGGAAATTGGAAGGGGAGGTGAACCATGAGAGACTATGGACTCTGAAAAACAATCTGAGGGTTTTGAAGGGACGGGGGGTGGGAGGTTGGGGTACCAGGTGGTGGGTATTATAGAGGGCACGGATTGCATGGAGCACGGGGTGTGGTGCAAAAATAATGAATACTGTTATGCTGGAAATAAAAAAAAAAAAAAAAAAAAAAAAAAAAAGATCAGGGAACAGAGAGAGTCAAATATCAATTTTCAACTAATGTTCCCTGAATGTTTCCAATGTTTTCAATGTTTTTGCTGGTGATCAATTTGAGTCATTTAGATTTTTATGAGTCCAACAGATTATTATCTGACTTTGTTTCATAGAATATGGTGTAATGGGATAGCAGAGTGCTTTTCTGTGATTTTGTAGAGGAAGTTCAATTTCTGGTTTTCTAGAAATAAGAGGAAACGCTTTTTTTTACTCTGTATTTCTTCTGTGTTATATTATATGAGCTAGGAAAAAAGAGAACATTTTCCATGATAAGTATAAAATTTGATGATAATGGAAATACAGACATGATGTTAGAAGTATTGTTTTAATTGATCCTTTCAACAAATGTCATAGGACTCAAGGAAAACTCATTGGGGTACCAAACAATGACAGGTTTGGGCAAGGGCATGTGTACATACCCCATCTCTTCAATTAGCTATACATCTGTGTGTTTCTTTTTTAGCATCTTCCACTATAAAAACCCTAGAAATAGAGTTCAGTCTGCTCTATGGAAAGATGGAGCTGAAGACAGGCAACGTCGTGAAAGGAGATGAAAGAATATCTTTTCTCTTCCATTAGATTTAGAGAGATCTGAGAAATTCTACCCACACAATTAACAGATGAAAATAAATCTTACTATAATTGTACCCAACTATTAAACTAGAAGAAATAATGAGCAAAGTTCATTATGGTATATATCAGTATATATATTGATTACTCCATGTAGTACAGTAAACAGTATATATCTCAGCTATATAGAATCATGTTAGAAATCCAGTAAAGAAGCTAACTGGATTTTATACTGTCAAGAAAACTATCAATGGAAGAGATACAAATATGACCAGATGAAAAAATTTTTTAAGTACTCTTTTCTAAGATTTTTTTTTTTGTAGAACCCAGGAAATCAGCACAGTTTTATTTCACTTAAGCTCATTATTCTAACACATGTTTTGGGGGGAAACACTTTACAGGAAAAGGAATTTGTCCTTGAGATATCTTCTTCATCTATAACATTCTCAATTCCTTTTTCCTTCCTCTTTGCCAGTTTGGTGGATATTTTTCTTCTCAATCCAAAACTCTGTTTACATGCCTGTATCATTATAGCCTTCTATTAGAACTGGAATCAACACATGATTACACAATGTTTATTACTGAAGAAGGGGTAAAGAGGATAACATAGTTAACGGTGTGTGTACTTCAGAATTATGGTAAGAGTAAAGAAAGTGTGAGACAGCTTTTCTAATGCTCCTTAGTACTCTTTAATGCTCTTTTGTGCTATAGAAATAATTCCAGAGAAATAATGTGTGAAATAATTTTGATTATACAATAGGGCTGGAGTAGATCACAGATAGTTTAACCTTTTTAAAACCTTACTGAAGATAGTGACATGAAACCGTAGTCATGGTTTGTGAAGAGACCTAATATACCTAACTATATATCTAATTCTTGAGCTATTAAATAACTCCCAATCTAGATTTCCAGCATATTATTGAACTCCCTCAATGATAGCAAACGTACTTTCCAAAGCAACCTATCCAACTTAAGACAGTTCAGGATCCAAGAAATTCTTCCAAAATCAGTCTCACAACTTCCAGGAATTGGTCCCATGTTTTTCTGTTGAGGCTATTTAAAACAAGTCCAATTCACATCACTCAAGATGGTCTTTCAAAATTTTCAAATAGATTCCCTTCTGAAACACTCTTTTCCAAGTTCAACACCTTTACCTCTTCAACCTTTTCCTATATGGCAACATTTCCAATCCATTTCATCAACTCTGTTTTTGCTCTCTGAACACATTACAGATTGTCTATATCTGCTCTTAAAAGGCACCCATAGCAGACATGAAATCCTTCACATGAAATCCTCTCAGAATCTGGGAGATCAAAACTAGTGTTCTCTCAATCTGGATGCTATGCCCCAATGAATGTATTTCAATAGTTTACTTCTACTACTCTTTGTGGCATCCATCACATACAAATAGTTCACATTTAACTTGAATAACCTAAAATTCCTAAAGTGATAAACCACTTTCTACAAATTTATACTTGCTGCCAACTTTGATCCTAGGAAAAAAGAAGTTCCATTTGTCACTAGAAATACCTATCATATGAGAGCTGAGCTACTGTTACCACACAAAACCATTTTAGATTTTGTTTCTCTCACCATTTGTAGTCACTACTCCTCTCTGCTTCTGTGCCATCTCTGTGTTCATTCACATCAGTGATGAAAGTGCTTAAGAGAAGCTAGACATGAATCAAGCTCTGGCACTAACATCAGGAAGTATCCTCAAAACACTGACAACAGTTCATTCTTTGTGAGGTTTTTTTGTTTTGTTTTGTTTTTTTAATGTATACTAAACCTCTTTCAGACCTAGATATAAGTTCAAGCTCATCCCTTTGTTTTAACTCTACTTGTTGTTGTTGTTTGTTTTTTAAAAAAAATTTTTTTCACGCTAACTTTAGAGGGAATTGACAAATTCTGATGTTTGTTTAGCTAACAATAGAGATATTCCTCCAAAATAAAATGATTATCTGTAAAAGTTTGCAAACAACATTATTCTGTCTTCTAAAACAAATTCCAATACAAGATAGACTGAGATCATAATGTGATATGAGCACAGAATACTAAAATCACTACTAATAACCTTTCATCAAAATTACAAAAGGAATAAGTAAAACATGTAAGTAAACAAATAAGTAAAACATAAGTATAGTTCAATAATTGTCCCAAATTCATGTTGATTCATCCTTGATTTTCTAAATGTTTATGCAAAATCTGTGCTCTTACCACTATCTCAAGCTACTAAATATTGTGTTGAAACCCAATTACACAGGTCCTTGCTTATGCCATCCTGAAATGTTCAGACTCTATCCAGTGAAACAATGGAGGGTTTTTACAGAAAGCAATGATATAATCGGGTACATATTTTTTTAAATAGCTGGAAATATTGTGGTGCATTAATTTAAGTAGAAAAGTACAGGCAAACCATTTCTTTCCCTCACTCCACAAAAAACCCTTTTAAACAACGGGCAGAGCTATTCATTAACTCAACAAATGTTTGCTGAGTACCTATTCAGATACATCACCAAGTGGTTTTCTTTAAAGAAAGTCCTGGTATTTAATGATAGTTCAGCTGTTTTATAAGAAAGAATAAAGATAAGCTTGTTATTTTTGGTAACAAATCAATAAATTTGTATTGTGCTCTTGGTATGGTGACACATAATATAAAGAACTAAATATAAACTATATCCAACAACAAATGATAAGAACTTAAATGAGAGCAGAGACAATAAAATTGAGAAGGAGAATGTGCATAAGGAACTCTCTTCAACATTCATGGAATGCATAAATGATGAAAAGATTCTGGAACCTAAGACTTCATGCTGGGATTTCAGTCTACTGGTCTACCAAGAATACTTTGGATGAGCCACTAACTTCAGACTCAGGTGCATCAAAAAGAAAGGATGGAACTAAGTTCTAATATACATATAGGCTAAAAAGACCCTAGGAGTCTGTGGCTTTATCTTAATTAAGATCCCAGTGTCTCATATAAAAAATTCAAAGAATCAGAGAATCAACCTCAATTCACATTAGAAGAAAAGTTGTCATTTTTCTGGTATTCAGCTACAATTTTCAAATATCCTTGTGACCTTGCTTATAACAAGGAACTAAAGTAAGCTGGAGATGCTGCATGCAGAATTTATGCAAAACTTCACTCGTATTTTAAATAAATCAGAGGTAATTTTCCAACATAATTTGAAGTCTTAATGAGAAGAGGCAATTTTGTTCATGAAATTTCTTTTAATTCTGGTATAACCTACACAAACAATTAAGGATACATGCATAGCATTTGTTATTTATGGCCCTTTTTTTTATTGGCCTCTCATTGAAATCCCATTTTTTTCCCTCAAATCCAGAAAGACAGTCCATGTGAAAGGAGCTATTGTTCCTTCATAATTACTCAGCTGCTTTTTGTATAGTATTGCCTCTATGTCATGTGGTTTAGCAATTTAAAAAACTTTAAATAGAAACAGCAAATAAACACAGGTGGGGAATTACTAAATATAAAATCTGTTTATTTGTAACTTGTAAGTGCAATTGTGTAACACATTAATATTTTCATTTAACACAGAAATATCACTAATTATTTTTAAAGTATTATTTCAACAACAACAAAAAACAAAGTTCTTCCCTTTAAGAGCCATGACACCACAATCACCCTGTAGCAACACTAAGTAATGTCCTAGTTAATGTGCTCCTCTATCTCGGAGGAAGGTAACCAATTTAGTAAACTCAACAACTGAGAGGGGAGACGAAAAACAAGGGGAGGGAGGGCAAAGCAATGCAGTGGCGATGGGTGGACGGGGCAGAGCGGGGACTGAAACCACATTAGGAAGAATAAAACTATCCCCTGATAATTTCTATGGAGAAGTTACCAGAAATAATGATTTTGTTTTTCCCAGCTATCAAACTAGTTTGTGTTCCTTTTATGATGGTATGTAAGATAATTTGAGAATCTTCTTTCAGATAGGAAGAATGAAGAATGGCCTTCATTTACAATTTGTTTATAGATTTGTAGAATAAGACAAAACCAGCTTTACATGGGGGTGGGGAGTAGAGAATTACCAGCACTTTCAATTTAGCTCATAATCTTTTAAAGTCTGAATAAATCTAAGTATGATTTATAATGAAAAAGAACCCTTTAGCCAATAAGTACTCTCTGCATATGAAAGTAACTAGATTCACAATGAGTACATAATAACTTATAGTTTTTAATGTTCTCAATTCCTCAGACATAGTTTTAAAAGAATTCAGGACAGTCAGCTCTGGATCTTTAAGCCCAAAACCTTAGGAAAATGAAGACAATGTGAAAGGACTAGTCATCGGTCAGGCTCTGTGCAGCTGCTGAGGCAGAGCACACAGAAATTTATATACTATGGAACCAAGACAGAAGCTTAGCAGTCAGATGCCCAAAGAAACCCACTGAAGCACTAAGAAAAGGTCAACAGTCTGCATCAAATACCACAGAAGAGAGAACTGTATTTAGTTTTTAAAATTTTACTCCAGTAGAATACAAAATATGGTTCAATCATCAGTAAATATCAGTCCTTATGGTTATAGCCATGGGAAGGAGAGTCTCCTACTAGGGGGGGTGCATGCAAAGGTGACCCCATGCAAGTGACTTGTGGTGGATCTCAAATATTACCTGGAGGCCTTCTGAACCCAGACATCAGTTAGAGACTGAACGGAAGCCACCATCACCATCTTGAATTAATCATGGTAGCTTTATCCAAATTTCTGGACAAGTATCTTCCCCTGAAGATACTTCATCCTGTAGGAAAAGGTCAAACCAATCTCCATGGAATACAGATTTGATTTGCAGAGTAAGAAAGCAAAACACACTGATACAGAGACAAAAATGTTGGCAATCATGGCAATGTCCTTACCCTTTCAGTATACTGGAAATAGCATGGGCGTTGGGGCCAAATGGATCTTGGTTTATATCTCACCTACAGTATTTATTAGGCATACAGTTCAAGTCACTCTCAGAGCTGCATTTCCCTCATCTGTAACATTGGCATAATCTAGAATCATATTGGTTAATATATGAAAGTATCTAGCATGAATCCCAGGATGTAGAAGCTGGTACCATATAGTACTTGATTTCTACCTATTACTGCTACAATCCTACCTTAATTATTTATCCCTGAAGCCTAGATATGGTTGCTTGGATATGATGTCTCCTGTATTTAAAAGTTTGCTTTCTTACATGAACTTTGATTAAGTATAAGTCTTGTCTGTGCTTAAATTTTTTTTTTTTTCCTAGTGAAACTCTGGTCACCAGGGTTTGCTTGTGTTTGATTGGTTGATTGATAAATAATTTTTGCTATAGTCTCAAGGAACCAAACCCTGACCCTAGCCATGTCGTTAGTATCTTTGATAAAAAATAATAAAACTCAAAAGGAAATTTAAATGTATAAGTTATGCAAAAATCACCCAAGGCAGATAAGCTTTCAGTGAAATTTCAAATCTCTGAATGCAGTTGACAGGTTTTGGCTCAATTCCACGTAACTTCTGGGAACTTCAACAAAAAAAAAGGAGACTTCTTCACTTGTTTTGATATCTTTTAACTGAGACACTGTTGCATTTCCTGTCTTTCTTCCTGTGGTTTTACTCCCATTTTACGGGATTGGTTTCACACTTCACAGCACTCATAGGGATATTCCGTCTTCACACTTCACCAAAGGTTCCAGTGTCCTGCCAGCAGAAGGAGATTAGTGTTGTAGTTATGATTTCTGTAGAAGAGTTATCTGAGACTCGGATAAGTTTTGCACTCATTAAAATAACTGTGATAAACATAAACCATATTACTGAATATGATTTTGACAAGATAATACCTAGTTATAATCTGGTACCCTTTTAGCAATACTTAATTGTTCTGATTTCCGTTCCAACCTTATAGTATTTATGCAAAGAAATTACTAGAATGGATATATATATATATATACACACACTTATATGAATCCCACTTAAGAGGGAAGGTGAAAGACAAAGGCCCATTAAATGAAAATAAGCAGGCTACCTCTGGTCAAAAATTATCTGGTGTCTCCTGGTATACCAGTCTAGCAAAGGAAGAGCAAGGTACAGGACTAGAAAACCTATCTCTTCCCAGGCGAGACCCTACACCTGATGCCCTGAGGGTCTAATCTCTAACCTTGGGCAAGTGCCTCCTTCCCAGCCTCTCACTCTGCCGCACGGCTATGTGGAGTGCTGATGGGGACAGACCCACCTGCTCTGCTCACCTCTCCATTTGCCGCAACACAAACTCCCTCCACTCGTTCTTCAGCAGACACCCCTCCCATGTAGGGGCTTAGAAACACATGTTGCATACTCAGTTTGCAAAGTTGCAATTTACTCCTTCCCCTCACCAATGTTCAGTATTGACATTTTTTTCCTGATGATAAATGCATCATACACACAAAAGATTTCCATTCAATACCTGTGCTGAGGGTCTATGATAGCCCTCAGTGAAGATTAATACAGAGAAGAGAAACCAGAATATGCATATTTCACCAGTTTGCACTTTCTGGGGTACTGGTACTAAACATGGAGCATGATCTTAGGGCCACGATGTCAAACTGAATGTCCTCAGAAGTCAGGAGCTCACCAAGCAAAAGAAAGAAAGCAGAGTCCCTCCCAAGACAAGAATCTCCAAGTGAAAAGTACATGTAGCAGGAATAAGAAAAGAAAGGCTTTTCTCTCTCTCTCTTTTTTTAAATCTTTGTTCATTGCTGTTCCTTTTGTGGCTGGGGTCTGGAGGAAATAACCACGAAGTACCAGAGTTCTCAGGGAAATAGGACAGTGATAAAATCTCACAAGGTCCTTCAAGCCAGCATGCCTTTGTTTTCTGCAGTCTTAGCATTTCTAAATCCCATGGTTAATGGAGGGGGTCCTGTAACAGATACCAAGGAATAGAATCAAGGGCTATCCTGGCACAGATCATGGTGTGTGGCATCTCAGCCTTGGACTTGGGCGGGCTCTCTCTGCCAGCCCCAGCACCTCTCATAACCAGAAAATGATTTCTCATCTGTCCTTCCTTCTCCAGGCTTCCTTGCCTGGCATTTCCTTCATGGCCTTGCAGCCGGCCACTCCTCCAACCTGCTTCAAAACGGGCCACCTGTCCGGGGCAGCAGCAGCCACCTCAGCTGTCACACTTCAAGGTTGAGGAGGGGTCATTAATAATGACTTTTAAAAAAATGAGAGGAGTCAACTCTGCTTGAACACATGGGGGTGCTCCTGCTCCCCTGAACCTAGGGTGCACTCTGTGGTCCAGCTGGAGGCTACATGGCACCCCTTACCTCCCCATGCTCCATCCTTGAGCCCACATCCCAGTTTCTGCTATAAACCCTGGTGTTCTTCATGAAGCTCCAGAAACAAGCAGATGTTTTCATCACAGGAGGAAATGTTTAACAAAGAATACACACAAAATTCATGAAATCACTTCTTCTTTGAAGTCATTTGAAGATTTAGGGGTTACCTGTTTAAGAATGGCCTATTGTTATCCATATATTTTTTCCTTTGGTTGAAATCATGATGTAAGAAAAGCAGTCAGTCATAAAGTATTGTGGTCTGTGTGTTCATATTCCAGGAGCTATTATTTACCCAGCAGGGGCAAGCTGTTCCTATAAACCCTTCACCTATGCCCTTATTGATATTGATTCAGGAATGTTCCTCTCGATCATTAGCACCTGCAGAAATGTGGAAGGCTTTCCCTTTTCACAAAGCAAGACCCTCGCACCCTGTGAAATATTTGATTAGCTCAGGAAGAAGTGTTCTTTTCCCAGACTTGCTGAGCATTACCCCATTTCTACGGGAGCTGGCAAATTGAGATTATGTTTGCACACACTTGTACTTGTCCAGCCCTGTGCTGCCTTGCCCTCTTCTGCTCTCATTCCTTCCACAAACCGCCACTCGCTCCTTGCTGGCCTGGGGAATAGTAGCTGCTCTGTGCTCTTAGTATTTAGTAAATATTAAAGGACCTATATCTGGGCAGGCTTTTTTCTCTGTGCTTCTTTTTCTAAATGACAATGTTTTACTGTTATATTTAGACATCAGAGAAAGCCTGCATAAAGATATTAAATATTCAAATAAACCACAGCCTATTTTTTAAAAGTCTGAGAATGATTTCTCAGATTCTAGTAATAAGAGTACATATCTTCTGATGTTTAATTGTTTTAAAAAAAGAGAGAGAGAGAAAGAGGAGGAGAGATAAAGAAGGAGGAAGGGGGGAGCAGGGTAAAAAGAGAAATAGGGGAGAACAAAAAGGAGAGGAGGAGGAGGAAGAGAAGGAGAATCAGAAGGAGGAGGAGAGGAATTGTAATGGGGATGAAAAGCAGATAATTGAGGAAATATCCTAAAGAGCACTGTCTAATGATGTACGAATAATAATTTAGGAGTCTGGCATATTAAGGGTAGATTTCCTTTAGAAGAGAAAAATAACAAGAACAGAAGAATTGGTATGTAACTTGGCTTGGCTTCCTCTAAACACAGAAGCTGAGGTAAGGACTCCAGTGTAAACGTTTCGTTTAGAAGATGGTCAGGGAGCCAGGGATGGGCAGCAACGCGAGGCAAGCAAGTGGAAAAGCCCCAGGGAGTGCACGAGCGGGTACTACCATGGGCAACGAGGACCTTCTTACCCAGCATGTCAAGCCACGTCTTCAAAATTAGGGAGGCCATTGGGGTGCCTGGGTGGCTCAGTGGTTAAGCCTCTGCCTTTGGCTCAGGTCATGATCCCAGAGTCCTGGAATCCAGCCCGGCATCGGGCTCTCTGCTCAGCAGGGAGCCTGTTCCTCTCTCTCTGCCTGCCTCTCTGCCTATTTGTGATCTCTCTCTGTCAAATAAATAAATAAAATCTTTAAAAAAAATCACATTCTGAGTTTAGTTTTTAGGAATTCAGGTGTGGACCTCATTACCCCACAAAAGAATGAAATGAACTGTTTAAAAAAAAAAAATTAAAGGCCATGGCATTTATTACCAACTCTTATCCACTCTGAATCAGGAGTGTGAACAACCCCATAGTACATCCTGCTGGGGCTGATCTCCCCAGCAGGGGGGAAGCCCAAGGTTCCTTGGGGCGAACTCTGAGGCAGGGTGCTTGCTCACACAGCTACAGCTGAAGTCAGAAGAGGCTGGAGGGATCGTGCCTCCTCACCTACGTCAGCAGGATCAGTTTGTGCCTCGCTGGAATCAGATCCCAACAGCAATGTGCCCTACGGAACCCTTCCCTGATGCCACCTCACCATCCCTCCCCAGCCCCTCACCTTCTATAATCTTCTCCAGGCACATATCTCCTTTTTATATTGAAATTATATTAAATTTATAGGTTAACTGGGAAGAATCGCTGTATTTGCCATCTGTGTTTCTAGGACTATTTTATCCCTCCATTGATTCAAGACCTTTTTTGTTATTACGAATGTGGTGTAATTGCCTCAGGACCCACATCTGACAAACAGAGGGTCCTCCACACATATTGGTTAAGGAATTAATATCAGTGTGTCTCATGCACTAGATTAAATATGCATCCTAAGGCCTTTGATTTCTACTTCTAGGGGAATATGTGATGCTTTTATAGGAAATGTCAGAATCTTTTCAACTCCAAAGACAAGAGGACCTTTTTGTTAAAAAAAAAAAAAGTGTCTACTATGATATTATATGGACTTATAAATATTATGTAGATATATGAATTATATTATGTGGGTATAAAAATCTGTCTCTTCTGCAGAGGACATTGCAAGTTCATAAGGCATAGAGGGGAGGGTGTGAGACCCCCACAAGGCAAATGTGCCCCTGTAGGACTCCCACAGAATGAATCACAGAGGACTGACCTCTCCTCACTCTCCTATGAACTGGTACAGCAGGCAGGCAGCAAAGTTTTTTATATTAAGCAATCGATTAATCACAAGTCACTGAAAAATGGCTGCTCTGCTTGCTCAAAACGAAACTAACTTTCTGGAACCCCAGGTCCCTGGCAAGACAAAGGCATAGAGCTCATACAGTGGGACTAAAAGAAGCATTCAGATCTGCATGGGGCCAACAGAAATCCAATTTAAGCCATTATTTTTTCTCAAAAGAGACCCAAAAATAAATAAATAAATAAGTAACCTACATGAAAACAACAGAACCAGAAAAATCCTACAATCAATACATGGAAAGTAAGAGTGATTTGGAGAGCAGCCAGGAGCTGGACAAAGTGAAATAAAGCCTTCACCACAGCACCCTGGAATTACTTGAAATCTGAGCTTCTTAATCCATGTGCAGTCTTACTGATGAGGAGACTCTGTTCCCAGCACAGGGACCATGTCTTTGGCTTCTTTGTATGTCCCCAGGGCCAGCCTGATTGTGCCTCTCTCTGGTCTTACCCCCTCACTGCAGCTTCCACCCCTTAGTTGGGACTCCTGGCTCTCTGCCCACAGACTCAGCCTAGCTGGGATCCAGCTCTGGTGGCCTTGGTCTTCCTGCCTCTCAGAATGTCCCTGAGTCCACAGTCCTAAAGCTCTCTGAAAGCAGCTCCCTGAAAGCAGCTCCCTGAAAGCAGCTGGAGAAACACCTACCCCTATGGTTGAACTATGAGACCTCATCTCTCAAGAGTGTTACTGAGCAAGTTGGGCTGCTTCTCAAAAGGCCAATACTCAAGAGAGGAGTTTTGGTTACAAAGAAATTTAAGCTTTATTCAAGAGGCCAGCAACCTGGGGAGAAGGCAGACTCAGAGGTTTCTGCCTGGCCTAGAGATTTTTAAAGGGGTTTCATCGATTAAGGGAATGCAGTGGTATGTGACAGTTTTTGACTACATGCAGACTTGATGGTGCTAGTGCTCAGGGGTTGTGCCAGAAGTGTGAGTTTCTTGTGCCCAGGGGTGGTTGTGCAAGATCTGGTCCCTTGGTACCCAGAGGTTGTGCAAGAGTGCTCTGTTCTTTCTGCAGAGGATGTCAAGGTCTACAGATGCACAAAGGGAGGTTAATAAAGTCATTTATGTGAACTTCAAAAAGAAAAACATTTTACTAGAATATTGCTGGGCTAATCAGAAAGCCAAGAGGTTTTCAAACAGACTTGCAGTCCCTGTGGCCTGGAAAAGTCGTAGTCCTTCATTCTCCAAGGCCAGTGATCTGCAAACCTCAAAGAAAGTAAGTTAGTTCTATTACAGTTGAAGGGCCTTAGGTCAACAAGCAGGACGTATGTAAACTTGTGAGTTAACCCTCAAGACCGGCTGGAGTGCTATTACAAGTGCAGCAGGAAGTTCTGACCACTCTTGTGTCCACTTTTCTCCAGTGCCATACTCATGGTCTGACTGTCCTTCTGCCCCACCTTGCTGCTTATTTTTATCAGTGGTTTTTAAAGAAACCACTTCACAACAATACTGTGAAGTTGATATTAATCCTATTATATAGGTGAGGTTCAGAAAGGTTCTACATTGCCCAAGCACATGCAGCATTTGCATACCTGCCCAATGGGACTGCAGACTCCCCCATTGGTGCCTGATACCATGGAGAGTGACAGAGAATGAGTCCTAGACCTATGTCTGGGTTTGAATCCTAGACCCAGAATTTAAGGGGAGTGCCTCTAGGCAAGTTATGAATCTCCTTCAACAACAGTTACTCTAGAGGTAAAATAGAGATAGTCTTTTTAAGCAGTCTTTAAGGGATGAAATAAGATGATCCCATGAAAGCGTCTAGCACAGTGCTTAACACAGAGTAAACATTCAGGAGATGTTAGCCTTTGGTATTATCATTAGTATCTTTAAATCATCTGTTCCTCTCCCAACTCCTCTCTGCTTTAGCTACGGTTCCCAGCACTGCCCTGTCACTCTGAGTCTCTGTTATGACAGATGCAATGCCTTGCAGACTGTATGTCATCAACAAACCTCCACTGACTGAGCTGGTGCCTGGCCTTCTAACACACATGGAGATGTGACTGCAGTAAGTGCCCCTCATTTTGCACTGCTCCTCCCTCCAAGTACCACCAACCCTGGAAATGATTTAACAGGCAACAATAAAAAGGCTCTGAATGGTGGAAAGAGGAAGTCAGCCAGGCTAGGAGGACCCACCCTTGGTGAGTTTCCATTTGTTCTCCCAGATGCCCTCTGAACTTGGGGCCAGACTGTCCTGCAGCCCAGAACCACTGCCAGTTGTAGGAGAAAGAGGGGAAGAGAAAGAGAGAAGAGAGGAAGGAAGGAAGGGGGGAGGGGAGGGGAAGAAAGGGAGGAAGGAAGGGAGGAAGAGAGAGAGGGAGGGAGGGGAGGCGGAAGGAACAGCGTGGGGAGGAAAGAAGGGAAGACGGAAGGAAGAAACTACAGACCATTATCTCTCATAAACTTAGAAGCAATAGTCCTTAAAATTTTAGCAAGGGGAATCTGACAATGTTTAAAAACAATGATATGCTATAATCAAGACTGTTTTATTCTAGATATGCAAAGCTGGTTCAATATTCAAAAATCAATCAATGTAATTCGCCATATCAACATGTTAGGGAAGAAAAATCATATGATCATACTGATTGACACAGAAAAATTTGACAAAATTCAAAATTCATTCATGATAAAAACTCTCAGAAAAATAGAAGGGAAACTCCACAGCCTTATAAACAACATGCATCAAACAACCTACAGCTAACACCATAGTTAATAATGAAAGATAAAATGCTTTTTCTGGAAAATCTGGAACAAGCAGGATGTCTGCTGTCACCACTCTTATCCAACATTGTAATGGAAGTTCTAGCCACTGCATTAAGGCAAAGAAAAGAAAGAAAATGCAATGAATTAGAAAAGAAAAAATAAGTGTCTTTTTGCACATGACATAATTAGCTTAACAGAAAATCCCACACAATCTACAAAATAACCTCTAGAATTATAAAATAAATTCAATAATGTCATGGTATACAGTATCAGCCCACAAAAATCAATTCTATTTCTATACAATGACAATGAAAATATAAAAACAAATAAAAAATACAATACCATTTATATTTGCTTCAAAGAAAATAAAGCACTTAGGCATAAGCTTTTAAAAATGTGTATGTGATCTGTATGATGAAAACTATAACATGATAATTTTAAAAAATGAAAGATGCCCTAAATATTTGGAAAGATATACCATATCCTGTATAGGAAGGTTCAATGTTGTAAGGATGTCAAGTTTTCCCAAACTGACCTATAGATTTAATGCAACTCCTATCAAAATATCAGCTAGGTGTTTTATAGACATAGACAAGCTTATTCTATGATTTATACAGAAAGGGAAAAGCCTTAGAACAGCCAAAATAAATTTTAAAAGAAGAATAAAGTGGAAGGAATCACTCTTAAAAAAAATTTATTTATTTTTATTTGTGGAGGGTGGGGAAGGGGGGAAGGAAGAGGAAGAAAATCTCAAACTGACTCCCCATGTGGAGACAGAGGCGGGGCTCAATCTTACAACCCTGAGATCCTGACCTGAGTGGAAACTGAGTTGGGGCCTTCACCAACTGAGCTACCCACATGCCCCAAGAATTACTCTTTTATTTTGAGGCTTACTCTAAAGTAACAAAAATCAAGACAATGTGGTAATGGTGAAGAGTTACACATATAGGTCAATGGAACAGAATAGAGAAATCAGAAAAAGATAAGTACAAATATGTCCAACTGAGTTTTGACAATGCACCAAAAACCTTTATAATAATGGTACTATAGTCATAGAACATCATAAGCAGAAATATATATAATAAATATATACAAAATATGTAAATAAATAAATATATAATATCTATAAATATATAAATAAAATATTTTTAAAATATAGTTTTACCTAAATCTCACATTTTATATATAAAATAGGTCAAAAAGGATCATAGACTCAAATGTGAAACATGAAACTATAAAACTTCTAGAAAAGAACAGAAGAGAAAATTTTTAGGAATTAAGACTAAGGAAAGAATTTTTCAACTGAACCTCAAATATACAATATACAAAGGAAAATTTGGTAAATTAGATCTCATCAAAATTAAAAACTTTTGATCTGTAAAAACTCCTATTAAGAGGATGAAAAGACAGATCACAGCCTGAGAGAAAATATTTGCAAATCACAGCTCCAAAACACAATTATTACCTAGAAGATATAAAAAAAAACTCTCAAAGCTCAAAATTAGGAAAAGAGACACTCCATTAGAAAATGGGTAAATGACAAAAAAAGATATACAAATGGCAAACAGATGTGAAAAGGTGCTCAACATCAGAGCCATTAGTAGAACACAAATCAAAAACACACTGAGCTATCACTAAATATTTATCAAAACTGCTAAAATAAAAGAAAATAGTGTTAGCACTAAATACTGGCAAGAATATGGAGAAACGGGATCACTCAGAATTGTAGCTGCTCTAGAAAAGCTCAAGTGTCTTTACAACTAAAAATGAACTTACATACCCTAAGTATTATACTTTTGGGCCTATATCCCAGAGAAATGGAAACTTATTTTCACACAGAAATTTGTGCAGAAATATTCATAGCAGATGCTATTTGGTGAATGAACGGTTAAACAAACTGTGGTATAGTCATACTATAAAATACACCCAGTCATAAAGAAGAAAAGATACTTATGGACACAGCTTGGGTAAACCTCTAAGTTATGCTGAATGAAAAAAGTCTCAAATGGATACACACTGCATGGATCCATTTATATAAAATTTATAAAATAGCTGCACCTGGGTTATGCAGTCAGTTGGGTGTCCAAGTCTTGGTTTCAGTACAGGTCATGATCTTGGGGTCATGAGATCAAGCACAGCACAAGGCTCAATACTTCGTATGGAGTCTGCTTGAGATTCTCTCTCTTTCTCCCTCTTCTGCTCCCGCTCATGCTCTCCCTTTCTCTCAAATAAACAAATAAATACATTTTTAAAAAATGCATAAGGTAACATAATTTCAAGACAGAGAACACATTAGTGGTTGCCAGAGATTGGAAATGGGAGGAGGAAGGAGCCAAGTAAGCTATAAAGGGGGAAAATGGAGGGAATTTGCCTTATGGTTCAACTATGTATCTTGTTTGTGGTGGTGGTTACCTGAAGCTACTTCCACCAATGTGTGAAATTACTTAGACAGACAGATGCGCACACAAAAAGCACACACACATGCACATGCACATGCACGTATAACTGATAAAGTCTGAAAAACTCAATGGATTGTGCCAAAATGAGTTTCCCTGTTTTGATAATGTTCTCTAGTTATGCAAGATGTTACCATCAGAAGAAGCTGGGTAAAGTATGCACAGTACCCTAGTATCTTCCTTTTCATTTTTCTGTGAATCTATACATTTTTTAAGTGAAGCCGCAGGCCACAATGGAATGTAAGAACTGACACAATGAGTTTTATGCACTTAAATTCTGAATAATGTTGCTGAAACCAAGTGTTCCTTAGCATTATTGCCTAGTGAAAAGCATTTGAAATAAAAAGGAAATATGTTTTAAAAATTTTTTTAAAGATTTGACAAGGGAGTGAAGGAAAAAGATTTTTGAATTAAAATTAAGTAAGAATGCACCTAAACATTAGGGAAAACATGATAATTAGCTAATGTTGTTATGTAATTAATATTGGTCTAAATAGCCTAACCCTTAAAGAAAGTCTGAATAATAGTTCTTGTCCAAAAAGACGAGCTATTTTTAATGTTTTTGAACCTGTCATTTTCAAATTCCAAATGACTGCACACAACAACCAAGTTGTTATTGCACATTTGAGTGGACAGGGAATCATCCTAGTCACCCACTGTGAAATAATTTTCTTTTCCTATTGTCCTCACATGGCTTCATTTCTAGAAGATATATCAGCATTGCACCTCTGGGAATAGAATTTTTAAACTTACCAGTAGGATTTTTTAGAACAAAGAAGTATCTTGTGGTTAAAGAAAATGAATAGTAATCATATCTTTTCCTTACAGTAAGTAAGCGCGAAATAAAGGGGGAAAGAGAAGGGTGTTTTAGAAAGTTCTTCATTCAAGAAGAATTTGTTAAGCAAGGAATTGGGAATTGGAGGTTCAGAGATGAATGAAAGATGGTCTTTGCCCTCAAGGAAAAAGATTACTCTTTTTTAAATCTTTTTTTTTCTAAAATTTTTTTTTATTTATTTAACAGAGAGAGATCACAAGTAGGCAGAGAGGCAGGCAGAGAGAGAGGGGGAAGCAGGCTCCTTGCTGAGCAAAGAGCCCAATGCAGGGCTTGATCCCAGGATCCCGGGATCATGACCTGAGCTGAAGGCAGAGGCTTAACCCACTGAGCACCCAGGCACCCAAGATTACTCTTTTTTAGAAACATTTTCTACCTGTTTACTATATAGCCACAAATGGTCCCTAGGCACAGAAGGTAGGGTTTGTCCTACAGGTAAATAAAAACATACTGATGGATGGTGAGTAATACAACTTAACTCCAACTGCCTCGTCATGGTAATTGGAGGAAGTACAAGGTTCACTGTACAAGTACATTGAAAAAAAAATCCTTTATTTGGTCATAGCGCTTTGATATTTTTCAAACTTTCCTCTGAAGAACAAGAGTTGAACCTATGATCTTCTGGAAGATAAGTAACTTCACATCTGCCCCTTTGATTCTATGAGGAGAAGCTATTACAAAAGACAGAGAAGAGTTTTGAGTTCCAATCATTTCAAAATTATAACTGATAACAATCAGCAATGGCTTGCCAAGGACAACAAACAACAGATGGTAGAGGTGTTATCCACTAAGAGTACCGGAATGGCTGTGAAAGTCTCTCCTTTTGAGGGCAAGAGCAAGTCTGTAATATATTGGTGACTTTAACTTGTGTGCCCCAATAAAACAGAAAGCTATCCTCCTCTTCTGTTTTGACCAAGGAAATGACCTTTTGACTTCCTGTCTTTAATTCACCTTGTGAAGTCTCCAGTTTCACAAAAATCCAGTAGTGGGGAAATACTGTCTAAATACTGTGTATCTTCTTTTCTTAAAAAAGATTTTTTATTTACTTTTTCTGACAGAGAGAGCGAGGGTGAGCACAAGTAGACAGAGTGGCAGGCAGAGTGAGAGGGAGAAAATAGGCTCCTTGCTGAGCAGAGAGCCTGATGGGTGGCTCGATCCCAGGACCCTATGATCATGACCTTAGCCTAAGGCTGACCCTTAACCTACTGAGCAACCCAGGAACCCCTAAATATCTTCTTTTGATCATCTTGGTCATCATTGGGTTTGGAGGCAAGAACCTATCCCACTCAGTGCTATGGACTGATTATGTTCCTCCTCCCACAATCCATATGTTGAAATTAACTCCCAAAGTGACTATATTTGGAAACAGGGCTTTTAGGAAGTAATTAAGATTAAATGAGATCATAAGGGTGGAGTCTTAATCCAAAGGGTCAGTGGCAAAGAGGAGAAGAGATTGATGTCTCTTTCTCTTAAGCAAGAGCAAAGAAGTCATACAAGTATACAGCAAGAAGGCAGCCACCTACCAGCCAAGACAATCTTCCTTGTTGGTAGTTTAATCTTGGACTTCCCAGCCTCCATAAATGTAAGAAATAAATGTTTATTACTGAAGCCATGCAGAGAATGGTATTTTGTTATGGCAGCCCTAGCAGAATTATACAATGAATTTCCATGGTGTCATGTTTGAAATAAAGAATGCCTCATGGGGGATGACCACAGACAGATACCTAAGCTGCCAAAATGTGGGTGTTGAAATGAGCCCAGAAAGAAAATATTGCCTAATAAGTCAACAAAGATTTTCATAAGGCATAAGCAGGTATTAAATGCTAGAGTGCGGTCTTTAGTAGATAGAAGCAAAATTAGTGCATTAAGTATACATGGTGGTTTTTCTGGGATATGCAGACCCAAGAAATTCTGGGGTCACCAGATGGAGCCCTGCTATGGACATTTGATCCTTTTTATTTGGGTAGTAGGTTCTAGACCCTCTTTTCCATCCCTAACCTTTCAGGTTACTAAAATTGATATGGATGGTGGCAGGATATCAACATTTCTTATTTTCTTGCAGGTCTCTCTTTTTATTTTTTTTTTCATGTCTTTCTTTTTATGTGCTGGATCAAGGACTGGGCAGATGTGCAGAGTAGGGTTTTAGTTGCCAAGGCACAGGCAACTGTGCTTTCGTACAGGCGAAAGCAATCAAACATGGATGGATAAAATTTGTAGAAATTTCTCTAAGGAACCATATGTGATCATCCTAGCTGGAAATAGTAGACAGATGGATATGAATATAGAAGGTTATAAAGAGTTCTTTCCAGAACCAGGATATGGAATTGAGATGCTTGTCAAAAGTCAGGTGACCAGGAAAGGTGTAATTACTTGATAGAAGGAATGGTAGTGGCTGAGACAATTAAGACTGGTGTGAAGTATGTTTCACCTTCTTGGCAAGAGTATTGCTCCCACAAAATGGTGTTGTGAATTCCAGTTCTGATGTAATCCCAAAGCATTCTAGGTGGGAAGTGGGTGAAGTTGTTCAAGCCCATAGAGTTCTTCCATAGCCTAAGTCAAAGGTATCTGCACACAAGTAGGTGTCATTCCCCTTTGGACTATGCTTAAGCATCTCTCTGGACTTGGTGATGTTGGGACACTAACACTGAGCTTGACAACAGGATTCCCCAGAAGAGCTTTGAGGCAGGTCTCCCAGCCCAAGAGGCATTATGCAGCAGTTGAGAGCTTGGTTATTGGAATCACACAGACTTGACTTCAGTTTTAATATGTGCTCTGCTATGTACTTGCTAACTGACCTTGAACAAGTGAATTAAACTGAGTCCTGGTGTTTGCTTCGCAATCATAATAGTACCTGTCTCAAAAAGTCTGGAGAGGACGAAATGAGATAGTGTTCGTAAAGCCTCTTCTGACAATGTTAGGTACAGAAGCACTCATAAACGTTTTTTCCCGGGAATCTAGATCAGATCAGTTAAAGAACAAAAGCATTTAACCTGGTCAGTGTTTAACCAATTTCTTCATCCTGCAAAGATATTTGCTCCTTTTTTTTTTTTTTCTTAACCCCAGATACCAGAGAAAAAAGCATGTGCAGTCTTGGCTAGGGCAATCTAGTTTTGATTATGAGTTGAATACAGATGTTCAAAGGGTTTTCTCCCGTTCTGATATAGCAAAGTAAGCTCCTTTTTAATCTGGTTTGTCATTCTGTTATTCTATCAGTCACCTTTCATTTCCTCCTTCCCTCTTGGAAAGTTATGTTGTCACCAAGTCATTTACCTGAGAACATTGCTGATTTCCATGAACAATACATACAGGAAATTGAGAACACTTAGAGATTTTTGGGTGTATATTAACCTCTTTAGTCTATTCTGATATAAAATTTTATTATTTTGTTTTTAACTGTGTATTTTAAAACTGTAAATACCTTTGTTTACATGAATACAAGAATTAAATCTACACATCAAGTAACAATTCCCCTAATCTCTTGATTTTAGTTAGAGCGACAAATGCTTCCTTGTCAGTCCTGGCTACAACAATCTGTTTTAGGTAAACTCTCTTCAAAATGCTTGGCTTGTTTGCCTACCTGGAGCAACAAATTTTGTGATTGTGTGGCATTTTAGTTGTTTCCGTGAGTGGAACATCAATGAAGGGCTTAAAGAGTTTGGTGATGCTCAGTTGTAATAACCAATGCAGGGGCACCTGGGTGGCTCAGTCATTAAGTGTCTGCCTTCAGCTCAGGTCATGATCCCAGGGTCCTGGGATTGAGGCCACATTGGGCTCCCTGCTCAGAGGCAAGCTGCTTCTCCCTCTCCCACTACCCCTGCTTGTGTTCCCTCTCTCTGTCAAATAAATAAATAAATAAATCTTTTCAAAAATAATAATTATAACCAATTCAGAACCCATCCTCTAGTCAAACAAGGATCAAGGATCAAGTACATTCCAAACAAAATGACTTTCCTTTGAAGAGAAAACACTCTCCATCAAATAATGCAATAATACAGGTGAAAAAAAGTGGGGAAAGAGAAGAAATTAAACATGCATAATTTGCAACCAGAAAATCTTTCTACAATCATCAAAATTACATATAAAATAACATTTGCAATTTGGTGAAGTTGTTTACATCGCAAGTATGCAGGAAATGGTGACATTCTGGGTTACTATGATTGCTTTCTTTTTGTGCTTCTGGCTTTCTTTAAATGTGTACACACAGTATTAACTGTCTGTAGCACTTTCCTGGGGGCAGATGACACAAGGGGCCCACATCAGTCAGGGCTTCCCTCTGGTAAGAAAGTAGATTGCTCTTTTGTTGAAAAGTACAGTGCTGGAGGACTGAATCAATCATGAGAGACATATGGTATCTTCTCCTGCTCAAAAACCTCTTCTGGGAAAGCAATTTCACCATCTCCATTGATAACCTGTCTATTGTTAACTTCCTGCTGCCAGAGACATGCCTTGGTTACAGCCAGCCAAATAGGTTTGTCGCTGAGTAATAAAATGGAAACTTTCCTGTTAATCCTAAATACACTAAATTCACAACTTTGAAAAACCTGAATTTGAGAAGTAACCCTAAAAAAATAATTTTTCTTTAGGTAAAGTACTAACTTAGTATCCAATTAGGAAAATTAATGGTTTGGTTCTTCAATAAAAATCTGAGATATAAACAAGCCAAAAAAGGAAAGAAGAGCCCACTAATTGATTCTCAAGTTTATCATTTTCCTTATATGGCTAAGGCAAGGATTTTTAAATTCTCATGAGAATTTAATGAGAATGTGTGTTGAAAGCACTTTGTGAGGTCTCTAGGTGGCTCAGATGGTTAAGCGTCTGCCTTCGGCTCAGGTCATGATCCCAGGCTCCTGGGATGGAGCTCCAGGTCAGGCTCCCTGCTCAGCAGGGAGTCTGCTTCTCCCTCTGCCTCTGCCTCTCCCCTGCTTGTGCTCCATCTCTCTCTCTCTCAAATAAATAAATAAATTTTTTTTTTAAAAAAGCACCTTGGCACAACAGTGTTATATTTAATGCCACTTAACTGTATACTCAAAAATGATTAAAATGGTAAGTTTTATGTTTGTACATTTTATTACAATTTTTTTAAAATATTGAATTAAGAAAACTCAAAACAAAAAAACAAGCCAAAAGAAAAAAAAAAAACCACCAAAACCCAACAAATTCACCAGTTTGGTGTGGGCACCAACACGGAAGCCCAACTCCAGGCCTAGCATCAAAATCCCGGACTACAACCCCCAAACTCTCATTAGATCCGGGGATTTGGAAGCGGGTCCTATTCATAGAGGGGTTGGGGGAACAAAAAGTGGGGAACCACTTGGGAAGTCAAGACGGAGGCCAATTCCCAACAGATAGAACAATATTTGGGGCATTTTACTAGCCCGTAAATCTGCACTGGCCAAGTATCTGTATCCATGCGCTCATTATTCTTACTGTGCTTGCAAAGAGAGGTATTAACTACAAAACAGTATTAAATGGATCTCTTTATTCATCCTTAAAGGGGTTAAACTATCACAGAATTCAACCAGGTATTTTCCCTGCAAGCTGTGGATCAGGTTGTTCTTTTCCTATGCATAAATATCGTTATATAAATTTATTAGGCCTAGAAAATTGACCAGGGCTCTCTATGAATAGTTTCCTAATTCAAGCTCAAGGGAACATATTTAAAGATTCTTTGGCAAGCTGTGGGGCCGTGAGTCACCTGAAAGGGATACTGTCACCTTCTTTAAAGCCAATTCCAGGGGCACCTGGGTGGCTCAGTGGGTTAAAGCCTCTGCCTTCGGCTCAGGTCATGATTCCAGGGTCCTGGGATCGAGCCCCATATCGGGCTTTCTGCTCAGCAGGGACCCTGCATCCCCCTCTCTCTCTTTCTCTCTGCCTGCCTCTCTGCCTACTTGTGATCTCTTTCTGTCAAATAAATAAATAAATATCCTAAAAAAAAAAAAAAAGGCAATTTCATCCGTCAGCCACCTGACCCTTGAGAAAGAAGGGCTACTCCCATAGCGGGGACTGGATTGGGGCAGCTCCTTTGGGACAGCTTACGCGCACAGCAAACATCAACTCAGAGGGCTGGAGAGAAGACCTGAAAGAGACTCGTTCCTGTGCATGTGAGGAACAACTGAGGATTCCCAGAAAAGAGGTTGAGCTGAGGACCTGTGCTTAGCAGGATGGGGGACAAACTAGAGATATTTAGATTATTGATACTATGGAGCCCTCAAGGGTACCTACAGGCTGGTAGAGCCTGGGAAAATTCTGATTCATACACAACTGACCAAAAAACATATCCTGCTCTTTGCCCTCAGTGTTAGAAAGGTCCTCTCTTGGGGCACCTGTATGGCTCAATGGGTTAAGCCTCTGCCTTCTGCTTAGGTCATGGTCTCAGGGTCCTAGTATTGAGATGCGCATTGGGCTCACTGCTCAGAGGGGAGCCTGCTTCCCTTCCTCTCTCTCTGCCTGCTGCTCTGCCTACTCATGAGCTCTCTCTCTGTCAAATAAATAGATAAAATCTTAAAAAAAAAAAAAAAGGCCCTCTCTTGTCCTCTCTGCCTGTGTAAATACGGTGCATCCCCTCAGACCTAGCCCAGATCCTGAGTCCTCCATGAAGTCTTCCCTGATGACCTGAGACTCCATAGATGTCTCCTCCTCCTGACCTCCCATAGTAATTATCCTGCAGTCAGTCCCTGAGAATCCACTGGACCCGTTGTTCATTCTCACATGCATAGCTGCCCATGAGCAGAGAGAAGACAGGAGCCATGCATACGCTTCCCCCAACTGGGTCCACCTGAAACTCAGCACAAAGAGAGTACTCTACAAAATGCTATCAGATTTGGCTTGACATATAATAGCACTCAGAATGTCAACCTCATGGCTGCCCTGAAAAAATGGAGGGATCCTTATAGACTCAAAGCTGCACAAACTTTCTGACTATCAAATATTATCAGGAAAGCCCCTTGAAGTTTATTGTCTTAGAACAGCAAAGGCAAGCCACCAATTTATTACAAACAACAAACACAGTGAAAGCTATAAAGCACTTTCCATCATATGCTTTGAAAATCCTTAGAAGACCTATAAGGTGAAAGAAACTCTGGAGAATTCTTTTTAAACTTATTTTGTCTATCATGCTTAGAATTTACCCCAAAGAAATCACTTTCACCTTAATTACTTAAAAATTCTGTAAGCATTGTATGAACAAATTAGCAGTAATGCTTTAATAATCTCTACTAGTTAAATGTTCAATAAACTAAGTAGCAAATCCTTTAATTAGCGTAGCACACATTCTTGGGTATGCTAAAAAAAGAAAGCTATAGGTTGTATAAGTGTAATTCAATGAACATTAACAATGACTTATTTTAATAGCTGAACATGCTGTCCAATTGTCATTACAGACTACTTAATTCTATCTCTTGGTTTTGAGATTGCAGATTTTTCTTTGTGCTGTTTAATAAAGCCATTAGGGATTGATTATTTATTGGGATTGAGATAGGTACAAGGAATCCAGACCAAATTAGGGTAATGTGAGCTGCCTTAACATTTCGTATATAGTGTGGGCTGTTGGTGCTAGTATCAAATTTTGGAATCCCCATTTTCTGTAAGTGAAATAGTCTAGTTTACTGATTCTCCTCGTAGAAGCACAACAACACTTTTGTACTCTAGGGAGGTACTAACTAGCAGCTGGGGATGACCCTGGTGTATCTTTTAAATGAAAAAAACCTTCCAGAATTTTGGAATGAGTAATATTCTTTCAAGCAAAAGAACATCAAGTGTCTAATTGTGACAGCCCACGAGGGATCCTGAAATAGGGATTCTTCTTGAACATTCGGATGGAAAATTGCTTCATCATTGTAATACATGTCATCAGTATATGGCTTATTTTTTCACTGACTTCTTTTTTTTAAGAATTTTTGTTACGAAGAATTTCAAAGATATACAAAAGTAAACAGAATAGAATAATAACCAACCCCCCCATGTACCTATCATCCAGCTACAATAATTAATTCAGTCAATCTTGGTTCGACTACACCCCCATCCACTTTCCCTCTCCCATATTATTTTGAAGCAAATCCCATGCACGTTGCAATTTTACCTGTAAGGTTTTCGGTATGCATTTTATCTGTTAAATTTCCAGTTATATTTTTTTAAAGGTAACTTATTTTTAGCATTACTGCAGTATAACTAGCAAAAAACAAAAGTGACTATTATTTCTTAATATCAAATAAATCTCACAAAACAAACTGAGGGTTGCTGGGGTGGGGGGTTGGGAGAAGGGGGGTGGGGTTATGGACATTGGGGAGGGTATGTGCTTTGGTGAGTGCTGTGAAGTGTTTAAACCTGGCGATTCACAGACCTGTACCCCTGGGGATAAAAATATATTATATGTTTATAAAAAATAAAAAATATTTTAAAAAATCCATTGTTTGAACATCTAATTTTTCTCATAAATATATTTTTATAGTTTATTGAGCATTAGAATCTAATTAATATCTTCATTTTGCAATTGGTTGTGCCTACTAAGTTTCTTTTATCTAAAATTTCTCTCTCCATCTGTCTTTCTTGCTTGTTATTTGTCTCTCGAAGAAACAAGATTGTGGATTTTGTAGATAGTCCCACAGTCTGGATTTTCCTGATTGCACCCCACCTCCAGTATACTTAAACTTGATCCTCTCTCCTATTTCCTATAAACTTGAAGTTGGACCTACAGCCTTCCTCAAATTCAGTTGTTTGTCTTGTTCTGTTTTCCCAAAAACACACTTGAAGTGGTGGAGCTTTCTTTCCTCAGGAGGGACAATCATATCTGATGCTCTCTCTTTTTATGAACTTAGCAGTCAGTGACCATCATTACTTGGGTCTGTTCATGCATTGACCACAAAACTGTGTTATTCTTTTTTTTTTTTTTTTTTTATATATATATATATATTTTTTTATTTCCAGCATAACAGTATTCATTATTTTTGCACCACACCCCGTGCTCCATGCAATCCGTGCCCTCTATAATACCCACCACCTGGTACCCCAACCTCCCACCCCCCGTCCCTTCAAAACCCTCAGATTGTTTTTCAGAGTCCATAGTCTCTCATGGTTCAACTCCCCTTCCAATTTCCCCCAACTCCCTTCTCCACTCTAAGTCCCCATGTCCTCCATGCTGTTTGTTATGCTCCACAAATAAGTGAAACCATATGATAATTGACTCTCTCTGCTTGACTTATTTCACTCAGCATAATCTCTTCCAGTCCCGTCCATGTTGCTACAAAAGTTGGGTATTCATCCTTTCTGATGGAGGCATAATACTCTATCCCCAGGGGTACAGGTCTGTGAATCACCAGGTTTACACACTTCACAGCACTCACCAAAGCACATACCCTCCCCAATGTCCATAATCCCACCCCCTTCTCCCAAACCCCCTCCCCCCAGCAACCCTCAGTTTGTTTTGTGAGATTAAAAGTCACTTATGGTTTGTCTCCCTCCCAATCCCATCTTGTTTCATTTATTCTTCTCCTACCCACTTAAGCCCCCATGTTGCATCACCACTTCCTCATATCAGGGAGATCATATGATAGTTGTCTTTCTCTGCTTGACTTATTTCGCTAAGCATGATACGCTCTAGTTCCATCCATGTTGTCGCAAATGGCAA
The DNA here is from genome assembly GCF_009829155.1 of Mustela erminea. Lineage (NCBI taxonomy): Eukaryota > Metazoa > Chordata > Mammalia > Carnivora > Mustelidae > Mustela > Mustela erminea. The sequence goes on along the minus strand of NC_045629.1, from coordinate 10,014,395 downwards.
GATTTCATTTCTTTTGATGGCTGCATAGTATTCCATTGTGTATATATACCACATCTTCTTGATCCATTCATCTGTTGATGGACATCTAGGTTCTTTCCATAGTTTGGCTATTGTGGACATTGCTGCTATAAACATTCGGGTGCATGTGCCCCTTTGGATCACTACGTTTGTATCCTTAGGGTAAATACCCAATAGTGCAATTGCTGGGTCATAGGGCAGTTCTATTTTCAACATTTTGAGGAACCTCCATGCTGTTTTCCAGAGTGGCTGCACCAGCTTGCATTCCCACCAACAGTGTAGGAGGGTTCCCCTTTCTCCGCATCCTCGCCAGCATCTGTCATTTCCTGACTTGTTTATTTTAGCCATTCTGACTGGTGTGAGGTGATATCTCATTGTGGTTTTGATTTGTATTTCCCTGATGCCGAGTGATATGGAGCACTTTTTCATGTGTCTGTTGGCCATCTGGATGTCTTCTTTGCAGAAATGTCTGTTCATGTCCTCTGCCCATTTCTTGATTGGATTATTTGTTCTTTGGGTGTTGAGTTTGCTAAGTTCTTTATAGATTCTGGACACTAGTCCTTTATCTGATATGTCATTTGCAAATATCTTCTCCCATTCTGTCAGTTGTCTTTTGATTTTGTTAACTGTTTCCTTTGCTGTGCAAAAGCTTTTGATCTTGATGAAATCCCAATAGTTCATTTTTGCCCTTGCTTCCCTTGCCTTTTGCGTTGTTCCTAGGAAGATGTTGCTGCGGTTGAGGTCAAAGAGGTTGCTGCCTGTGTTCTCCTCAAGGATTTTGATGGATTCCTTTCGCACATTGAGGTCCTTCATCCATTTTGAGTTTATTTTTGTGTGTGGTGTAAGGAAATGGTCCAATTTCATTTTTCTGCATGTGGCTGTCCAATTTTCCCAGCACCATTTATTGAAGAGGCTGTCTTTTTGCCATTGGACATTCTTTCCTGCTTTGTCGAAGATTAGTTGACTGTAGAGTTGAGGGTCTATTTCTGGGCTCTCTATTCTGTTCCATTGATCTATGTGTCTGTTTTTGTGCCAGTACCATGCTGTCTTGATGATGACAGCTTTGTAATAGAGCTTGAAGTCCGGAATTGTGATGCCACCAACGTTGGCTTTCTTTTTCAATATCCCTTTGGCTATTCGAGGTCTTTTCTGGTTCCATATAAATTTTAGCATTATTTGTTCCATTTCTTTGAAAAAGATGGATGGTACTTTGATAGGAATTGCATTAAATGTGTAGATTGCTTTAGGTAGCATAGACATTTTCACAATATTTATTCTTCCAATCCAGGAGCATGGAACATTTTTCCATTTCTTTGTGTCTTCCTCAATTTCTTTCATGAGTACTTTATAGTTTTCTGAGTATAGATTCTGTGTCTCTTTGGTTAGGTTTATTCCTAGGTATCTTATGGTTTTGGGTGCAATTGTAAATGGGATTGACTCCTTAATTTCTCTTTCTTCTGTCTTGCTGTTGGTGTAGAGAAATGCAACTGATTTCTGTGCATTGATTTTATATCCTGACACTTTACTGAATTCCTGTATAAGTTCTAGCAGTTTTGGAGTGGAGTCTTTTGGGTTTTCCACATATAGTATCATATCATCTGCGAAGAGTGATAATTTGACTTCTTCTTTGCCGATTTGGATGCCTTTAATTTCCTTTTGTTGTCTGATTGCTGAGGCTAGGACCTCTAGTACTATGTTGAATAGCAGTGGTGATAATGGACATCCCTGCCGTGTTCCTGACCTTAGCGGAAAAGCTTTCAGTTTTTCTCCATTGAGAATGATATTTGCGGTGGGTTTTTCATAGATGGCTTTGATGATATTGAGGTATGTGCCCTCTATCCCTACACTTTGAAGAGTTTTGATCAGGAAGGGATGCTGTACTTTGTCAAATGCTTTTTCAGCATCTATTGAGAGTATCATATGGTTCTTGTTCTTTCTTTTATTGATGTGTTGTATCACATTGACTGATTTGCGGATGTTGAACCAACCTTGCAGCCCTGGAATAAATCCCACTTGGTCGTGGTGAATAATCTTTTTAATGTACTGTTGAATCCTATTGGCTAGTATTTTGTTGAGTATTTTCGCATCTGTGTTCATCAAGGATATCGGTCTATAGCTCTCTTTTTTGGTGGGATCCTTGTCTGGTTTTAGGATCAAGGTGATGCTGGCCTCATAAAATGAGTTTGGAAGTTTTCCTTCCATTTCTATTTTTTGGAACAGTTTTAGGAGAATAGGAATTAGTTCTTCTTTAAATGTTTGGTAGAATTCCCCCGGGAAGCCGTCTGGCCCTGGGCTTTTGTTTGTTTGGAGATTTTTAATGACTGTTTCAATCTCCTTACTGGTTATGGGTCTGTTCAGGCTTTCTATTTCTTCCTGGTTCAGTTGTGGTAGTTTATATGTTTCTAGGAATGCATCCATTTCTTCCAGATTGTCAAATTTATTGGCGTAGAGTTGCTCATAGTATGTTCTTATAATAGTTTGTATTTCTTTGGTGTTAGTTGTGATCTCTCCTCTTTCATTCATGATTTTATTTATTTGGGTCCTTTCTCTTTTCTTTTTGATAAGTCGGGCCAGGGGTTTATCAATTTTATTAATTCTTTCAAAGAACCAGCTCCTAGTTTCGTTGATTTGTTCTATTGTTTTTTTGGTTTCTATTTCACTGATTTCTGCTCTGATCTTTATGATTTCTCTTCTCCTGCTGGGCTTAGGGTTTCTTTCTTGTTCTTTCTCCAGCTCCTTTAGGTGTAGGGTTAGGTTGTGTACCTGAGACCTTTCTTGTTTCTTGAGAAAGGCTTGTACCACTATATATTTTCCTCTCAGGACTGCCTTTGTTGTGTCCCACAGATTTTGAACCGTTGTATTTTCATTATCATTTGTTTCCATGATTTTTTTCAATTCTTCTTTAATTTCCCGGTTGACCCATTCATTCTTTAGAAGGATGCTGTTTAGTCTCCATGTATTTGGGTTCTTTCCAAACTTCCTTTTGTGGTTGAGTTCTAGCTTTAGAGCATTGTGGTCTGAAAATATGCAGGGAATGATCCCAATCTTTTGATACCGGTTGAGTCCTGATTTAGGACCGAGGATGTGATCTATTCTGGAGAATGTTCCATGTGCACTAGAGAAGAATGTGTATTCTGTTGCTTTGGGATGAAATATTCTGAATATATCTGTGATGTCCATCTGGTCCAGTGTGTCGTTTAAGGCCTTTATTTCCTTGCTGATCTTTTGCTTGGATGATCTGTCCATTTCAGTGAGGGGCGTGTTAAAGTCCCCTACTATTATTGTATTATTGTTGATGTGTTTCTTTGATTTTGTTATTAATTGGTTTATATAGTTGGCTGCTCCCACGTTGGGGGCATAGATATTTAAAATTGTTAAATCTTCTTGTTGGACAGACCCTTTGAGTATGATGTAGTGTCCTTCCTCATCTCTTATTATAGTCTTTGGCTTAAAATCTAATTGATCTGATATAAGGATTGCCACTCCTGCTTTCTTCTGATGTCCATGAGCATGGTAAATTCTTTTCTACCCCCTCACTTTAAATCTGGAGGTGTCTTCGGGCTTAAAATGAGTTTCTTGGAGGCAACATATAGATGGGTTTTGTTTTTTTATCCATTCTGATAGCCTGTGTCTTTTGACAGGGGCATTTAGCCCATTAACATTCAGGGTAACTATTGAGAGATATGAATTTAGTGCCATTGTATTGCCTGTAAGTTGACTGTTACTGTATATGGTCTCTGTTCCTTTCTGATCTACCACTTGTAGGCTCTCTCTTTGCTTAGAGGACCCCTTTCAATATTTCCTGTAGAGCTGGTTTGGTATTTGCAAATTCTTTCAGTTTTTGTTTGTCCTGGAAGCTTTTAATCTCTCCTTCTATTTTCAATGATAGCCTAGCTGGATATAGTATTCTTGGCTGCATGTTTTTCTCGTTTAGTGCTCTGAAAATATCATGCCAGCTCTTTCTGGCCTGCCAGGTCTCTGTGGATAAGTCAGCTGCCAATCTAATATTTTTACCATTGTATGTTACAGACTTTTTTTCCCGGGCTGCTTTCAGGATTTTCTCTTTGTCACTGAGACTTGTAAATTTTACTATTAGGTGACGGGGTGTGGGCCTATTCCTATTGATTTTGAGGGGCGTTCTCTGAACCTCCTGAATTTTGATGCTCGTTCCCTTTGCCATATTGGGGAAATTCTCCCCAATAATTCTCTCCAGTATACCTTCTGCTCCCCTCTCTCTTTCTTCTTCTTCTGGAATCCCAATTATTCTAATGTTGTTTCGTCTTATGGTGTCACTTATCTCTCGAATTCTCCCCTCGTGGTCCAGTAGCTGTTTGTCCCTCTTTTGCTCAGCTTCTTTATTCTCTGTCATTTGGTCTTCTATATCACTAATTCTTTCTTCTGCCTCATTTATCCTAGCAGTGAGAGCCTCCATTTTTGATTGCACTTCATTAATAGCTTTTTTTATTTCAACTTGGTTAGATTTTAGTTCTTTTATTTCTCCAGAAAGGGCTTTTATATCTCTCGAGAGGGTTTCTCTAATATCTTCCATGCCTTTTTCGAGCCCGGCTAGAACCTTGAGAATTGTCATTCTGAACTCTAGATCTGACATATTACCAATGTCTGTATTGATTAGGTCCCTAGCCTTCGGTACTGCCTCTTGTTCTTTTTTTTGTGTTGAATTTTTCCGTCTTGTCATTTTGTCCAGATAAGAGTATATGAAGGGGCAAATAAAATACTAAAAGGGTGGCTACAACCCCAGGAAAAAATGCTTTAACCAAATTAGAAGAGATCCAAAATCGTGAGGGGGGAGAAAGGGGATAAAAAGAGGTTCAAAAAGGAAGAAAGAAAAAAAAAGAAAAAAGAAAAAAAAAAAAAGAAAAAAGAAAAGAAAAGAATTTAAAAAAAAGGAAAACCCCTAAGAAAAATGTAAAAAAGAAAAAATATATATATTAGATAAACTAGTAAAAAATCGTTAAAAAAGAAAAAGGTAACAGTTAAAAAAAAAAAATTTTACCTGAAGGCGAGAAAAAAAAAAAAAAAAATGAAAAAGAAAAAAATTAAATTAACTGCAAGACTAAAAAAAAAATCACAGGGAAAAAGCCATGAGTTCCGTGCTTGGCTTTCTCCTCCTCTGGAATTCTGCTGCTCTCCTTGGTATTGAAACCGCACTCCTTGGTAGATGAACTTGGTCTCGGCTGGATTTCTTGTTGATCTTCTGGGGGAGGGGCCTGGTGTAGTGATTCTCAAGTGTCTTTGCCCCAGGCGGAATTACACCGCCCTTACCCGGGGCCGGGGTGAGTAATCCGCTCGGGTTTGCTTTCAGGAGCTTTTGTTCCCTGAGCGCTTTCCGTAGAGTTCCGGAGGACGGGAATACAAATGGCGGCCTCCTGGTCTCCGGCCCGGAGGAGCCGAGAGCCCAGGGCCGCACTCCTCAGTGCGCCCTCAGAGAACAGCGCCCAGTTACTCCCGTCTGCCTGAGCTCCGGCCGCGCTCCGAGCTCACCGAGCCTGCGACCAGTTCAAGGTAACACCGAGCTGTGAGCTTACTGTCGGCTCTGTCTCTGTAGCCGGCTTTCCCGTTCCAATACCCGCAAGGTCTGCGACACTCAGACACCCCTGATCCTTCTGTGACCCTGCGGGACCTGAGGCCACGCTGAACCCGCGTGGGCTTCGCCCCGGTTTAGCCTCTGGAGCGATGTCCCTCAGCGGAACAGACTTTTAAAAGTCCTGATTTTGTGCGCCGTTGCTCCGCCGCTTGCCGGGAGCCGGCCCCTCCCCCCGGGGTCTATCTTCCCGTCGCTTTGGATTCACTTCTCCGCCGGTCCTACCTTTCAGAAAGTGGTTGTTTTTCTGTTTCCAGAATTGCTGTTCTTCTTCTCTTCGATCTGCCGATGGATTTTCAGGTGTTTGCAATCTTTAGATAAGCTATCTAGCTGATCTCCCGCTAGCTGAAGTAGTCTCAGCCTGCTACTTCTCCGCCATCTTGACTCCTCCCTCCAAAACTGTGTTATTCTAATCCTATCATCTCTTCTTAATTTCTCAGCTGGAATACTTTCATGGTTCTTTTGTAAAACTGGCTTAGGGAGTTCAGAAAAAAAAAAATGAAAACAAAAGCCTTTTCATTTACTTAAATGAGTACTATTATCTCATGATGGAATTTTTTAAAAGTGTAATCTGAAATTCAAGAGATGAGATTGAAATGCAAAACTCATCATCAACTCTTCGACCCCTGGAGTAACAAACTTTAACCCTGAGTCCTAGCCCTCATAGAACAGAAGATCTGCAAGCAGGAAACAGAACAAATAACTGAGGAGGGGAAAATACATTGGGTGAAATTTCAAAATGTTACCCCACACATTTCTACTCAATTAGAGAGATTGGAACATTTATTTGGGTACCATAAGCTCCCCTGTATCCTGTGAGGAGATGCATTGTAGGGGTTTTGGAAAACCTGGTATCTACACAGTAGTGCTGGTCCTACTATAGCAGAAATACTGATTACCCTTTAACAAGATGAGAAACAGGTACACAGGCCTGCAAAGCATCTTTCTTCTAATAACCAAAGGACCTATCTTCAGTTGTTCCCTGTATCATTTTTAGATCTGGGGTCTGACTGAAAATACAGAATTTAGTCTCAGTTCCAAAGTGAGGTGTGTGTCCGTGGGCTGAGCTGTCTGCGGCTTGACATGGTACAGGAGCTGCTGGGGCTCACACCTCCCTCCGGAGCATCTGCCCGCCCCTCCCCAGGTTAGCATCCTACCTAGCAAAGAGACGCTTCTGCCTGCATTTAGCTTATTAAGTCAGCAGGTGGTTCCTAAGGAAGACTAATTGCTGGCAGCTGGAGGGCCTGAGGCTGCCTGAAACACTTTTAACTTTTGCTTTGCCAACAGCGCAGGGGAACACCTATGAGCTTTTTCAGAAAGGACACAAGGAGACATAATATGTTTGGGAAGAACTCTAATAACTGCAACCTAAGCGCATGGTTTGAGTATGCTAACATATTCAACCCCATCCCTTCACATCTCAGCCAGGGTCTAGGGCACTTGCCCTAGAAAATACCCTAAGAAAGGCTGATGGTCACTCTGCTCTGTGGGGAGAGGGTCACACAACACTGAAGTCACCCTATTTCATGCATCAAACACTGGGTCACAAGGTCTGACAAAGGACGTTTTCTCTAACATGTGAAAAAGTATAAAAACAAGTTATGTTTATCTCTGTATTATTTAATCACTTCCATCAGCTGGAACAGAATTAAGAAAGGAATCGTGACAGAAATTCCGGAAGCAAGCACATTTGGACCACACATGCCCGCAAGCACCTTCATCAAGGTGCTCTATGAGTAGATCATCCATCAACTTCTAATCAGAAAGACCCATCTCTGTGTATCAGCTTTCTCTTCTCACTTATTTATAGACCCATCTAGAGAATATATCAACCAGCAGGCATCTTCTTGCCCACAGGCATGGCCTTATTTTTGGTAATTCTTCCTGCCATGGGCTCCTGAGCTCTAGTTTCCCATTGATCTCCCAAAGCTTCCCTGGTCTCTACCAATTCCAGTATAAACAAGTAAACACTCCCTGTGCATGCCATTTACAGCACCTTATGTCATTAGGTCATGGGCTTAATAACTAAGGGCAAACAAAGCCTCCACATCCTTCATGTGCACCTCATTTCAAGAAAGTTCTTAGAATTTTTAATCCCCTTAGATTATTAGATTTGGAGACTAGAAAGTGTGCTGACAATGCCTACTCAAACTCAGAAAATAGTTTGGCTGGAAAAATACAGCTCACCCTGCTAGCTCCCCTCAGTTTTTGGGAGAGAACCCTAAGGCATGGTGGTAACTACCCTTTACCTGGACAATGAAAGTTAAAGAGTCTCAAAACAGGTCACCTGTAAGTTGTGATTCTGTTAGTTCATAAACTGGCCCCCGTACACACAGGGCAGGAAGAGACTGGGGAAAAAAAAAAAAAAAAAAAAGGCAGACAACTTCAAGTTAGTAAGTGCCAGGTTTAATATGCAAGTGTTGGGGAGCAAGAATTTCTGTCCCCTCAAATATCCTTCTAGCTGGATGAAGAATCAAATTAATGTCAGATGGATCAACAGGGGAAAATAAAATTGAACAGTGTATGTATAGGGGGAATCCACACAGACATGGAAATTCCAAAGGCAGACAAAATGAGGTCCATCCATCTTCCTGAACTAAGGAGAAGGGAGTAGGGTTTGGGGGCTTCAGAAAGAAAGAATGCAGTTCACAGGGCAATATGTTCTTATGGTTAAAACGGCACAAACTATTCCACATGCCTGCTTATCTTCTCTCCCTGTTTGCCCGTCCTTTGCCCTAAAGACTGGTTAACCTGCACAGTTCCTCTTAACTTTGCTAAGTTAACACTTTCTGGTTTAACCAGTTGTATTTGATGTCTTTCCTCCCTTCCTAAGCTATCGATTACCCTATAATCATACTTAACTCACTACACACTGGATAAACTCACTACTTTGTTCCTGATTTCTCTACCCTGAAGCATCCTATGCCTTATAAGCTGAGGTAGCATGGTCTCTAAGATAGCACTCCTTCTTTAAGGCTTTCTTTGCTTGACCTCCACTCCCTTCACCCCTGCGGTAGGCTCCCCTTTGTCTGGTCCCCACAGTGCTGTCTGCTTTTCTTTTGCAGTCTTGCCTATCTTGTCTTTATCGTGCCGCGCTATAATCGCTTCTTCGCTCCTTCATCTTGACGCCTAGACTGGAAGCTTTTGAAGGCCATCAGTTGTACGTTGAGGACCTAACAGGTGAAAGTGTCCAGCAGTTACAAGATGCCCATAAATATTTGTTGAAAGAGAAGAAAGAGAAGGGATAGAGGAAGGAGAGCCTGGGCATCCAGGCCCCAGGCACAGGGCTACTCTGGAGTAGCTGCAACGTGGACCAACTCCTGCCCAGCCTTCTTGGCAGTGAAGCAGGATACAGGAGGAAAACACTCCTCCTCCACTGCGTCGTGACAGGAAAACACACTGTATCACCTGTCTGTGTTGAATAGATTAAGAGAAAAGTGAAAAAACTCCTTCTTAAGGTTTCTTTTAAGGTCTCTCTTGATAACAACCTGTGGTGAAAACCTTGGGAACTTTCCTTCCAGGTAGACCTTCTCTACTTTTACAATCCAAGTCTGTTACACTAACTTGTCTGGGGGAGGGGGGGGTGAATAAACAAAAATTCATCTTTCTTTCTTTTTTAAATTTTGGTCTGGCCATGTTTCCCCTGACAAATCCTTTCCCCCAGGATATCACATCCATTTTTGTCGGTACACGTAACATAGGACTCAAAGAAATGCATTCTGTAGCTAACTCTGCTTTATCAGCTTTTCTTTCCAAAACTCAGGTGGCTTCAAAGGCAAAGAATGTTTTGCTTTCATTATTTCTTCAGTCTTTGACATGAGTTCCACAAATATCTTTGTAATTATTCCTTGTCTTTCTCAATAATGTTTAGGAAAACAAACATCAATTATGTTTTAGGAAAACAAAGCAAAAGTAATCAATGACAATTAATCAGAAAGACAGTCCACATTCATAAAACAAGTCAAAGACTGCTTCCTACCCAAAAAGATTTCAGATATTCCTAATACAAAATCTACCTATCTCTAGTTTATTTTCTTGTTAACTATCTTGCTAAGAAAATTAACCGTTTTTATTATTATGTAATTCTAACCCATTTCAGTTTGTTCTATTAATAAACACCTCAATGCTCTTATTTCTTGCTCAGAGGCAACAAGGGCATAAGACCCAATTTCTTTTATAGATTCATGTTTCTTATTTTAGTAACCATTTCACCACAACAAAGGAGAGAAGAGAAGAGAGGAGAGGAGGAGATGGGAGGGGAGGGGAGGGGAGGGGCGGGGAGGGGAGGGAAGAGAGAGAAGGAGTGGGGGAGGAAGGAAGGAAGGAAGAGAGAGAGAGAGAAGGAATGTAATAAAGGCTAATAAATACTGTTTTTAAAATCAGAAAAGGTGGGGCACCTGGGTGGCTCAGTGGGTTAAGCCGCTGCCTTCAGCTCAGGTCATGATCTCAGGGTCCTGGGATCGAGTCCCACATCGGGCTCCCTGCTCAGCAGGGAGCCTGCTTCCCTCTCTCTCTCTCTGCCTGCCTCTCCATCTACTTGTGATTTCTCTCTGTCAAATAAATAAATTTTTTAAAAAAATCAGAAAAGGTATTTCTGGTTGCTGTGAATCAGCCACCTGAATTTCAGTGCCCACGGCATTCCCATTGCACTCTCGAAAGGCAAGTGAAAGACAAAAAGTACTAACCACTGGTGAACATGTCAATACATGTCACTAAGGTCATCAAAATGGAGAGCTTTTGATAATTTGTTATCATCTTTAATTTTCTATACAATAATTATCTGTTCCAAATGGAAACATCTTTCTAACTTTTAAATAAAAATATTATGAGCTCTGTCCATGGTATGGCATCTTGTGCTCTTAATAAGCATTTTTAAATTAAATTAAAAAGGCATTTTTCAAACTTCTAAAATAACTATTGCTCAAGGCAACCAAAATATGGTTTTTTTTAATGCAGGAAGTGAATTAAAAAGGCAAAGTTCCCCAAAATTAGCAAAAAAAATTTTAAGAGGTACTCAAAATTCTCAATAGTGCTCTTAAAAATCAGACCAGATAAGCTCCCTTTTTAACTTTAATTATATTTTTTCAGTAACTTTTTTTGCCTCCCAGTGTTAAGCATTGTTTTTAAGTGCCCTCAAAATTGTGACTAATCGCATAGTCATAATCCTTTAGATTGTAATGATAGATACCATGTTCTCAGTAATTCTCCAGAAATATGAAAAAATGTTATGTAAAATTATTCCTCAACTTTTATAGACTTTTCAGAGTCTGATTCAAATGGCAATTATAATGTTATCTTTTTTTTAAATGACAGTTTAGAAGCTTTTGTCCTAGTGCCTTTGGACATCTCAAGTTGGGATATCACCAGCCACATTTGAAGAAGGTGCTCTGTGCAGGACTGGGCAGTTCACAGCACCTTGGGCATGTTCTAGGGACAATGACGAAATAAACTGGGACCTGCTTTCTTATTTATGCTTCCCTGCCCAGACATCACTGAGATATGGATGACTGCAGATGCATGGCAATATATTTGATTTGAACTCTAATTCCCCCAGACACTCCCCAATGTCTTCTTGCTAATTACAAATGATCTGTCTCCCCTAAACATCTTCAACCCTTATCATTGCAAAACATAACTCTCTTTGCCTCATTGTTTCTATTGGATCCTATGCTCCCAGAGGGTTGGGACCTTTTGATTCATTTTTGTGAATCACCTGGCCCCTCCAACACCTGGCCAAGAGGTATATATTCCCAGTGAAAGTTCAATGACATTGCTGAGTAACAAATAACTGAGTATATCCATACCTTCTCTCTCAGAGTCCTCTTGTCAGTTATCTCACTGCTTATTTCCTCTCATGTGTTCTTAGCTCCATTATCATGGAATAGAAACTCAGATCAGTTTTAGGTACCTGAGGTCTAAAGGGACGGAGCAGGGTGCCTGGGTGGCTCAGTGGGTTAAGCCGCTGCCTTCGGCTCGGGTCATGATCTCAGGGTCCTGGGATGGAGTCCCGCATCGGGCTCTCTGCTCAGCAGGGAGCCTGCTTCCTCCTCTCTCTCTGCCTACGTGTGATCTCTCTCTGTCAAATAAATAAGTAAAATCTTTAAAAAAATAAAAATAAAAAAAAATAAAGGGACGGAGCAGATTCTTTCCACTGGATGTGGAATACTACTGGGGAGGGCAACCTGAAGGCAAGTTACAGGTGGGATGTCCGTAGAGGGGATCATAAGTAGTGGATGAGAGAGGTAAGACAAGAGGTGGACTATGAGCAGATGAAGAATAGGCTCTGAAGCCACACTAGTCAGACTCAAGTCCCCATTCTGTCACTTATTTGGGCAAGAGGATATTCCCCAGCGACTGAGTTTTCTTGAGTACCGAATAGACACAAGTAGTACACAAGTAGTACCTCCTTCACGGGGTTGCTCTAATGATTAAAAGAGTCAACACAGGTAAAGTTAACTCAAGTAACTTTGTGTTTCTGAAAATGCTAAGCACTCATAAATGTCCTTTGGTGTTATTAGAGAAGAGGACATTTTCTAATCAAAAGGCACAGAATGGCTGAAGGGATTAAAAAACAAAAAACAAACAAACAAACAAAAAACAAGATCCAATGATATGCTCTGTACAAGACTCCCATTAGCCTTAAAGACACACATAGACTGAGAGGGAAGAGATGGAAGAAGACATTTCATGCAAATAGTAACCAAAAAAGCACAAGGGTAGCTATACTTATATCAGACAAAATGGGCTCAAAACTGAAAATGTTAAAAAGAGACACAAATGTCATTATATAATGATATATAGGGGTCAACACATCGAGCAGTTACAATGATCATAAATATCCATGCACTCTACACAGCATACCTAAATATATGAAGAAAAAGTAATGGAACTAAGAAGAGAAACAACCAGTAATTTCATAGCTGGGGACTTTAATACCTGACTCTCAGCAATGGATAGATCATCCAGACAAAATCAATAAACAATGATTTGAACAACATTATAGATCAAAGGGACCTAACAGACTTACAGAAAACATTCTTTTCCAGTGCGCACAGAACATTTTCTAAAATAGACCCAAATGTCAGGCCACAAAGCAAGTCTTAGTGAATTCAAGAAGACTGAAATTTTACCAGGTATCTTCTCTGACTACAGTGATATGAAACTAGAAATCAATGTGAGGAAAACTGCAATGTGAGGAAAACCAGTGCATCGGAATTAACACTCTTCTGAACAATGAATGGATAAAAGAAATTGAAGAGGAAATAAAAACTTCCTTGAGACAAATGAAGATGAAAACACAATACACCAGAACTTGTGGGATAGAGCAAAAGCAGTTCTGAAAGAGTTCATAGCAATAAAGGCCTATATTAAGAAGCAAATAAAGGTTCCAAATAAAGAACTTAAACTCTATGCCTTAAGGAACTATAAAAATAAAAAGAAACTGAACCTAATTAGCAGAAGAAAGGAAATAATAAAGATCAGAGTGGAAATAAGCAAAATGGAGCAAAGAAAAACAATACAAAAAATTAACCAAAGAGTTCATTTTTTGGAAAGTTAAAAAAGTGGAAAACCCTTAGACTAACCAAGTGGAAAATAAAAAGTAGAAACCAAAATCAATAAAATTAGAAATGAAAAGGAAATATTACAACTGATATCACAGAAATTCAAGGGATCCTAAGAGGCTACAATGAACAACATCTATACACTAACTGGACAATCTTGAAAGAGACGTTCTTAGAAACATACAACTTACCAAGATTGAATCAGAAACAAACAGAAAATCTGAACAGACCAATAAAGCATTTCAAGATCTGCTACCAATCTTTCTCAAACTCTTCCAAAAAATTGAAGAGGCAGAAACACCCCCCAAATATATTTTATGAGGCCAGTATTATCCCGAAACCAAATCCAGAGACGGAAACTTCGGAAAAGAAAACTACAGGCCAATATCTCTGATAAATATAGGTGAAATATTCTCAATAAAATACTAGGAGACCAAATTCAGCAGCACATTAAAAGGATCATTCATATGATCCAAATGGGATGTACCCCTTGGATGCAAGGATGGTTCAAATGAATCAATGTAATACTTTTTATTAATAGAATAGAGAAAAGAATCATATAATGCTCTCAACAGACATAGAAAAAGCACTTAACAAAAATTCAACATTCCTTTACAATAATAACTCTTAACAAATTAGGCAAGGAAGGAACATATCTCAATATAATAAAGACCATATACAGGCCCACATCTAACATTCTACTCAGTAGTGACAGGTTGAAAGCTTTTCCTCTAAGCTTTGAAACAGGAGATGGGTGACCACTCTTACGAGACATCCTACCTAGAGCAATCAGGCAAAAAGAAAGAGAGAGAGAGGAAGAAAGACAGATAGAGAGAAACAGAGAGAGAGGGAAAAAGAAAGACAGAAAGACAAAGAGAAACAGACGGAGAGAAGGAGGGAGGAAGGGAAAAAATCTATCAGAATTATCAAGGAAGAAGTAAAATTGTCTTGATTTGCCATTGTCATTGAAAAGACAAGCTGCCACCAAAATGATCAAAAGACAGATCAATAAGGGACCTAAAGCTGGAGTCAAACTGGTTTTTAATACTCTGCACTGAGCATGACAAGTTTCCAAAGCTCCAGCTCTCCTAAGAGTTCAAAGGAAACTTCAGGAGGTCACACACATTGCTGTATGTAACCAATGGGTACAGGGAATGTTGGGTGGGACAAGCTGCCTAGTTGGCAATGTTTGAGGCTCCTGGTAGGACATGGTGATGTTGAACAAATCCATATATTTCTCCAGAGCATGGTTCACTTGCATCAACTTGAATGCAAGTTGAATTGCTTGAATTGATTTCTTGAGAAATCGATTTTTCTAATACATGGTAATTGAGTTTGTTTTGAAATAAAACTAGCATAAAACCAGAGTCTTTCTCCTTTCTTCTCCCAAGGTCTAAGCAGAGTTATGAAGCTGAGATTAGAGCTCCATGCATTATACTAGACTGTTCACCTGTCAGCAAGCTGTAGAAGGAAGGTCATTGAAGTTAAAACAAGGACTTTTCAGTCAGCAGAGCACAGCAAGGGTAGAAAACAAACAAGAGATAACTGAAACATTTAGAGATTATTTACTCCTGTAGAAAAAAAGAAAGGGATGTAGGGAGGAAACGGAAAGGAAACATCTGAGCTCCTCTTAAGCAAAGACAAACAAACAAACAAACAAACAAAACAAAACAAAAAAACAAACTGGACTTTTGTGAAGAGCTACAAAAAAGTACCACCTTCATAGAGAAATGCAGAGAATGTGGGAGAATGATTTACACCAGAGGCAGGTGGAGTATGTGTGGACTTGCCCGTGCCATCGGATGTTTCAATAAAATCAAAAGAAAAAAAAGACTTAAAGTAACTGTGAAATTCCTAAGATGAGAAAGCATATACTTTTCTGTAGTTAAATGAGAACATCTTACATTGTTGTGACAATATGAATCTACCTTGATTCATATTATAAGGTAAACAAAAAACAGGAGGTCAAAAATCAGCTGGCAACTTTTTAAAGGGAAAAAAAATGATCATCACCAATAATTGCTACAAATACCTCTGGGAACATATTTCATTTCCTAGCTACTGTGCCAAAGCCACTCCTATTTTCATCAGTAACCACAGACAAGACCTTTAGCCTCCTCCTCTGCACATTACTATTCACTAACAAGTGCTTGGCATTGTGATAGGATCTCTAGTGGGATAAGGAAGGAGGGCAATATAAATGAAGTTGGCCAATAATATGAATTATTTCTATGACAGGTGCTGTATCATTATCCTGTAATTCTCTCAACAAACCTACAGAATAGATATTACACCTAATTTACAAATGGGGAAACCAAGTTTTAGAGAGGTTATGTAATTTATGCAAGCTTGTGCAGCTGATAAATGACCCCTTCATCATGCTGTCATTATATAACTGGAGAAATAAAACTGGCCCATGAAATGATGAGTCAACCACATAAAACAATACCATGTTTGAATAAACAAATGAATGACCGTATGGGGGGAATTCAGAGAAAGAAGATGGGAATGCAGAAAAGATAAAGCATTTGAAGGAAATGCTTTTCAGAAAGAGTTTGTGTTGATGTGGGTCTTTTATGGAGGGAGTGGGATTCCGAGAGGTGAGGATGATTGAGAGAGGCATTACTGATAAAAGGACCATCCTGAGCAAAGGCACTGTGGCAATGGCCCATGCATCCCCAGAAAGTTTGCATGGGATTAGAGGGCAAGTAATCCTGGATGAAAGTCACTACATAATTTATCATCCAAATAGGAGCAGTTTTGAGAATGAAAGAGAACACTAGACATAACACCACTGTTGCAAGTGCAAAACAGAATGGCCCAGGATAAACTCGATCTGCATACCTGCAAGCCCAGTAGAAGGATGTGACTTAAGCTCACCTCTGAACCTACTGTCATTATAAGCAAAATTTTAGGTGTATCTTTGTATGTGCATTTTTCTGGGGAGAAGGTTCATAGTTTTCATGAGATTCTTAGAAATCTGTGGCAACCCCCTACCAAAAAATGGTTAAAAGCTGCCAGACCAAATCAAAGAAGTACATGTAAATAAGTTATAGCCAGATAATGGTTAATCTTAAAAGACTAGAGTTGATACAGTAGGAGTATGGGGAGGCTTTCAAATAACATGGCACGAGGAAACCAATAGAATAATCTGTTTCCTTCAGTGGGTCTTATAGGTACTTTGAACTCCACATAGAGACAAATGCACTCATGAACTCTTCCTTAATCTCCTTCTTTGTTTTCCCCCACAATGGTTAATTGTACTATTTCCATCCACTCAGTGGCTAAAGGTGGAAACCTGGAAGGATTTTTTATTCCCCCTTCCTTATGACCAGCACCTCCAGGAGAACTTTAATCTTGAACTTACACACTCCTATTTCTCTCACCAACCTACTTCTCTCCAACCTTACAGCCATGGTGCTAGCCTACACCAGCATCACCCTGTCAGAAGTCCTACAATGGCCACCTAGATAGAGCACCAGGAGCCCCTCCCACCTCCTCTAGCCCACATTCCATACTGAACCCAAAATATCCTTTTTAAAAATCTAGACAGGATGATGTTATTCTCGGACTTAAAATCCTCTCACTAATTCCTTTGCACCTAGGGTGGAGAATCTTCCAAATCAATAAACCACTTGAAAATTCCTGAATAATTTCGTTCCTTACTCGGTGATGACATCTTTGCTCTTCCACTGCCTTTCCCCCTGGTTTTCACACAGCCATGGCCCACCAGATGTCTACTTTGGAGGACACTTCCCATGTGTGATTCCCTGCTTACATCTGTCTGCCCTGCAGGATTAGTGTTCTTGTGGAGCCACCAGATCTCATTTCCTAACCAAGAGGCTGAACACAGCTGTTGATCTAGAAATATCTGTCCAAAGAGGGAATGAACAAATTACATGTGAAACAGTCTCTCTCTCTCTCTCTCACACACACACACACACACACACACACAACACACACACACACACACACACCCCTGTGATATAAACTCTACAGTCTCTAAAAGCAAGTTTGAGCCCTGGTAGAGATAAAAAAGAACATTGGGGAGGGCCCAGCAAGAGGAGAACTGGCTAACCAACTTGCTTCTCAGGCCCTCATTCAAAGTCCTGAACCACTTTAGTTTGTCATTGTCTGCTCTCTGACAATAGTCCTGGTGACTTTGCCCTGGGAAACATTTATATCAACTGTGGGAATTCACACCTGGCCCATGTGAAAACATTGCTCAAAAATAGACACAAAAACTAATGAAACTCTCTGGTGCTCACCAATTATTTATGGGATGAATGCATGGTTAGCCAGTGGCCCTTCTCCAAACTATGAAGTTGATCACCTTCTCCTTTTACCATTTCCCTGACTTGAATATGCTCTGTGTATATTCCTATGGACCAGTGTGCTCCTTAAGTCTCTTATGCTTAAAGAAGAGCCTGCAAACACAGGCATCCTGAAGGTATACATAATTGCAGACGAGCACAAGCCTAACACAGGGGCAATTCTGCAGAAATAGGAAATCATATTTTAAGCCAGATGATTGTATTGTAAATGGAAAGTGTCAGCCATTCACTAACTGACACTTTAAAGGATAGAGTCCTTCCTGATGCTCCTCACCAACAGCAAGTGGGCAGGTGCTTTCTCTGCCAATTCGTGAAGCCAACACTCCAGGAAAAATTGCCCCATTTGCTCAACTAATTAGGTAACAGCTGTGCCCAAGGTACCTTCCTTTATACAGTGTATTTTTTTTTTACCCTTTTCTTATTTTGCCCTCCATTCCCATCACTCCCCATCATATCCCCCCAAAAAGCAGGGGTTTTTTATTTAAATTTTATTTTATTTTTAAAAATTTTTTTATTTATTTTCAGCATAACAGTATTCATTGTTTTTGTACCACACCCAGTAAAGCAGTTTTGAGGAGATTGTCTCTTCCATGAAGAAGAAAACCTGGGAATCACTTAATAAATAAATACTTTTGGAACTAAATTATATGTCAATGAGTAGAACTCAAAATTGACCATAGTTTCTTCTTCTTGAATGCTAAGTAAGTTTGACCCATTAAATTATTCAAAAATTATAGGATTTTCACTAGCTCAAAACCATGAAAAGAATTTGGCAGGTTTGCTACAACCTGGATTAGTTCCAAATTAAAAATGTACCCTCTCTGTAAATGGGCCAAATAAGACCATGATTTTTTTTCTCTTTTCCTTTTTTATGCTCCTTTCTCTACCTGGGCAATGGGCTCCTAGAATCACTGTCTTTCATGGCAGAGAAAAAAAAATCTTAGTTGCTTTTAAGTGGAGCAAATTGTTCAGTAATCTTCTTCATCCTCAGACTTGGCATTTGAGGGAACTGCTTTGATTTTGAGTAACAGAATCAGGATATCCTGGAGAGTTTTGAATCCTGGAATGCCAAGCTTTTTTGGGAGTTCTTTTGGCCTTCAATAACATGATAAGGACATTTGTGGTGTTTCTAAATCACTTAAACATTTTTGAATGCCCCAGCACATTGATGTGTCAAGAATACAAGCCACGAACAACAACAACAAAACAACAGTTTCTGCCTTTGTGGGTTTTCTAGTCTAGTCTCATGCTTTTGAAAGATTTAAGTGTGAGGAGTGGATTAAAGGTTTGAGAGGTTTGAGGCATTTCAGCACTGCAGGCTACAAGTTGTCTGGACATAGGAAGATGCACTGAGGTAGCAACTATGACTGAGACATTGAGTCTGGAGAATTAGATAAGTGGTATTAGTGTTCACAGAAAGATGAAATTTTTAAAGAATCTAGAGAAAAAGTTGATGCCTCTGAGGCTAGATATGTTCAGTTTGAGGAAATATTTAAAAGTCCAGCTGGAAATGTCCAGTGAAAGTCCTGGACATAAAGCTTGGGAAAGAAACCTTTGAAAGTCCATGAAACAGAGATGCAGCAGCCATAGAAGGCATATCCTGGGATGCCCAGAAAGCAGGTAGAAAAATGAGATAAGCCGGGAGCATGGAACTTGTCTCCGTAGTCTAAAGTCAAACAAAAAAAAAAATACCCTACATCATTTAGGATTTTCTGTGTTTCTGTGCGTGTTTACACCCCACAGTCATGATGCCCATGAAATATTATGACAAGGGCAGAGAGGAAACCTAATTCCATGCCTTCTGTCCTCACCACATGAATGGAAATCAGATAGATCCACACCCTAGAAGGAGGGTAAGGGCTGATCAGCATTTTTTCCTGGGTCAGCTGTTTGCCAGAGCCTGTTGCTGGTCTGGAATCTCTCAGGGCGCCAGGTCCCCAGCTCCTCACGCATTTAATTAATAAGAAAGAGCACGATGTTCCAGGCCTATGTTGTTTGTGTGAGAGATGAGGTTAGACAGTTGCTGAATGTCTTCCAAAGAAGGAATTCATGAGAGCAGATGCCTAATCCAGACACGCAATTACCACTGCAGATCCCACAGAGAGGTAGCTTTGCTGGAGTGGGAAGTGGCCTTTATCAGGGCATAGGAACTGATAAACTGCTGCTGTCTTCTGGAACACTGTCAAAACAAGGAGCAGAGCAGAAATGGCAGGTTGGTAGGCATTTAGAAGCCAAAAATACGTTGAGATCAATTCTTCACGAGTTCAAGTGCTGTGTTGATGTTAGGATGAAGTAGAGGTGGGTCTCAGCCTTTTAGCTAAGGTCAAGTGTAGGATAAAGAGGAGAAGATTTAAATCATTTGGGAAGAAGTCCATCCAGTGACAGATATAGAGGAACCCTCTGAGTTTTAACATTATTTGATGAAGCAGGTATTGTGTTCGGTTGGGCTACTCGGGGATCACACACATAGGCTTTCAATATTAAAAAAAAAAATATATATATATATATATATATATAATATATATATGTAGGACATCCATTTAAGCCAGTATTATGTTGGGGGGGACACTGAGAATATAGTGAATTCTGATAAATCAAATACTCACAGTTTTAACTGCCATGGGTTCAGTAAGGACTTGGAAATATAAAAGTAAGGAGACAAAATATCTTTAATATATCTTATAAACTATGCAATGTTGTAACCAAATGCTAGTGGCATAACAATAGTGATGTAATGGTCCCACTCCAACCCCAACATGGTCAAGATGCAACCAGACTGCTGGTCAATTTTAATAGTGGTTTATTGGAATCCGTTCAAAGGAAAACAACCATAATAAAAAAAAACACATCAAAAACTATTCAGTGGAAGGAATTAATGAAGAGGATTAGGTGTTAACTCCGGAAAACTAAAATTTAAGAGGAATCTGGTATTTTAAAGGGTTGTACTTATTCTATAGAAAGAGAAATATAAGAACAAATTCATTCCGTTGAAAAATATTTCTTAAGAATCTGCTATGTGTTGGAAATTTGGTACAGAAAGTGAATAAAAATACATATAATCCCTCTCCTCTTGAAGTTTGCAGTCTAATGCAGGAATAGTAACTAACGAAATACCCACACAAATGGGGGTGAAACATTTTATCCAGAAGAGGTGAAGGTCATGGGAAAGCATGTAATAGAGGAATTTGACCAACTAGGCAGTTGGGAATGACTTCCTTATAGAAGTGGTGGGAGGAGATACTGATGTGGCTTTAATTCAAAGAAAGTCATTTTAAAGAATCATT
Organism: Mustela erminea; assembly: GCF_009829155.1. NCBI lineage: Eukaryota > Metazoa > Chordata > Mammalia > Carnivora > Mustelidae > Mustela > Mustela erminea. The sequence continues at coordinate 9,993,595 of NC_045629.1, read as the reverse complement.
CCAAGAATAGGCTCTCTCAGGAGGAAGTGAACCTCTCATCACTAGATGGGTAGACAGATGAAATGATCTGATTGGCTGGTTGCTGGACAATCTATAGAGAAAGTCACACATTTGGAAGGGCTATACTGGATAAATGGAAAACTCATCCAACCCTGAACTTCCTGGAATCTATCTACAGTGACGCCAGGCAATCCCCAAAAAGTCTTGCTAGAGGGCTTTTAACGTGACTAGGTTGAATATTGCTCTTTAGATACATATATACATGTGCTCATATATAGATAGAGAGAGATTGTGTGTAGACACATATATATGTATGCATATATACACATATTTAATGTATAAAAACATATAAAGTAAATGTTTTTAATTGTAATAAGAAGTTAGCATTATTATTTCATCAGACCAATGCCATTACCTTCTGCCATTCACTTCACCTCTGTTCTGCCATGCTTGCCTTCTTTTCCTTTGCAAAACAGAAATGCATTTTGGTCAGGTGAAGAGACAGAGTAAGAATTAAATGCACTTAAGGTTGTGCCTTTGCTCTTTTTCTCTTCAAACGTAGGTTTTTAATACTCCTTAATACAGGGGCCCAGAAAAAATGCCTTTGGGCCTGATGCTTATGAATAAAGAACACAGCCATGTTCAGTCATTTTATACTAACTATTTATGGCAATTGTGATAGAGACCTTTTGGCCTACTAAGCCTAAAATACTTACTATCTGGTCCAAACAGAAAATAAGGAAGCTACCACAGATTTCTAGGATTGTATCTAGAAGACCTACTATCCATAAATAAGTTGATTTTAGTATCAATGAGTATAATACATGCAAAGGATTAAAACTTATTAAATATAATTAAATTAAACCCACATGTTCATAATTATACTTGAAAAACACAGTCACTCAGGAAATCAAATAGAACTACTCATTATTTTAAAAAACTGGTAAATTAAGGAAAAAAAATTTATCCTGCCTTTTCTATACAACCTATATTTCATGATAAGTCAAGAAGCAGCAATCTCTTTTTTTGAGTTTACTAGCTAAGAATTAAGAGAAAATGAAAAATTATAATTTTGTCATTTTGCCGTTCCTAAGACAGTAATTGATTTAGGCAATACTCGTTAGTGGCTAGTAGCCTGACAAGAAAAGAGAAAACCCAAATATTGTGTACCTCCTGATAAGGGTGGACAGTGCCATGTAGAAGGAAGCCTTGTTTAAAAACCAAAACAAAACAAAAGCCCCAAAAAACAATATATAGTTAAGCTTCTAGATAGAACGACCAATTTACAGAAAATACAAGGGCCCAAGGATCATGATTAATACCGCCATGGGTATGTAACTTACAAATATATAGACATATAGGCCTGGGGAAAACTCTGCAAGAAAAATGACCTAGTTACCCCAATTAAAAAAAAAAAAAATCAAGTAAAGAGAGAGGAAGAGAGGAACTTACATACTACTGAAAGGAATTAACACATCACCAATATCAGTGTATGAATTTGATTTCAATCCTGCTCAAACATATCTATTAAAACTAATCTGAGGGCGCATGGATGGCTCATTCAGTTAAATGTCTGCCTTCAGCTCAGATCATGATCCCAGGGTCATGGGATTGAGCCCCACATCAGGCTCTCTGCTCAGCAGGAAGCTCCCTCTCCCTTTCCCTGACTCTCCCCCTGCTTGTACTCTCTCTCTCTCTGTCAAACAAATGAATAAAATCTTAAAAAAACAAACAAACAAAAAAACACTAATCTGAAGTCTCTTGGAGAAATGTGAATACTAAGTAAATATTTGATGATATTAATGAATCATTCTTAATTATTTAGGTGTCACAATGGTCTTGTAGGGTGGTGGTTTTTTTTAGTCCTTATTTTTTAGGAATATATACTAAAATATGCAGATGAAGATGAAGCATGCTGTATCAGTTTTATATCAAAATAAATCCCACCAAAGGGTAGTGGGCAGAGGTATAGATGAAAAAGATCACCTGGGGTGCCTGCATGGCTCAGTCAGCTAAGCCACTGCCTTCAGCTCAGGTCATGGTCCTAGGGTCCTGGGACCAAGCCCTGCATCCGGCTTCCTGCTCAGGGGAGAGGCTGCTTCTCCCTTTCCCTCTGTCTGCTGCTCTGCCTACTTGTATTTTCTATCTCTCTGCCAAATAAATAAATAAAATCTTTAAAAAAAAAAAAAAAAAAGGAAGAAAAAGATGACCTGTGTTGACAGTATGGGAACTGAAATCTGGTGCACCAGATTCATCGTACTACTGTCTTTATGTTTGTATTTGATGGCAAATTTTCAAAATAAAAAGCTATTGTGTTTCTTTTTGTCTAGATCACACAGAAGTGTAGTGATTAGAAATACAATTAGGCGTGGGTATATTTCAGAATGCTACTAACGGGAAAGAATATGAAAGTCAGCTCTCTAGCTTGAGAAGGAAGTACTGAGGAATCCATTCTGTAGGGAACAAGGTACATAATAACAGCAAGGCAAGATTTTATTCTCCTTTATTTCTAGAGACAGCAGGGCTCTTGTAACTCCATCCCCAGCTCTTTTCTCCACAATTATTTGGCCTTGGGGTGATGTGATGGGAGGGAGCATGCCAAAGAGGGGAGACACATGGTTAAGTTGGAGCGGACTTGTTTTGTGCCTTTTGATTCTCATGAGACCTCCACGTAATTCTGCCAGTTTCAAGGGAAAGGAACTGTGACAGTGAGGTAATAAATAGTTCTTTTAAAAGCAAAAGTTGATTTTCAATTTCTAGAAGTTCATAACCCTGACTCCACTAATCTCTTAAGGAATGAGAAAGGAGTCGGTCTTTTTCTTCTTCTATATTTCTTAGCAAAGTATCTAGTCATAGAGAAACTTGACTAGAGAAACTATGGGCCCCATTTGGCCCATATTTATTAATCACCTTCCAATGCCAGGACCTGTGCTAGGAACTGGAACATTCACTGAATGTAAGTAAGAAATGCTTCTGTGTAGATCCATCTCTCTGAATGTCCAGGAGTTTCCAGTTAGGAGTGTCCAGGCAAAAGAGCACATGGCTCAGGGCGTTCTGTGACTTTATTCATTAGCTGTCTGTTCCCATCTTACTCTTTGGAGGCAGATGGTAGGGTTCTCCTTTTAGCGGGAGTCCACAGGATCAGGTCATTGCTCTTCTGTCATCCATGGAGAGCTTCTGAACTGACTCCCACGCTTAGCCAAAGTCCATCTGGACCCAAGAGTTGGATAAGGGGCCAGTGCACCGCCCCTTCCTTTGTTCTTCACGTGAGAACCTGTTCCTTCTTCCCTCAGAGTATCATCCTTTCCCACCTTAGGATCTCTGACAGGACTGATGCCAGCTCTGGCTATGGCTTTCAAGAAAGTAAAGTTAAATTCTTGATTTTTTTCTGTGATTCTACAAACTGTAGGGTAAGTGATATATGCAGTATTCAAGGGCACCACGCGTGTTCTGAAAACAGGCTAGGAAAGGATGCTGAATTATCAGGGCCCCTCATGGGAGCACGCTGAAGCCCACCCCCCAACCCCAGGCTGTCCCCTGAGGGCATGTTTGTATTTAGCTGACAAGGTGTTCCTAGGGCATAACACAGTGCTTAACACAGAACAAGTGTCATGAAATCTTTGTGGAATGTATTGAATGACTGAGTAATAAACCCCTGAACTCAGTAAATCAGCAGCCAGCTCAGTTTACAATCTGCCTTTTCTGTTGGTACAGAGTCTCCAGATAAAGAATTCTCCTTGTCTCACCACAATCACGTGAGGTTCCAGGCATGCACTATTTCACGGTGGTCATTTGGAGGAAGAGCAAAATCTGAACACGTTGAGTAATATGTTGTTTTAACAGGTGTCACAGACTCTTTGTGGTACATTCAAGATGCCATAAATTTAAATGGAAAAAAAATGTTTCTAAATTCTTTAGATAAGCCTCAGCATTGAGTCTTCTGTTCCCGCAGAATTGGGAAGACAACAAATTTAACTACGTGCAGCTTTTTGGGAAAAGCAAAAGTCTTACTAATGTTTAAGACACATTAAAATGTAAAATATGGGAATTTTGAGATCAAGTATTTTCTTTCTTTTTTTTTTTCAGTATTTCAGAAGTCAGGGGGGAAACCCTCTTTACTTTTTAATTGATTTTTTTTTTCAAATGGCTTATAGAGGATGATTTGATGTCTTTCCCATGAAAGCAGTTACTTTTATGCCTAAAATATAGGTGAACCCTTAAGTATAAAAAGAACAGCAAAGATTAGAGAATCTCAACATCAAGCTATCATACTTGGAGCACTTTGTCCTGGAAACATTCTGGAGGGTTTGTTTTTTTGTCTTTTAAGATATTACACTGAAATCTGAGACACATTTGGACCTAAGACTGTTAACATAAAACAACTTCAGGGAAATCCAACTAACATATTGTTAATTGCAAAATTGAGAAGTTAATTAAATGCATCTTGTAAGAACTATATGAAACTTCAAACAAATCCTTCTAGAAAACAAACTTTTAATTTCTTTTTGCCTAATTTCAAATCTATTAATAACCACAAGAAAGTCTGAGTACAATAGATTTCATAACAATTTAATGTTACCAAACCTTGGTAATTTCTACCAAAGACTGTTTATGTAAGCTAACTTGGGAATGGAACTATAATTGATATTAATGAAATAAATTAACTTATTTCTTTGTGTCTTCCAATAAGGAGCTCAAGCTTTTGAGCTTACACCATTAAGTAAAAATTTTTTACTTTCAAACCTTTCATTATATAATGTTCAAATGATGTAAAGCTGATGATTTAAAAAAGAATTTACTTGGGTCAGGAGTTTTTCAAAGTCTTCTACAAATTAAAAACACTAGTAAAATAGTGTCTGAGATCCAGAAGTATTCGATCTGTTTTGCGAAATATGTTCATCAGGCATTCAGTTTTCTACTTAACTTTCTTCTACTGATTTAAAACTCAAAGAATTGTTTCTGTCATAATTAAAAGATTTTAAACAGCTGCATGACTTTGTTCTTTCAGTGATTGGAGGGGTTTGTTTTTCTGTAAATATGTAAACCTATCAAAGGAAATAAATGAACTTCATGTGCATCCAACATCTATTAGCTCATTAGAGACAGTATAATCTAACAAACACAACCAATAAAGGACATAAACAAATCAGCCCCCTGGTGCCCTGGCTGTCACAGTAGCTCCACGGGCTTTCTTCATGGGCTGTTTTCACCAGGGAGAAGGAAAAAATTGCTCATCCTTAGGGGTATATTAATTTATCCCCAATGAAGCATTTGCTCCCGAGTCAAGGCTGAGGTTAGGGACAGAGAAAAGCATGCTTCTGGTCTCTAAAAACCCTAGAAAGCATGATGTAAATAAGAACTTGCTCTCAGAACTGCAAAAGAAGCAGGCATTCCATAATTCATCTGATGAATATGGATGAATGAGGGAAGCCCTCAACAAAATGCTGGTGCGTTCACCATCCCCTAGTGGCTCCTGTCAGCAGCATTGTCAACACCATTACCTAAGCCCTCTGGGTTTCGGGGGTTCCTCAACTGTAAATGGAGAATATGTAATCAATGGTCTCCAAGTTGCTTTCAGCTTGAATATGATCTTAATTCACAGGAAGGTAGTAGAGGCTAATAAAGTCTTGTCATGCTCCCTGCTCTCAGCGCTGGGGGATTTTTGTTTACCAAGAGCCTTAAAGCTTTGGTATCTTTACCCCAAATCATAAATCTCATCCATAAAAATATAATAGAATATAGAAGGAGACTTTAGAGCACCCCACGAATTATATCTTCCCCAGCCATGTACTTCTCCTAAGCATAAAGTCACCCTTTGTAAAGCACAAGGATGTGCACAGAACCTCTCTATTGATTATCTTATTAATTTAAAGATACTTCTTTAGTGATGACTGACCACATATGTATCCTTTTTCTCAGTGATAGATATTTTAGAAAGTTGCCAAAGTCTTTGGGGAGGGGGCTGATTCTGAGCCCTTGACAACTGAGTAGAGGAGAGTAGAAATAATTTCATATGGAAATTTTGTCAAGATTCAGCACTACACTCTTTTGAAACAGACAAATTATCCATGTAGGAAGCTAATACACTTAGGAATTCTTCTGAACACTTCTAAATATCTCAGAAAACTTCAGGGGTGACAATTCGAAAAAGACAATATTTGTGACAATGAAATGTGGTTTTAATGCCTATTTTCTTTGGCATTTTGTGAAGAAGAAATGACAATTGCCACATGAAGTCACTCTGTACATTCTACTAATTACAATATATTCATAACGTTGGAGTGATTAGCTCCTTTGGAATTAGATATAGTTACATTCACTGAAAAAGTCAGATACTTATCCACAATCTAATAGTTGGAAAAAATAATAAACATTTTAAATCACCAAGGAATTGTTTATATTTGCTTCTTGATGGGCTTGTGTGTCTTATCTTGTTTGTATTTATGATCCTTTGACCTCAAGTTTCTGGTTTATTTGCCAGATGGGGACTGGGAGTTCTGTTTTATTTGCTTCTACCCCTCCACAACACAAAGGCACTGGATCGCAATGGACAGGGGGTCCTCTTGAACTACAAGTAGATGACCTTGCCTGATAACTGGAGGACCATAGGCATTCTGGTGAGGTCAAACACACGTCTGCTAATTAAAGGTCACAATGCAGAGCTGAAGGTATTCATATGCCAAGAAGTCATCCCTGTTTCCAATTGTCATATGGACACTCGTAGGAAGGTTGTAGAAGATCTTCAGCTCTTTTCTGGGGACATGAAGGACAGGAAAGAGGAGACTCCTCTACTTCGTCTACATACAGAACTCCACCGAAGGATTTTCTCACAGCAGTGCTAGGTCTTCCTGGGCCAGAGGGAGAGGGAGGAACTGGGCCAAGGTATACTGCTATTTCCAAGCACTCTTTAACCCAGACTGATCTTGGACTTACCAGAAAAATTAATTCAGGGACATGTAATGTACAGGGGTAAAGAGAGAGAGAGGGGGTTATCAGAAAGAAAGGTGCCTTAAATTTGTCATAAAATTTAAACCTGAAAAAGTATGAGGTCACCAGAACCATGAGAACACCATCTTCCTTCATGTAACCCATCCCCCCAAAAAAGTCTTCTCCACTGAGTACCTTTTTTTAATGACTTATGTAGGATGCACACACACACATCTGTCAACGGAACAATGGCCATCACGCCAGCAGCACAGGCAAAGTCTTATCCCATGACCTCACGTATATCTTAGTTTCAATTCTTCACTGAACACATACTGTCTACCTTTCTCTTACATTACGTATTCCTGGTGAATAGTGCCACTCTCAGCCCTGGCCACAGAATGGCATACCTTCCCTTACCTGGTGTAAACTGAAAGGACCATGGGAGAGTTTGCTCCTCTTCAGGTGTTATAAGATCAGTTTCCATTTTGCTGTGTCACGTGCAGCCAGAGGCTGGTCACACAGCCCCATACCCTGCCAGCTCCTTTCCACTTTTGTAGGTCTAGATGTAAGCCTTTTCCTCAAGGCACACAGCCCCTGTGCAGAAGTTTGTCTTTCCAACAGCTTATACCTTATAAGTACAGCCCTCTCATGGGCCTGCTTAGAGCTTCCTAGGGGCCCAGGGCCAGGTGGTGCACCCAGGCCCTCTCTATGAGGGAGAACTAGCCTTGCCCAGCTATCAACAATGCCATGTATTTGGCTACAACTGGAAGCGCCAGCGGTGGGAATCCTTTCCTCTGCATGCCGACATCCTCTTCTGTCCAGATAACCTTTGGAAAACTCACAGCCTTCATTACAACTCGTAAGCAAAGTTTTAGAGTTCTTGAGACCTCCAGAGTCTGCTTCTATTTCTGAGTGTGCAAGAACAAATACAAACACGGAACATCTTGTCCAGGCTCTGCCCCCTGAGAGCACCGTGACTGAACCTGGCCTTTGTTTACCAGAACCCACTCAGCACTGGCCAGCTAGCACCCTCCACACCAGCTTGCCTGGGGCGTGGGAGAATTAAAGTTCAGCCAAGAAGCTTCTAGAAGAATGCAAGAGCCTGCGGAAAGAATATGTCCTCCCACACACACTTTTTTAAAAGTACCTCAGTGATTTCAGGGAAATTTGAGATACCATCTTATTGAAATGAGAGAAAAAATTTGAGCTTTATAAATATTCTTTTTCTCTCTCTTCAAATAACATTGTACCTTTCAAGAGGAGGGGAATGAAATTGAAAGAGACCAGATTTCTCTTTCCAATTCGGTAACTGCCTTCAGTTTTCATGTGTCAACCTGTCTCTGAATTATTCATATAATAATAATAATAATGGTAATGATAATAGTAACAATAATAAGGAAAACAAACACTCAAGTAACATTAATTACATCTAAGCTCAAATCCTCATAGTAACATTAAGAAAGACCATCTACATTTTACAGATAATGCAAGTGAGGCACAGAGATATCAAGTGACATACCAAAGATCATATAACTAAGAAGTAAAGAGCTGCGATTCTAACCCAGTGTCCAGCACTGGAAGGGTCTTAGCCAGTCTGTGGAGCACTACTGAGACCTGAGTGCTTCCTATTCCAAACTGAAAGGTGTAAGAATTTGCTTGGAGATGGGGGAGAAAGTGATAAAAATTAAACCAAAAGTAACAGATACCTCTGCCCCTCCTTCAACATCCATTATTAAGCTGTATTTGTAACCGAGGTGTCTGTTTGTCCTCCCTGCTGTCTCAGGATCCTAAGATCTTGGCTTGGAACCCCAATTTCTCAGCATATGATATTGGAAGCCTAAGCCAAGATTTCTACAAATTTCTAGGTGCTTAAAACATCAGGGAGTATTTTACCTTTTGGTCTCCTCTTTCTATGACAGCACAACATTAAGTTTATTCTCACAAAACATTTGTGGAGAAATAGAATTCTACAAAAAAGGACTTGTTCCTGAAATGACATTGGACACCGTCCACCCACCTCCACCTCCCCTGCCCTGGGCATTTCTCTGGCTTGCCCTAACTTCAACCTCTTCCATTCCATCTGCGCCCTTTTCTCCGTTCCACTCTTCCAATCCCAGTAGCTCAATGTCCCCACCACAAAGTATAATAAATGCTCCATCAAGCCTCATTCTTAGCAAGAGAGTTTTGCTACTTGAGCCAGCTCTTCAAAGTCTCATCCTCTACTCCAAGTGGTATATCAAGGAAATTCAGGTGCCAGCTATTAAGATAATTACATTTGTCCCACCTCCTTGCAATGGGATAATAATGGAAGTGTGATCAAAGAGAGAAGGTATGGTTGTATAAGACAAATTCTTAAGATGTAAGAGAATGTCTAAGCCTAATGCAACCTGTTTTTTGATATTTGATCTCAATTAAAGGCCTAGAATGAGGACCCCTAGGGGGGAGGGATATGAAGATAAATAAGATAGACCAAATGGCTCCCCCTGAGGCTTACCTTTGAGAAGCAGAGATGGACAACAAATAAGCAATTGACCATTCAACACAATGTCAGGCAGGGAGAATACCATGAAGGAAAGTGGAGTAGAACCAGAGATGGAAAATGAAAATGTAGGAGGAGGTATTCTCAATAAGGTGGTCAGAGACCTATTTGGGTGGAGACCAGAATCAGTAAGGGAGTGAGCCATGTTCGTATCTGGGGAAGAACACTCCAGGCAGAGGGAACAGCCAGTGCAAAGCCTCAAAGGGAGGCCAAGGTTGACAAATGTGGTGAGACAACATGGCTGTAGTTGAGTGAACAAAGCAGTAGAATTCAGGGTATTCTGCCCTTTCAGGGCAGAGAGGAGCAGTCATGGTTTTGACCTCCAGGTACAGAATTCTTTTTTTAATCAGCCAAGTTCCTTGAATATATGATTCTCTAAAGACACATCTTCCCCACTTAGACCTAAGTACAGAACTTTATATTTGTTTGTATTTATTAATCTTTATATTTGTTAATTTTTTTTGCCAAATTTAATCCATAATAAAAATGTTCAAATATCATGGCTTAGATTATGGTTGTGTTATTTCCTCAAGTTATTTTGTTACCTGAAATTTTGATCAGCCTACTTCCATTGTCTTTATCCTCAACACTGAAAAAATCTCTGCACTTTGAGTATATTCTACATCATTGAATGAGAAATGTCCTTCAAAATTAAATGCCACTTTGTCAGAGGATGCATTCTTGATGTTCATGTGATATGAAATATAATTTAGTAGCTAATGCCCTATTGCTGGGGAAGGCATTTTGCTTCCTTCTTGAAATACCTCCCTGTGACTGTGTGTGTGTGTGTGTGTGTGTGTGTCTCCATGCTCCCCTTCCCCTCCCAAAAAAATACTGCTATCTACTCTTTCTCTACCCTTTAAAAGGTTTTCTACTTCCACTCTCCTGGACATGTTGCTCTATTCTTGCTCTATTTGTTTTCCAGAAGGCTCTAGTAAACTCTTAAAAGTCAGACACAAACAAATGAGCCACCCAGCACCCTTTTTTAAATTTTTATCTTATCTTGATATGTACAGGTTGTGCTTCTGCATGTGGCTCTGGAGTGAGCCCAACTGCCTGAGTCCAAAGCCCGGTTGTCCCCCTTCTCAGCTGTGCAGCGCTTTGGTAAAGTCATTGGATGTCTCTGTGCCTTGCTTTCCTTGGTTGTTAAATGGAGATAATAAGGGTAGAGTCTTAGGATTGTCATGAAGATGAAGAGAGTTGGTAGCCAAAAAGCACTGTGAATCACACCTGGCTCTTAGCAAGGGTTCTGAAAATATCAACTTTGATTAATACCATACATTTACAGATGGGTATTTGTCCAACCAGGTAGCTTTCCTGACTCAGGCCATGAATTCCACCCTCCATGTGACTGCAGCTGTTATTCCATCATCTATATATCTTTTTATGGATGCCATTGAGGAGCTAACCTGTTAGGGTCCGTAATCAAAGGAGCGAGACTGATACAAAGCGAAGGTCAAGCAAAGCTTTATTTCACGCCAAGCATCGAGAATCAAACCGACGGGTCAGGGCCGTCTCTAACTTTTATAGATGTGGTTGAGCCTGGCCACACATAGGTGGCCAATGAGATTGCAACACACACAGAGAAAACAGCTCATTCATGCTAGGTCACACACCGGTGGCCAACTGAATTTCAATTTACCCTAGTAGATATATGTGTGCCTCACTGATTGGATGTCTCCACCTGGCCTGACCTGCCCTTGTATCTGGGCTTTGCTACATGGGACTGGTTTCCCGGACTTGCTTTTAAGTAAGTTCCTCTAGGAGGGGCAGGGTAAATCTAAATTTACTGCATAAGTTACTCTGGGAGGGGCAGGGTCCATCTAAATTTACTGCATAAAAAACAAAATGGCTCCCTCTGGCTAAGTAGGCCCTTACAAACCCACTGTTGTACAATAAAGAATTCAAATGGCCTTTGTCCTCAGGCCCTAGGAGGAGCCTCTAGACCTTAGGATAGGAATGCCCTGTTATTTATGGTGGGCCCTGGAGCCACACCTGCGTTTATGAGTTTATGCTAAAGACATCACTCAAGATGGGGTTCGGCCATGCCAGCCAGGCCAAGCACATGATTAGAGGTTTAGGAATTATCAAAAAAGGGTGCTGGTAATAGGAGTCCCTGATTTGCAGTCAGTTGGTCAAATGTGTAGAGAATTTGGAAACCCCAGACTTCTTGACCGTGAAGGCGGTCTCACACTCATGCCCTTAACCTGTGAAGAACTTCAGAATTGCATTGCAACCACCAAACTGCTCTGTGTCAAGGCTAAGTTCAAGTGAAGTATTTGGATAACAGAAAAATTAATTCTGGCCTTGACTGTGGTCTAGAACATGTTTCTTTGTTATTCTATCTAAGAAATAACATTTCTTCCTTCACAGAACTTGCCTCAGTTTACTACACTCCCCAAAGGGAGGGCTGATTGAAGTCTACCTTCCTCACTAGGCTCTAAACTCCATGAAGAAGGCTGGAACTCAATAGATAGGTGCTGGATTGTTTACTGAACAAAACTTACTGGCCTGAGAACTTCCACCACCCCAATACACTTATATCCAGGTTAAAAAATTTCATGACTAATTTCTACAATTGATCCTCCCAACAGTGAGAAAAGTGATTCACATTAATAACTGTGGGAATAATTATTTTCTTAGGCATTGACCTAGGCATTGGGAATGAAGAGATAGTAAGAGCTTTCAAGATTCTCAGGGTTTCTTTTTTTAAGATTTTATTTATTTATTTGAGATAGAAAGAGAGAGTGAGCAGGACAGAGCATGAGCAGGGATGGGGAAAGGGTAGAGGGAAAAGGAGAAATAGACTCCCTGATGAGCAGGGAGCCTGATGTAGGACTCAATCCCAGGACCCTGAGCAGGGATCATGACCTGAGCAGAAGGCAGACACTTAACTGACTGAGCCACGCAGGTGCCCCAACCTCAATTTTTATGGAAACTGCAGATCAAGGGAAATGTCACATCTGCTGTTATCAAGCCACAAATGGGGGCTTCTTTTGGTGAGCTACATACCTACAGGGTGTCCTGGGCTCTTCAATATTAGAAAGTATGTGTACCTTTGGCACCTCACTGCTTTGTGCACAGCATGGCGCATACAGAGGGGAAGGCCATTTCTGTGTCTGTTGCTGTGTTCAACACACTCAGAAGGGAAAGGCTGAAGACAAGAAAAAAGAGGTTAACAAAAAGAAACATAAGATCCAGTCAATGAAAATGGAAGATTGAAATATAAAACTAGTAGGAAAGCATACATAGACTATTCTCACTTATTCAACAAATACTCATTAGAAGTCTATCACTTATCAAGCATTGTGTTAAACACTGAGATACAAAGGGGCAATGACATGATCCCTGTCCTCAGAGAACTTATGGGCCAGTGGTGAGCCCAACAAATAAAGAAACCATTACAGATGTGTTAGTCCACAGTTGTAATGGTTGTATGTATCAAGTGCAGTGAGAGGGGAGAAAGAGGAGCTCTGTGGCCAGCCTGAAACTGAAGGAAGACATTGCAGAGAAAGTAGTGTTGGAGTTGCAACTTGAATACTGGTAGGAATTTTCTGGTGGCAAGGTGAAGAGAAAGTGTTTACAGAGAACCACACAATCAAAAGTGTGGGAGCACCAGGGAGAGTATATATTTGTCTAAATACAGGTTGTTGTATGTTATTTAAATATAAAGTGCATGTATGAGAGAGAGACAGAGAGAGAGGAGGGGGAGAGAGAGAGAGAGAGAGAGAGAGACTGTGTTAGGCCACAGATAAGCCTTGGCAGCTAACAAGGAGCTAGATGGTAAAATACTGAATGTACAATAATAAAGTATAGATCACAACTTCTAAAAGAATTAAAAAAATAAAAAGTGGATAAACTAGAAAATGAACTGGATTTCTCTGAGGATGGGAGTCTCATCACCATATTGGGAAGATTTGAATATCATAAACATAATTCTGAAAGCAATGCAGAGAACTCCAGAGAAGTGAAACAGAAGCAAAGTAATGTGACCTTTCAGTGCCACTATGTCAAGGGGCATTGGAGATAGAATACAAAGGACAGACATTAAAGCACTTGGGATCTGGGATCAACAGACTTGCAGATGGGTGAGAAATGGAAGTAGGTAGTCTTTGAAGTGTCCAAGGTTTCTGGCATGAATTCCCAACAGATCATGGAGCCATTATTTGAGATGGGAACACAAAAGAGCAATTGGTGAATTTATTGTGGGAAATAATAGAGTTGTCCTATGAGCAGCTGGAGATCAGAGAAGTGGGGTCACTGGAGAGGCAGGCTTGGGAACCACCAAGCCTAAGATATAGTTGAGCTTACAGACTAACTTAGCTTGATCAGGGAGACCTTATAAAGTGAGAAGAGGGGAGGCAAGGCAGCCTGCTATGAAGAGCTTGATGCAGACATCCTGACCTTGACTGTCATCTACAAGGAGGCTGTTCTAAGGAGAAAACTAATAGTCACTGGTCCAGAGTTTGGTTCTGTGAGTTTTCCTTTAGATTTCTTGTCCAGGTTGTCTACTTTTTTCTGTATATGCATATTTGATGAATAAATGCATGAAAATACCTGTCATTAACAGACTAATATGTGAGCAAACAAGCAGAAAGAAAAAAAAAGAAGAAACAAGGGAAAAATTAAAAGTATTAAAAGAGAAGTAACCTTATTGTATGTATATGTCAATGGAAGGGACATAAATTATATGAAATTAATCAGAGTTGGACAAATAAAAGTACCTAGTAGTATTATCTTAAAAGGAATCAAAAGAATAGGAATGAAAATGAAGTGAGTTCAATTTCACATAATTTCAGATAGAGGAAAAATCATGTGTGATTAAATCTGAGTGTAAATGCATCACATTATCTCTAAGGACAGTTAGTATTCTGTTGGGTGGTTGGAATGGGACAGCCAGATGGTGATTTCTCTTTGAATAACCAACCTGTATTTCTCCAGCAAAATCAGCAATTAATTTTGAGGCATTTCAACAGAGATCAGGGCACCTTTATTGAATAAAGTAGAGACAACTAGAAAAAGAAAAGAAAAGCTGCAGATATAAGTGACAAACTGTAAGAGGGAGGAAATATTCAAATTAAGATAATTATCTTTCCATAAAAACACATGGACAAGTTAAGTAAATTGCTATATAGTTGTTCATAGCCAATTCAAGCACATCTATTCGGTATTTTGCTCTCCAAGAAATGTTAAAGCACAATTTGATCAATGGGGAATCTGATTTCAATAACAAACCTTCACTACCAGAATGGAGCATTTTAAGAGCTGACAACTTCACTTGCAAGAGGGGTTTCTACTGTTCAATTTGGTTTGAAATGAACAATCCTAAGAAATTGCCTCTACTCTCTTCCTTCCTTATAAATGAAAACCTGAATCCTGTCTTCTTATTTGAATGTAATCTTTTGAACATAAAACCAGACAAGAAGATAATTAATTTATGAGACTAACTCACCTAATTAAACACAGCCCCATGTGTCTCTACAAATGAGCAGAAATCTCAAAGTGCTTCAGATTTTAGATTTTTAAATGACCCTTGTATGACCAATAAGAGAAATCATTCATTGAACAGCTTCTGTAAGACTATACAAAGTGTCAAAATAATCAGGAGAAAAGAGAAAAGTAATAGCCAAGTATGACATCAAGGGGGAAAAAAAATGACAAGACTATTGTATTGTGGTGTCTTACAGACAAGACTGGCTACATCATCAGTGCAAAATGAAAATGTGAAGTCCTTTGTTCAAAAACTTGCCCAAAATCACCATTAAAATGTACTAAAATATGAAACTTTTTACTTTCTCTGATCGTTTCTCTCTTGACTTACAATTGTGGGTTGTTGTTGTTGTTGTTGTTTTAATTTGTGATTTAGTGTTGTTCTAAGTAAATAAAATTTAAAAATTTTAATAATTAACACAAATTCTACCTTCCATCTTTACATTGTGCAATGTCAGTTTTAAAAGCAAATATGAGCATTTAGTTAGGCACAATTTGTATTTTGTAGCTCTTCCTTGCATATTTATTGTTATCAAAAAGTGGCAATGAGTGAAAATGCTGCATAAAACTAACTCATCTGTTTTTATGTTACTCCTTGATATGCACACCCTTTACCAGCTCTTTACCTCAGGCTTATGAATGAGGAAGGAGGACTGAAAGGAAAAGGAACTATGCTATCATCTGATGGCACTTTCAGTGTTTGACTAATGTTAAGGAATTGACACTAGTATAAAAGGATAAATCAAGCTTCCTTGGTCACTCATTTTTCTTAGAACTCCACTGACTTCTTTCTATGTTCAAGGTTAGTTCTACTTCAAACAGAAAATGTGGCCCCTTGGGGCCACTAAGGCCCCCACTTACTGAGTCTACATATAACACACTTGCCTGTACCCACTTTGAGTGACTCCCATATGTGGTGGGTCTACCAGATTTCTTGGTTCATGGGCTCTCACAATGCTATATGCAAATGGGACAGCAAGGAACAGCAGTCACAGATTTCTGGGTCCTTATCTGCTCATAGGCACTCTCTATTGTCCTATTGGACTTCAGCTACAAAATATAAGCTCAAAGAAGGTTATTAAGAATTGTAGAACCAAGCATAGAGCCCTTCTGAGTGTGGGTCTTGTGTTGATTGTGTAACACTTTGTGCATCTATGAAGCCCATCCAGCTTACACAGCTTTGAAGGGGTTGGGGAAATCCACATATGACAATCTATGTGGGCCAGCAAGAGAGCATTCAATGACACATCACTGTATCATTGTGGAGCAACCACTTTCAACAGTGCATCCACTGAAGGATGCCTCCGAATGATACTGTTCTGGTGTTCTAATATTCCCAAATTGAGATACTATCGGCCTGTTCCTCAGTGGTGTTCCCATCCCAAAATAAAAACATTAGTTTTTAAAAAGCAAATGAACACAAATATAATGCATAATACAAAACTAAAACTTTAAACATAGCCAGTAGCAATGAATAAAGACTACCAAGTTACCTAACAATGCTGGCACATTCCAATGACAACAACTCTGATGGTGAATTGTGCTTCAAATGAGGTGTTGAATGTTCGCATATTGAAATGCATGCTTTTCTTCTGGCTATCCACTTTACTCATTTTGAAGTCATCACTGTTCAGAGTAAAGAGAAAATTCTAAGAAAATTGCTCTTAACAACAGTTCAGTTTACTCTTTTCATTATAATTCAAGAATTTTTAAAATAATATAATTTGATTCAATGTAACTCAATACAACAAAGCAGTATAGATTAGGAAGACAAGTTGACTTCAGCAGAAATGAGACAGGTAGACATGGCATATGATTTGAAAGAGAAGATTGACAGTTTTAGGTTTTATAGGTCACTCAGAGTTGTTTAGTCTTACACACTGGACTCTGAATCCAGGCATCCAGGTTCAAATCTTGGTAGGATTTACCATCTACTCTGAATTAGAATATTGTCATTTTGTAGCCCTAATGGAAACAGGGATGTGGGCAATGAGGGTCAGTGATGACTCAAACCATGAGGTGAAATGGTAGAGGGAAAATGACAATGGATGGAGCAGACCGATAGCTTATGAACTCACTGACCAATGTTAGTATCACCAATGTTAGTACCGTTAATGGACAATGGCTGTGGAAGGCTGATAGCTCATGAACTCACTGACCAATGTTAGTTTCCTCATAGAAATACACAGTACCACCTAGGAAATAATAACAACAATAACCACGAATAAATCTGAATCTGACCAGATATATAAATCTAACCAGAATTTAGAAGAACATGCCAATTGACACTATGATATGCTATCATCAAAGTCCAGCTTATGTAAAGCATTATGGGATAAACAACCTAGCTTCCACAAATAAATTGCAAGGAAACAAGATTGTCAGAGAGTGGAAATTTAAGGGTAAGATGGCATTTAGGCTACATATCAGCCACATATAACTTGTGAACCCTATTTGGATCCTGATTCAAACATATCCAGAGTGAAAAAAATTTATGTGACCATAGGAACAAATGATAATTTGATGTTATTTAGAAATCATTATTAACATTTTAGGTGAGATGATACATGCTCTATTTTTAGAAAAAAATTAAATGTAGCGATTTTTTTAAAGATTTTTATTTATTTATTTGATAGACAGAGATCACAAGTAGGCAGAGAGGCAGGCAGAGAGAGAGGGGGAAGCAGGCTCCCTGCTGAGCAGAGAGCCCGATGTGGGGCTCGATTCCAGGACCCTGAGATCACAACCTGAGCTGAAGGCAGAGGCTTAAACCACTGAGCCACCCAGGCGCCCCAAATGTAGCGATTTTTTAAAATTTACAGTTATAATTAGATGATGTCTGGAATTCAAAACTATCCTCTGGTAGAAGTGGGAGGTCTCATCAGTGAGATTGGTTGTGAGCTGATATAATTGTTGAAATCAGGTGATGGGTATAGAAGAGGGGAGGCATCATTTTATCACTATACTCTTATGCTTTCCAATATTCTTTCTACTTATACATATGTTTGAAATTTTCTATAATAAAAAGTTTATTTATTTTTTGAAGGTTTTTATTTATTTATTTGAGAGAGAGAGCAAGTAAGGCAGAGGGTTAGAGGGAGAGGGAAAGAGAGAGTCCCAAGTAGATTCCCTGCTGAGTACCCCTCACAGAGCTCAATCCCAGGACCTCAAGATCATGACCTGAGCCAAAATCAAGAGTTGGAGGCCTAACTGACTGAGCCACCAAGGCACCCCATAATAAAAGTTTAAAACAAGGTTTTGGAAACAGTAGTCAAGCAATGATTTCACAGCATGACTGGTCTCCTTCTCTTCTCCATTCCACTTCTCTTCATGGCACCGGCATTGTTCATTTTATGTAGAGTGCCTTGAAGCAGCTACTGCCCCAAAGTTACAACTGTCCAACTTACAAGCCCACCCCCATCGTGTCCCCCTTGCCCTTCCTTCTTCTGTCTCCTGCCTGTAAACGATAGTCCAATACACACCTAATCCATTGACTCTCTGGCCAGTGAACCTATTCTATCAGGGGTCAGTCCCCATTCATCCCGATCTTTCCCTCCAGCGTCAGGATACATGGATACCAAGTCTGTAGCTCTTCTTGGTGTAAACAGATGCAAACAATATAATTATCATCTTAGCCCATCTTTTTTTACTTCTTTCCTCAGACCCATCTCTCGCTTCACAAAACCCTTCAAACTTCCAAGTCATGTGCCAAGATACTTTTACACTTACCTCCATGCTTATTTCCCCACTAGACAAAGAGAGTTTTGAAGCCAGCAAATGTTCCTCATTCATCGCTCCCTCTCCAATTTAAGACACACTAAGAATTCAATAAAACTGGTTTTTGTGTGCCTGTGTGTTTGTTTTTGGTAAAGGAAGAAAGGGAAGGAAGGGAAAAGGGGAGGGAAAGAGAAAGGAAATTGTTAACGACATTTAGAGACTAAAGATTAACAGTTAGTTTATGTATCTGGCAAGCCAGAGGTTCATATTTTATATGTGAATAATGCTTTATACTTACAACATGTTTTTACAAGTTCTCCAATCACAGAAAACAAGATCTATGGAAAAATCTGTAAATGTTGGTGCCCAGTGTCCCTGTGCTTCCTGGAACACAGTCCTCTGCAGACCTAGGTGTGATGTAAAGCAGATACATATATTCTAGCTTCTCTGCAAAGGGCTTTGTATGCCCTCAAATAGACAGCATGAATAAAGCATCTTATCTATTCAGATGGCCCCACAGTTGAGACCCTTGAATTTCAGAATCCCAGAACAACTTAATGGATTGCCATTGATCCCAAAGCATGATTAAAACTCTTTCTTTAATCGCTAGCACATCTGCCAAAAGCAAAAAATAAAAACAAAACTTAATCATTCTACACAGATATATTGAACAACTGCTATTGCCCTGGCCTTATGCTCTGAGGATAAAAACAAGAATAAAGCTTAGTCTTTATCTTGCAAAACTTGATTGGTGGAACTCTCTGTGCTTTTCCATAGAAGGTTGGGACTGTGAGCAGGAGAGAAATTAGAAACCAAAGAGTTGAAAATGTCCTTCTTAATGCATGCACAGCCATATGAATGCCCTTTCACTTTTTAGCTGACAGTTACTCCTTCATTCATTCATTCAGCAGGTGTTTATTGCACACTTCCCATGTGCCTGCCCTGGTCCAGACACAGAAAAGAGCCATGAATGGAAGAGACAATAGCACTGGCTCTCAGGAAACATGTCTTCTGGGGCTGAACACTGATCCTACTCCAGCAACAAGCCTGGGTCCACTCTTCCTCCCATTAATGCACTCAAAGTGTTATTACTCAGAAACTTGAGCTTTTCTTTCTCTTCTCAGATCCTTCTGGACCATCCTTAGGGATTCTGTCTTCCTGGAGTATTTTAGGTAACTATCGTTAAGCCTCCCTGTGATTTAGCTCATTATCCTTTCATTCTTCAGGGCTCAGACCAGTGCTTTAGAAGAGGAAAATCACCTGAACACCACACACATACTCAAGATTCAATCACCAAGAAGGGAAGAAAACAAAACAAAACAAAACAAAAACACTGGATAAAAATAACACTGGTACACCTAATACATTTTGGTTGTCTTTCAGATTTCAATTCAAACTTCACTGACTGACCCTCAAACCAGATCAGAATTAAGTCTGTTCCTTTAAAACACTTATAATAGTGAGGCGCCTGGGTGGCTCAGTAGGTTAAGCCTCTGCCTTTGGCTCAGGTTATGATCCGAAGGTCCTGGGATCGAGCCCTGCATTGGGCTCTCTGCTCAGTGGGGAGCCTGCTCCCCCCAACCCTGCTTGCCTCTCTGCCTACTTGTGATCTCTCTCTGTGTCAAATAAATAAATAAAATATTAAAAAAAAAAAACACTTATAATAGGGACAACTGGGTGGCC
Organism: Mustela erminea; assembly: GCF_009829155.1. Classification (NCBI taxonomy): domain Eukaryota; kingdom Metazoa; phylum Chordata; class Mammalia; order Carnivora; family Mustelidae; genus Mustela; species Mustela erminea. The sequence goes on along the minus strand of NC_045629.1, from coordinate 9,973,239 downwards.
TAGTCAGTTAAGCAGCTGCCTTTGGCTCAGGTCATGATCTTGGGGTCCTGGAATCAAGTCCAGCTTCAGGTTTCTTGCTCAGCTGGAAGCCTGCTTCTCCCTCTGCCTCTGCCTGCCACTCTGCCTGCTTGTACTCCCTCTCTCTCTCTCTCTTACAAATAAATAAACTATTAAAAATAAAAAAATAAAGCACTTTTAATAGAATCTTATGATGTTAAAGGATATTTATTTGGGTGGTTATTTGATGTCTGTTTTTCTTCCTTTTTTTTTTTAAGATTTTATTTATTTATTTGAGAGAGAGATAGAGAATAGAGGGAGAGGGAGAGGGAGAAACAGACTCCCTGATGAGCAGAGAGCCTGATGCAGGGCTCAATCCTAGGACCCTGAGATCATGACCTACCTGACCAGAAGGCAGATGCTTAACCAACTGAGCCACCCAAGCACTCTGATGTCTGTTCTTCTTCCCTATGACAGGGTACAGAGTAGCCAGTCCATGAACATGTGATGCATAAATAATATTGAAAAAGGGATTCTCAGACCCTGCAGAAGCTCCATATTGGTGAAAAATTACAAAGTACAAGGTTAATCACTCAAAGTTTATATTTCATAATAAATTATAGCATAACATTGGTTTTAGAAATACATATTCTTTTTGAACAACAAACTAAGTAAAAATAATTTTTAAGGAATTAAAATTCCTGTATTTAAGATGTAAGATGGTAGAGGAGTAGCAGACTGAAATGACATCAGGTCCCAGGTGTTCAGCTAGATAAGATCAAACCATTCCAAACACCTACAAACTCAAAAGGAGATAGAAGAGAAGAAGAGCAGCAATTCTAGGAACAGAAAATCGGCCACTTTCTGAAAGGTGGGACATGCAGAGAAGTGACTGAAGTGACAGGAAGATAGATGGGGGTGAGGAGGAGGGGCCAGCTCCCGGCAAGCAGGAGAGCAGTGGAGCACAAAATAAGAACTTTCAGAAGTCTGCTCCATTAAAGGGCATTGCTCCAGAGGCTAAGCAGGGGGCGAACCCTCATGGAGACAGTGTGGTCTCAGGTCCTACGGGGTCACAGAAAGATTGGGGGTGTCTGAGTGTGGCAGACCTCCCAGGTATCAGAGCTGGGAAGACAACTACAGAGACAGAGACAAGGAGTGAGCTTTTAGATCAGGGTTATGTTAAACCATGATCCAAAGCACAGCTGGGCCGCTGTTCCTCAAGCAGGTACCCCACAAGTAGCAGATCTGGGGAGAATCACCTTCCTCCTCCTGGAGTAGCAGTAGGACAGGAATCTGCTAGGTTTGAAGATTCCAAAGGGGGCTCGGCACCAGAGATAGAAATGCTCAGTCACAGGCCTGGTGAGCACAGAGCGCAGCCAGAGACCAGGGAGACAAGAGTGATTGACTGCTTTACTCTGAGGCCGCACTGAAGAGTGGGGTCCTAAACTCTTGGCTCCTCTGGGCTGGAGATTGGGAGGTCGCCATTTTCATTCCCATCCTCCAAAGCTCTACAGAAAGTGTTCAGGGAACAAAAGTTCCTGAGAGCAAAGCTGAGCAGGTTACTTAGCCTGGCCCCTGACGAGGATGGTGCAATTCCACCTCTGGCAAAGACATTTGAGAATGACTGCAACAGGCCCCTTGCCCAGAAGATCAGCAAGAACATCCAGCCAAGAACAAGCTCACTATCAAGGAGAACAGGAGAACTCCAGAGCTAGGGGAAAGCAACACATAGAATTCATGGTTTTTTCCCCATGATACTTTAGGATTTCAAAGTTACATTTATTTTTTTATTTTATTTTTTTCTTATTCTATTTTTTTAACTTTTCTGCTTTCCTCTTTTAACATTTTTTAACTAGTTTATCTTAACAATACCTCTCAAAAAAAAAAAACTTTTTAAATCTTCATTGTTATACTCATATTTTATCCCTTCATTGTATCTAACTTTATTTTTTGTACCATATAGGGTTTTTTGTCTAAAAAATTATGAGATACAATTTCTTCTAATGGATCAAAATATTCCCTAAATCTAGCACATGGCTTTGTTCTAGACTCCAACCAGACAGCATTATCTCCTCTTTTTTTTCTTTGTCCAACCAACTTATTTTTATCAATTTCTTTTTTAGAATTTTTTTTAATATTCATCTTTACAGTCATATTTTATCCCTTCATCATGTTTACCCTTATTTTTGTATGTATATAAGTTTTTCTTTCTCCAAAATTTTGGGAGGTAGTTTCTTCTAAGAGACCAAAATACACCTAAGATCAAGTGGGTGGTTCTGTTCTATTCACCAGTCATATATATATACACATATATATATGTGTATATATATACACATATATATATACACATATATATATATATGTATACATATATATATGTATACATATATATATATATGTGTATATATATATGTATACACATATATATAAAATCCCTTTCTGGAGAAATAAAAGAAATAAAATCAAACCAAGTTGAAATAAAAAAAGCTATTAATGAGGTATAATAAACAAGACAAAAGAGAGAATTAGTGATATAGAACACCAAATCATGGAAAGTAAAGAAGCTGAGCAAAAGAGAGACAAACAACTACTGGACCACAAGTGGAGAATATGAGAGATAAGTGATATCATAAGATGAAACAATATTAGAATAATTGGGATTCTAGAGAAAGAACAGAAGGTATATTGGAGTGAATTATAGTAGAGAATTTCCCTAATATGGCAAAGGGAACAAATATCAAAATCCAGGAGGCACAGAGAATTACCCTCAAAATTAATAAAAATAGGTCAACATTCCGTCATTTAAACTTACAAGTCTTAGTGACAAAGAGAAAATCCTGAAAGCAGCTCAGAACAATAAGTCTATAACATACAAAGGTAGAAATATTAGATTGGCAGCAGACTTATCCACAGAGACCTGTCAGGCTGGAAAGAACTGGCATGATAATTTCAGAGCATTAAATGAGAAAAATATGCCACCAAGAATACTGTATCCAGTTAGGGTATCACTGAAAATAGAAGGAGAGATAAAAAGCTTCCAGGACTAACAAATATTAAAAGAATTTGAAAACACCAAACTAGCCTTACAGGAGATACTGAAAATGGTCCTCTAAGCAAAGAGAGAGCCTAAAAGTAGTAGGCCACAAAGGAACAGAGGTAATATACAGTAACAGTCGCCTTACAGACAGTACAGTAGCACTACATTCATATCTTTCAGTAGTTACCCTGAATGTAAATGGACTAAATGCCCCCAATCAAAAGACACAGGGTATCAGAATGGATAAACAAAACAAAACAAAATCCATCAATATGCTGTCTATAAGAAACTCATTTTAGAACCAAAGACACCCCCAGATTTAAAGTGAGGAGGTGGAAAATGATTTACAATGCTAATGGACATCAAAAGAAAGCTGGGGTGGCAATCCTTATATCAGATCAATTAGATTTTAAGCCAAAGACTATAATAAGAGATAAGGAAGGACACTACATCATACTTAAAGGGTCTGTGCAACAAGAAGTTCTAACAATTTTATATATCTATGCCCTATCATGGGAGCAGCCAACTATATAACTCAAATAATAACAAAATCAAAGAAACACATTGACAATAATACAATAATAGTAGGGGACTCTAATACCCCCCCACATACACTGAAATGGACAGATCATCTAAGCAAAAGATCAGCAAAATGGACAGATCATCTAAGCAAAAGATCAGCAAATGCCTTAAATGACACACTGGACCAGATAGACATCACAGTTATATTCAGAACATGCCACTCCAAAGCAACAGAATACACATTCTTCTCTATTGCATATGGGACATTCTCCAGAATAGATCACATGCTAGGCCACAAATCAGGTCTCAATTGGTACCAAAAGATTGGGATCATTTCCTGCATATTTTCAGACCACAATGCTCTGAAGCTAGAAATCAATCACAAGAGGAAATTTGGAAAGAACCCAAATACATGGAGGCTAAAGAGCATCCTACTAAAGAATGAATGGGTCAACCAGGAAATTAAAAGAAGAATTGAAAAAAATCATGGAAACAAATGAAAATAAGAAAGCACACTGTTCAAAATCTGTGGGACACAGCAAAGGGGGTCCTGAGAGGAAAGTATAAAGCAATACAAGCCTTTCTCAAGAAGCAAGAAAGGTCTCAGGTACACAACCTAACCCTACACCTAAAGGAGCTGGAGAAAGAACAGCAAAGAAAGCCAAAACCGAGCAGCAGAAGAGAAATAATAAAGATCAGAGCAGAAATCAGTGAAATAGAAACCAAAAGGACAGTAGAACAAATTAAAGAAACTAGAAGCTGGCTCTTTGAAAGAATTAATTAGATTGATAAAACTAATTTATCAAAAAGAAAAGAGAAAATTTGGATAAATAAAACCATTAATGAAAGAGGAGAGATCACAACCAACACCAAAGAAATACAAACAATTATAAGAATGTATTATTAGCAACTATATGCCAGCAAATTTGACAATCTGGAAGAAAAGGATGCATGCCTATAGACATATAAACTACCACAACTGAACCAGGATGAAATAGAAAACCTGAACAGATCCATAATCAGTAAGGAGATTGAAGAAGTCATCTAAAATCTCACAACAAACAAGAGCCCAGGGCCAGACAGCTTCCCAGGGGAATTCTACCAAACATTTAAAGAAGAATTAATACCTATTCTGAAACTACTTCAAAAAATAGAAATGGGAGGAAAATTTACAAACTCGTTTCATGAGGCCAGCATTACCTTGATCCCAAAACCAAAAGACCTGACCAAAAAAGAGAATTACAGACCAATATCCGTGATGAACACAGATGCAAAACTTCTCACCAAAACACTAGCCAATAGGATCCAATAGTACATTAAAAGGATTATTCAACACGGTCAAGTGGGATTTATTCCAGGGATGCAAGGTTGGTTCAACATCTACAAATCAATCAATGTGATAAAATACATTAATAAAAGAAAGAACAAGAACTATATGACCCACTCAATAGATGCTGAAAAAGCATTTGACAATGTACAGCATCCTTTCTTGATCAAAACTCTTCACAGTGTAGGGATAGAAGGTACATACCTAATATCATCAAAGCCATCTATGAAAAACACAGAGTGAATATCATTCTCAATGGGGAAAAACTAAAAGCTTTTCCACTAAGGTCAGGAACACGGCAGGGATGTCCACTATCACTCCTGCTATTCAACATAGTACTAGAAGTCCTAGCCTCAGCAATCAGACAACAAAAAAAAATAAAGGCGTCCAAACTGGCAAAGAAGTCAAACTCTTACTCTTAGCAGATGATAATGATACTTTATGTGGGAAACCCAAAACTATTAGAACTCATACATGAATTCAGTAAAGTGTCAGGATATAAAATCAATGCACATAAATCAGTTGTATTTTTATATAACAACAACAAGACAGAAGAAAGAGAAATTAAGGAGTTGATCCCATTTAAAACTGCACCCAAAACCACAAGATACCTAGGAATAAACCTAACCAAAGAGTCAAAGAATCTATACTCAGAAAACCATAAAGTACTTATGAAAGAATTTGAGGAAGGCACAAAGAAATGGAAAAAAGTTTCCATGCTCATGGATTGGAAGAACAAATATTGTGAAAACGTCTATGCTACCTAAAGTAATCTTTACATTTAATGTAATCCCTATCAAAATACCATCAATTTTATTCAAAGAAATGGAACAAATAATCTTAAAATTTATATGAAACCAGAAAAGACCTGAATAGTCAGAGGAATGTTGAAAAAGAAAGCCAAAGTTGGTGGCATCACAATTCCAGACTTCAAGCTCTATTACAAAGCTGCCATCATCAAGACAGCATGGTACTGGCACAAAAACAGACACATAGATCAATGGAACAGAATAGAGAGGCCAGAAATAGACCCTCAACTTTATGGTCAACTAATCTTCAACGAATCAGGAAAGAATATCCAATGGAAAAAAGATAGTCTCTTCAACAAATGGTGCTGGGAAAATTGGACAGCCACATGCAGAAGAATGAAACTGAACCATTTCCTTATACCACACACAAAAATAGACTCAAAATGAATGAATGACATCAATGTGAGACAGGAATCCATCAAAAGTAATCCATCAAAATCCTTGAGGAGGAATCTTTGTTTTCCTTGAGGAGAACACAGGCAGCAACCTCTTCGACCTCAGCTGCAGCAACTTCTTCCTAGGAACAATGCCAAAGACAAGGGAAGCAAGTACAAAAATGAACTATTGGGACTTCATCAAGATCAAAAGCTTTTGCACAGCAGAGGAAACAGTCAATGAAACCAAAAGACAACTGACAGAATGGGAGAAGGTATTCACAAATGACATATTAGATAAAAGGCTAGTATCAAAATCTATAAAGAACTTACCAAACTCAATACCCAAAGAACAAATAATCCAATCAAGAAATGGGCAGAGGAAAAAAAACAAAAAACAAAAAAAAAAAACACAAAAAACAAAGAAACAAAAAAGAAACGGGCAGAGGATGTGAACAGACTTTTATGTAAAAAAGACATCCAGATGTCCAACAGACACATGAAAAAGTGTTCCACATCACTCAGCATCAGGGAAATACAAATCAAAACCACAATGAGATACCACCTCAAACCAGTCAGAATGGCTATAATTAACAAATCAGGAAATGACACATGTTGGAGAGGATGCAGAGAAAGGGGAACCCTCCTATACTGTTGGTGGGAATGCTAACCAGTGCAGCCACTCTGGAAAACAGCATGGAGGCTCCTCAAAAAGTTGAAAATAGAGCTACCCTATGACCCAGAAATCGCACTACTGGGTATTTACCCTGATCTGAAGGGGCATGTGCACCTGAATGTTTATAACAGCAGTGTCTACAATAGCCAAACTATGGAAAGAACCTAGATATCCATCAACAGATGAATGGATAAAGAAGATGTGGTATACAAATACGCAATGGAATACTATGCAGCCATCAAAAGAAATGAAATCTTGCCATTTGTAACAACATGGATGGAACTAGAGGGTATTATGCTGAGCAAAAAAAAAGTCAATCCGAGAGAGACAACTATCATATGATCTCCCTGATATGAGGAATTTGAGAGGCAGAATGGGGGCTTTGGTGGGTAGGGACGGAAAAAAATGAAACATGATGGGATCGGAAAGGAGATAAATCATAAGATTCCTAATTTCATAAAACAAACCAAGGCTTACTGGGGGGGCGGGTAGGGAGAGGATGGCTGGGTTATGGATCTTGGGGAAGGTATGTGCTATGGTGAGTGTGTGAAGTATATAAGCCTGACAATTCACAGACCTGTACCTCTGGGGCAAATAGATCTTAGCAGATTTTAATTCTGCATGTTCAATTGTAGCTAATGTATAATTTTTGGAACACAATAAATAAATATGCTCTATTTAACCATCATTCTGCATGCCTTCCACCTGTCAGAAGTAGATCATTTTTATCAGGTCCTGTCTGTTTGAAGTCACCTTCATTCTATTAATCAAATTGACAATCTTAAATGAAAGTCAGTGTTCTATTTGATTTCCTACCACCATAATGTGCCTTCAGCCACAGCAACCTTCAAATTGCTTTTCCTAGGATTGATCACAATATGATAAGCTCACAGCCAAAAAGCCTTAATAAATCAACTAGCATAGAGTATAAAAGTGAAAAATGTACTAAAAGGGAATGTCAGATCTCATTTATTTTTAATTTTACTCTTTCAGTACACACATATCATTTTTTATGTCTAAATATTATCTCCAAATCATCCACTCAAAAGGGGTTTTCAAATTAATTTAATTTCCGTTCCTGTGCAAGAACACACAATAAACAAAAACAATCTCTCAATGGTCAAACCGCATTTTTCTTTCTCAGAGGATTAACCACAGCCTGCCTTAACTTCTGGGGGGGAACTGATTCACTGTCTCAGAACTTAAATATTTTGACTTGTATCATGATAGCTGGAAGAAATTATTAAATCTGGGGTCTACTACAAATGAGGGATGCCTCAGCATCAGTTAGGACCTGTTCAGCCGCAAGTGATTACAAGTGCATGTATCAGTGTTTCAAATCATCATTCTTTTTTCAAAAGATTTTATTTTTAAGTAATCTCTATACCCAGCATGGGGCTTGAACCCACAACCCAGAGATCAAGAATGCTCCACTGACTGAGCCAGCTGGACACCCCAAAACATCATTATTAATACCAACTTGTAGGCAGGCAGACAGGCCCAGGGTCAGAAATAATAAAGATCAGGGTCAGTCCAGCAATGCCATCAACTATTTGTACTCCTCTCCTTTTCACCGTGATCCTCACTCAACATGTGGGCTGTTGCCTTGCAGACATCATGTGCTCACACAACAGTGTCCAAAGAGAAGAGAAGCCAGAAGAGCTGTCTTCTTGCCCCTACTGTCTCCCGCCCTTGTATCAGGGAGATTAATCTTCCCCGGAATTTCCATTAGAGCTCAAAGCCTGGAAGTGGTCCCATGCACACCTGGGACTAATTGTTAACAAAAGAAATGAGGTTACAATGATTAGCCTGGATCAGTTATGGTTCAATCCTGGAGAACCCACACTAACAAAGCAGAAAGAGACTATCCTGTTTGTTTTCCAAAGGAAGGACCATAACCAACCAAAAAAGATGTATTTGTCCCTCAAGACAACCATTATTCCATCTTTAGCAATTTGATCCATTGAACAGGGACATGCAGCGAAGTTGAATAAGACCAAAGTATACACGATTGATAAAATATTAGCCCTGAATAATTGAAGCTTTAATAAAAGGCTGGAAGAATTTCATTCTTACTTTTAAAATAATTCTAAGCATGTTACGATAAGGGCTTCATTACTGAGTATCGGAGATTTACCATTTTCCTTTCAGAGAGTGACTTTTAACATTTAATAAATGACATTTATTAGATTAAAAGAACAAGTCCTCCAAAAAGAAATATGGAATGGTAGAGAAGTGTCTAAATCTTAATGTCGAAAGCCCATGAATAATCTTTATGTCATCTCTGCAGAACTATTTCGTGATAAAGTGTGACCAATTCACATGCCAGGAGCACCTTCATACTCTGCTATCATCAACCATTACTCAGATTTTGTACAAACACTTTGCAACCACGTACTTATCAGTCTGCGTAACTATATCACCACCCTACCTATATTTATGATTTTGCCCACAAAGGTACCAAAGGGCACCTATCAAGTCCTCACTTACACACATTGACACCAATTTTCTGGACTATTATTATATCCATAAGGTTCATCGTGAAGAGATTTTTTTCCTGAGTAAATTGGTGCTGAGTTCCTCTTGTAGGTTCCCCCTAACCATTCATTTGAGCAGAGACCCACAGTGTTGCCTGGGCTAAACTATCCATCCACTGATTCAAACATGGTTTCCCTTTGGAAAGGTAGCACATCTGCCCTCATTCACTTCTCTGGACCAATCATTTTCCCTATCATTCTTCAAATATCACATTATAGTGCTACCCTAAGGATATCCCTGTTTCTGTCCTCAGATGAAATGCTTCTGGACAAGTTGCTTTAGATACTTTTGTCAATGTTTGCCCCACTCTGATATATCTTTCTGCTTGCCACGAAACAATGCAAACCAAATGAAGGTCAAGTAGTTATGTTTTCTCCTTCTGATCTTTCAGCCTGGGCTACCTGCCTAAAGAAAGAAACTTTACGTTCCTTGTACATTTTCTCGATCCAGACATAACATTGAACTGTACAATAATTTATTTTCTTTTACTTAGAAAATGAAACATCTCTAGCAAATTTGTAATGGTCATCAGTTCTGGGTGGATATACCATTCTCTACTCTCCTGTGTTTTTACAAATTCTCTTTAAATTTTTCCAGTGGAAAGCTAACATCATTTTTGTTCCCACTATTCGTTCAGCAAATATTTTAAGCACCTAGTACTATTGCCAGGTGTTGGACTAGATGCTTACTAAGTGCCATCCCTAATCAATACCATTTGGATTATTTTCTGCATTTTTTGATTAGAGGATGGATGCATAGAGATCTTAATTAACTTGCTCAAAGCCCCACAGATATTAAGGGAGGGTGTCAGAAACCCATACTACCTTTTAGTTTATTTTGATGTAATGTTCTTAACCCTACTAATAAGCATGGTCTACTTTGTGATACTTCACCTTGCTTAAGTGGCTCTCTCCTAAAGCACGTGTCTGTTTTATTCCTGAGCTCAGTGATAAACTCTGTGTTTACGGAGTGCTGCTTCAGGCTTTAGATGCTCCCCACCTATCATCTTCATCAAGATTAGTCATAATTTTGATAGTGGCATTTCATTTTTATTGTGTTTCAAGTGCCTCCAAATATGTAACTCTGAGCATAACTGGCGTCAAATTTAGAAAGGGAAAAAGTCCAGGGACAGTGGGGTGGCAAATCCCAGAGATATGATGACACCAAATTCCCCTCTGCCCAAATACCACTCTACCTGATGCTCATCCCTCCATCCCCCCTCCTCATTCTCATCCAGGTGATTTTCCCCGCTCTCTGCCCTGGACAGTGATGGCAGACTTCACACGGATCCTGTAATCCCTCTTCTGCTCTTTGACTTCAGCTCTACCAGTTTGCAAATCTCCTGTTCTTTACTCCAACCCCTGGCTCCGCCTCATTTTCTATGCTCAGAACCCTCTCCTTGTATCTGTACTACAAACTAAACAAAACAAAAGCCATGTTATAAAATGTCATCCTCTTGGATCACCTTTCTGTTAAGTGCTGTAGACAAATGCATCACAACTGCTGAACTTTTTAAAACTTACATTCTTAAATTCTCGAGTCCTCATCTAATGAAGCCTCTAATGCCCTACCATAGTGGTACCTGACTTGAAGACGATTTAATGAGAGTTGCCAAGAGTTGTTAAAAAGCTAAGTTGTTGAAAGCACAGAGGCTAGAGCCAGAATCCCTGGGAGATATTCCTGCTTCTACCAGTCCCTTGCTGTGTAATTTTTGGGTAAGGCATTTAGCTTCCTTCTGCCTTGATTTCTATTTTACACAAAATTCAATTAAATATAGATTCTACTCATAGAGATGATACAAGGATTAAATGAGTTAGGACTAATAAAGGACTTAGAAAAGTGTCTGGCACATAAGAAGTACTACTTAGAGTTTATCAAATATATTTCTAAAAGAAAGAGAATAGACAACTTTACATTATTACAGAACCCAGGGAATCCCTGTTAGCAATGCCACATTTCATAGTTGCTAGGATGTTACTTTCTGTTATTGGAGAAAGAGAAATCTTGGTCCCCTTAAAATAAAGGCAGGCCCTTAAGAAAAGCAGATAGTCATGGTTAAGTAGGCAGCCATGAAAATAGTCCTGAAGACAAAATTTTAAGATTTTTATTTATTTATTTGATAGGCAGAGATCACAAGTAGGCAGAGAGGCAGGCAGAGAGAGAGGAGGAAGCAGGCTCCCCACTAAGCAGAGAGCCCAATGTGGGGCTCAATCCCAGGACCCTGGGATCACAACCCAAGCTGAAGGCAGAGGCCTTAACCCACCGAGCCACCCAGGCGCCCCGCTGAAGACAAAATTTTGAAAACAAAGCCCTAGGCCTAGACTTGAGGCAGCCACATAAGAAAAAAAAAAAAAAATCAAAACAGTGAGAAATCAAACTAGAACATAAGAAAGTAAGGAAGCATAGACAGATCACTTCTTTTTTTCTTTTTCTAAACTTTTATTTATTTGACACGGAAATAGAGAATACAAGCAGGCAGAGCAGCAGGCAGGGGAGAAGAAGAAGCAGGCTCTCCACTGAGCAGGGAGCCCGATGTGAAGCTCAGTCCCAGGACCCTGGGATCATGACCCAAGCTGAATGCAGCTGCTTAACCAACTAAGCCACCCAGGCGCCCGGTCACTTCTGATGAAGGTACTCTGCTAGGAAGAGGCTGTGCAACTAACATGTCTTTCCAGACGGTTCTTTTTCCATTTACCACTCATGTAAAACCAAACTCCCTTTTATTCATACCATGTACAATGTGCAGCTTGGTGATGGGTAATGTTAGCACTTCCCTGTGCATTTTTTTAAAAAGATTTTATTTATTTATTTGACAGACAAAGATCACAAGTAGGCAGAGAGGCAGGCAGAGAGAGAAGAGGAAACAGGATCCCTGCTGAGCAGAGAGCCCGATTCGGGGTTCAATCCCAGGACCCTGAGATCCTGACCTGAGCTGAAGGCAGAAGCTTTAACCCACTGAGCCACCCAGGCGCCCCATTCCCTGTGCATTTTAAAGATAGATTGATTGATTGGTTGGTTGATTGATTTGAGAGAAAGAGCATCAGCAGGAGGAGTAGAGGGAGACAGAAAATCTCAAGCAGACTCTGCAATGAGTGCAGAGCTGCTGCAAGGCTCAGAATCACAATCATGAGATCACAACCAAAAGTCAGATGCTTTACAAGCTGCACCACCTAGAGGCCCCTTCCCTGAGCATTTTGAACACACTATCTTGTTTAAATTCACTAACACTACAAGAGAGGTACTGCAGTCTGCATTTTGCATAGGAAGCACCTGAGGCTGGTGAAGGCCAATGGTCTCTCTCAGAGTCATGGCGCTAGTAAGAGCAAAGCTGACAATCAAACTCAAAACCACCTGCCTCCCCACTCTGCGTTCCCAACTACTCAGCTTAACTTGCTTTTCAAAGCCCTTTCCAAAGGTCTTATGACAGCAAATGATTTGAAGTGGAAAAGATTTTAGATGAGGATGTGAGAGATCTTGCCTCTGGTTCTTGATTTGCCATAAAACAGTGGCTCAATTTTTACTTTAAGCAGCAAGAAAATACTGGGGCTAGGCCTCTGATAGTCAAGAAATTTGAAAATCTGGTAGGGATAGACAAAATTTTAAACTTATTTTTATCACATTTTGTTTAATGTTTTGTTTTATCTTATTTTAATTGACTTAGGCTAACTAAGACTGAGTTTAACCCCAGGAACTGTGTGTCTTAGTTACAAGGGAATAAGGAATTCGTTCAATCAGAAGTGAGACATAGTTTGGTGGAGATATATAAGAAATTCTCATTTCCTCATGATTACACAGAAAAAAGAAAACTAAAGTCAATCGGGATGAAAATTAAATGTGCGTGTCCTTGGAAAAGAGTCTTCTGTGCTACCAAGGGTGTGTCACCAGTGCCCAGCGGCACTCCTCTAGAGGGCAGCACCCCGCCCGCCCCTGGCTGCCCTCCCTTGGGAAGGTGGCAGGGAACACTCTCCCTTGGGCATTTCTTTCTAGATGCTGCAGGCGTCCAGAGGAAAGAGTCTGTCCCTGGGACCAGAGGGTGTGCCATGCTAGGGACTGAGTCTGTCCATAGGGTAGGAATGAGTATCCCTTTTGGCCCACACATTAAAAAACCCCACTTTCTGGACACCTGGGTGGTTCAGTGGGTTAGCCTTCTGCCTTCAGTTCAGGTCATGATCTCAGGGTCCTGGGATCAAGCCCCATTTCAGGCTCTCTGCACAGTGGGGACCCTGCTTCCCCTTTCCCTCTGCCTGCCTCTCTGCCTGCTTGTAATCTCTCTCTCTCTGTCGAATAAATAAATAAAATCTTAAACACACACACACACACACACACACACACACACACACATTCTCCCATCTGTCCTCCATGAGTCATGAAATTGGTGTTCTGATCTCTGCTTCTCTTGCTCCTGTATGTCCCCTAACTGGGTTTGACCCCTGGAAGAGAAAGGGGCAGGTAACAATAGCAACAATAGTAACAATAATGACCATAAAATTTTTGCTAGATATTGCCTTTGATTTGGTTTTACTGAAGCATGCCATGTTGATTTAGGCATATGTTGGCAAAATGAGTTTCATTACCCATTTTAAATACAGAAGAGATCTGAAATATGGCCCCTTCTGATTCCCTGAACAACCTCAAGGATTGTTCTGGAAATGTACAAAATTTACACAGTTGTTCATCCACACTAGCAGTCATCTTGCCACTCAGTACTAATGAGGGTCCAGGTCTCCAAGCTCATTTTTACTTCTATAAATTTTAGAAGTCACTGTGCCCTTTCTTTTCCCAGTACTGTGTTGGTATTCTACTGAGGTCTAATTATCTTTTCAGCCTTCTTTTTTGAGAGGAACAATACTGCTTTAGTTTTTCTAACAAACCATTTAAATGATAATCTCTTCTAGAATTAATTGACATTTTCTTTATTGGTCTCTTGATTTAAGTACAAGTATTTGAATATACATTCAGAAAACATCATCCCAGATTCCAAGGGTTTGTGTGCCTTCTGAGGTTGTTCATAAATGCCAGAAGATCTCCTGATATAACCTCCATGTGCTTTAGGAATGGCTGTGATGATAAACTATTCTAGGACTTCTCATTCTGCCTAATTAGAAATTTATATTTCTTTGACAGACACTAGTTCCAATGGCTCTTGACTAAGCACAGATTTGTTGTACAGGAAAACTTTATCCTGACTCCATGAGTAAGGGGAAGTGGGACTGAGCTACTGAAAGGCATCTAGAAAATTGATTTATTGGGTTATATTGTTTATTTATTGAGGAACCAATTTGTTCAATAATTGACAAAAGTAATCAGAAAGATCAAATAGAAAGTACAGATGTTACTGGAAAATCTGACAAGCCCTACAACTCTAGTACGTAGAGACTACAACATGCATTTTTTTAACTAGCTTTCTTTTACATGAATAAAATTTGGCCACACTAAACTTTCTGGTTTCTGGCTCTCCCTGCCATCTATGGAGTAAGCACAACCCCTCTCAAGTCAATGTTGCAAGGTGTTTTTGTTTTCATTTCTGTTTTCAGCAGAGAATACATTGTTCCTGCCCAGGAGAAATGAGATGGATCTTATCCCGCAGTGTACCTGCAAGCTCAGTACAGATACAATGTCTCTGAGACATTTCTCTCCCTCATCCCATTTCAACAAATCAAAAAAACATAGGCATTGAGATAGTCTCTCAGACTTCATTCTTTTGATTCTTCCTCTCCTTCACTAATGATGTTTGCCTTTTATTACATATAGAATTAATTCAATAAGATTTGATTCCTTAAATATTTTTAAACATTTTAAAAATATTTTATTTCTTTATTTAATTTATTTATTTGACATTTTTTTTTAATTATTTATTTGATCACAAGTAGGCAGAAAGGCAGGTGGGGGGAGGTGAAGCAAGCTCCCTGCTGAGCAGAGAGCACGATGTGGGGATCGATCCCAGGACCCTAAGATCATGACCCGAGCTGAAGGCAGAGGCTTAGCCCACTGAGCCACCCAGGTGCCCCTAAACATTTTTTTTTAAATAGCTAGTTGTTAGTTAGACAAAAAGAGAAGAAAAAAAGGGGGGGAGAAAATAAAGCCTAAGTGACTTTGGAAAATTTAATCCTTTTTTGAGTTAACTTTACTAAATTCTTCAGACATAGTCCTGAAGAAGTAATCCAGGCATTGTTTCCCAGTTGCTTCATCTTAGTCAAGAATGGCAGTTATTCACATTGAGATATCACCTTACACCAGTTAGAATGGCCAAAATTAGCAAGACAGGAAACAACATGTGTTGGAGGGGATGTGGAGAAAGGGGAGCCCTCTTCCACTGTTGGTGGGAATGCAAGTTGGTGCAGCCTCTTTGGAGAACAGTGTGGACATTCCTCAAGAAATTAAAAATAGAGCTTCCTTATGACCCTGCAATTGCACTACTGGGTATTTACCCCAAAGATACAGTGAAAAGAAGGGCCATGTGTACCCCAATGTTTATAGCAGCAATGGCCACGGTCGCCAAACTGTGGAAAGGACCAAGATGGCCTTCAATGGACAAATGGATAAGGAAGATGTGGTCCATATACACTATGGAGTATTATGCCTCCATCAGAAAGGATGAATACCCAACTTTTGTATCAACATGGATGGGACTGGAAGAGATTATGCTGAGTGAAATAAGTCAAGCAGAGAGAGTCAATTATCATATGGTTTCACTTATTTGTGGAGCAAAACAAATAGCAAGGAGGACAAGGGGAGTTAGAGAGAAGAAGGGAGTTAAGGGAAATTGGAAGGGGAGGTGAACCATGAGACACTATGGACTCTGAAAAACAATCTGAGGGGTTTGAAGGGGCGGGGGGTGGGAGGTCGGGGGAACCAGGTGGTGGGTATTAGAGAGGGCACAGATTGCATGGAGCACTGGGTGTGGTGCAAAAACAATGAATACTGTTACACTGAAAAGAAATTTTAAAAATTAAAAAAAAAAGAATGACAGTTATTTGCAATCGAACACTAATTAATTCAAAAGACTGGGAAGAAAGCTTAGTGCAAAATATATATTCTACCAGTGAAAGCATATTTATATTATTTATGTTTTTACTAATCTTTTTCATGTTTCCATTTCAAGTCTCCAACCTTAATTAATTTCTCCTTTTAAATCTTCTCTGAGGACACCTAGGTGGCTCAGTTAGTTAAATGACTGCCTTCGACTCCGGTCATGATCCCGAAGTTCACTTCTCCCTCTGACTCTCTCCCCTCTCATACTCTCTCTTTCTCTCAAATAAATAAGTAAAATCCTAAATCAATCAATCAACCAACAAATCAACCAGCTAACCCACCCTGTCCGAGTCCGGTCAGTTATACAACTCAGTAGCCAGTGATCATTGCGTACCGTGGTGCAGGTGCGACTCTGCTACTTCTACGTGATAAGGGAAATGCAGCCTCCTGCTCAAGAGAAGTGCCCCTAGAGAGAAGATGTCTACAGACTTTTTCATGGCAGTACCCTATGTACCAGAAGGAGCGATGACTTCATATATGTCTAGCCATAAACCCAAATTCCATAAAGTTGTTTCTTACAGTGTCACTCCGTTCACGATTCACATCCCCAGTCCATGGTAGGGAAAACAAATATAAAAAAGGCAAAAAGGAGGCAATACAAGGTATCCTTAGGGAGAGAAAGGTAAGCTCTCATGTCCTTTGTATCATTCTATTCTCTCACCTTCTGTAAGTCCTACCTTACATGTTTCATCTGTAGTTGGGGAAAGGTGTTTCTCTGACAGTAAATGATCCCTTGCTGGCCCTCTGCTCCGAATGCATCCTTTTGGCCGGCTCTGTGAAAGTGGTTCTGGACCATCTACAATATCATTGCTCTGCCAGCTGGAGGGACATGAAGCTTGGTGGGTAAAAGCAATGAGAGAAATGCAGGAGTGTTTGCTTCCTGCTTTTGCCAGGGTCCTGCAGGGCAAAAAGCTTCTCCAGCACCCAGCTCCTACAGCACCCACTGGCCACCAACACCCAGCTGCCACCCCCAGCAGTGCCTCCCAGGCAGGGTTGTTGCAGAGGCTGGTGCCTCCAGGCAGACATCCCCACACAGCATTCTCCTGAACCTTGGAAAGAAGATTCCCAGCAAGCTCCAGAGGATGGGTTTCTGGCAAACTCCACCTTCATGACATGACACTGACTGGTCCTCCATCCAGTGAGCCAGGGCTGTATCTGCCTCATGAGGTCTAACTTGGAGCCCTTTTCTGAGTTGTCTCAGCCCTCAGGGAGGCTGCTACTTAAAGCGGCTATTCCTATCTTCTTCAGAGCTCACTCTAGTTCTCACCAGACCATCTTACTTCAACATCTTGTTACAGTTAACATTCTTTGCCTTAAATCTTCCATGCTCAAATTTATTTTTTTTTTAAGATTTTACTCATTTATTTGAGAAAGAGATGGTACGAGTGGGGGGAGTGGCAGAGGAGGAGGGAGAAGCAGGCTCCCCATTGAGCAGGGAGCCCCACGTGGGGCTCAATCCCAGGACCCTGGGACCATGACCTCAGCTGAAGGCAGACACTTATTCATGTTCAGATTTCCATGCAGTTTCTCTCTCCTGACAGGAACAAGACTGACATATAGAGTAATTACTAATGGCTAATATGTTAATGTCATATCACACTAACACTCCCCCCTTTAAGCTAACCAAAGATAACCAAAGGATGATGGTTACCTGTTACTTTTATGTTACTGTCATTGTTGTTACTTTTATTTCAATGCCAAGATAAACTTCAGATTTGGGGATATTTTAACTATATGTGTCAAATATGAGTTATGAATAGATTAGATCAAGTAATATAAAGAAAGTTTCAAAAGTTAAAAATGTGTTTTTGAAGTGAGGGGACTCATTGTTTTCCCTATAGGGCACTGAGATTCGATGTCAGGGTTTGCTTCTTAGGAGCTGGAGGAGTTGTACAATAATCCAGCTGGATGTGAGCCTGCCATGGGTCAGAAACAAGGGTATAGGGGTTATGGATATTCCTTTATTTGCTTCTCTCAAAAAAATCTTGGGGCCTTTGGGTGTCTCAGTCAGATAAGCATCTGCCTTCAGTTCAGGGCCCTGAGATCTAACCGCATGTCAGGCTCTCTGCTCAGTGGGGAGCCTGCTTCTCTCTCTGCTGCTCTCTCTCTCTCCCTCTCTCTCTTAGATAAATAAAATCTAAACAAACAAACAAACAAACAAAACAAAACAAACCTTCAAGGAATATATTGTTTGTGCCAATTATATAGATGAAATATCTGAACCTCGAAATTAACTTGCTCAATATTTGAGCAAGTTGGGAACTACAATCCCCAAATGGTAGTTCTAGATTCACAGCCAGATTCTCTCTGACTTCAGAGTAGTTTTTCTTTTCTTAACATGATTTAAGGAATCATGGCAGCTTCTGGGGACAGGCTGGGGACACAGTCATTTACTGCCCAGACACAATAGCAGCTAGTACAATTCCGGCCTCCTGTTTACTGGTCTTATTTGTTAATTTAATCTAATACCCTAGAAATGTATGCAAAATTATATATCTCAGATGATGCTAATATCTTTTTTCTTGGGCAAGTGGTAACTTTTATAATTAGAAATAATTCTCCTTCACATTTTTCCTTTTCAAATATGTATCTCTGTATTAATGCACTTCCTAATGATTCCTCACCAGCTGATACTCAGAAAGAGATTTTATATTCTATCCATACTTCTCTGTGGAAACAAACTTCTGTCTTGATGACCAATCAATAAAATACTCCCATTAGGAAAAAAAAATGAGGAGTATAGTCTCCTGGGCTGCGAAAATGTGTCACACATTTTACCGTCTCTCTTATAAGAATATGAGTATTGAAATGTTGCTTGTTTACAAATTGCAAAATCCATAAGAAATCAAAGAAAAATATACATAATTTGAATTTCGAATAAAAATTCTGTCATGGTGAGTTTGAATCTAACTGCGTCCTTGGCAATTGTTAAGTGCTTGCTAACTTGCATAATGGCTCTGTCGCTTAAAACTCAATACAAGACAGAGAATTGCAACAAAATGCCAGTTTAGAACGGAGAAAATCTTTAGGGTATATATTATCTATTAACTTTCCTTCTCCTAACAAAAGTAACAACACAAAACATAGGATGGTTCAAAGAATATAAAAATCTTTACACAGAGGGGAGAGAAGTAGCAAACAAAGACCTCTTTGTCAAGGCCACATCATCAAAACAATCTAAGACATTTAAAAGCACAAATACATTCAAACACATCTCCTCAAGGATTCAGGCAGCTGTGAGGAGGCAGAAGCCTGCTGACTTAATCTGCACCCCTACCCACCCCCCTGAGCCTGTGCAATATAGAAACTTCTTTGTTATTTTGGACTTGGAAATCATGTTGCCCATACGAGGGATGGACATAGTTTCTGACACTTAAGCTTCAAATTCCTTGCTAATGACTTGGCCAAACTCAACTGGTCACTAAAATTGAACATAACTCTCACTTTATGCATACTGCTAACCCTCAGCCCTAAACAATTCTTCTAATGAAATAATGCCAAGATTGGGGCAAAAATAGCCCCTTTTAAAAAAAGTGATTTATACCTTCTGTTCACCTGCTTTTTAATGACTCTGAGCCATCCAATTTGAATTGCAAACCATAGAATACTTTCCCTTGCTTTATTTTTAAGACAGAACATACCTTATGCTCTTGCATAATAATTATAGCAATAATTAGTCATTTAAAATCAACCAAGTATTCTAGGCATTTAAGGAGAATTTTGTTCAATAACAATTTACATATATGAGACCAAATTACAATAGCTATTAAGTATAAAGTAATTTATTTAGTTCAAGCCTCTATAATGACGTAGACATAAAAAATACTTTCAAGACTAATTATCCAAAATCAATTCAGAAAATGTTTGATCACTCACAATGCCTTATGATTTTTGATTAAAAGTAGCTTGTCCCTGGGAAAAAGTCAGTCTCTTCAATAAATGGTGCTGGGAAAATTGGTCAGATACATGCGAAAGAATGAAACTGGACTACTTTATTTCACCAGACACAAAATGGATTAAAGACCCAGATGTGAGATCTGAAACCATAAAAATGGTTTCCTTCTTGAAGAGAGCACAAGCAGTAATTTCTGTGACGTTGGCTAGAAACATCTTCCTGGATTTATGTTCTGAGACAGGGGAAACCAAAGGAAAAATAAACCATTGGGGTGCACCTGGGTGTCTCAGTTGGTTAAGTGAATGCCTTTGGCTCAAGTCATTATCCTGGAGTCCCAGTACCAAGTCCCAAGTTGGGCTCCCTGCTCAGCAGGGAGTCTGCTTCTCCTTCTGACCCTCTCCCCTCTTATGCTGTCTTTCACTCACTCACTCACTCTCTCTCAAATAAATAAATAAAATCTTTAAAAAAAATAAACTATTGGGGGCACCTGGGTGGCTCAGTGGGTTAAAGTCTCTGCCTTCAGCTCAGGTCATGATCCCAGGGTCCTGGGATCAAGCCCCACTTCGGGCTCTCTGCTCAGCAGGGAGCCTGCTTCCTCCTCTCTCTGCCTGCCTCTCTGCCTACTTGTGATCTCTGTCTGTCAAATAAATAAATAAAATCTTTAAAAAATAATAAAAAATAAACCATTGGGACTTCATCAAAATAAAAATTTCTTCACTGCCAAGGAAACAATTAACAAACTTAAAGGCAATCTATGGAATGGGAGAAGATACTTGCAAATGACATATCTGATAAAAAGTTAGTATCCAACATAATATAAAGAACTTTTAAAACTCAACACCCAAAAAGCAAATAATCCAATTAAAAAATGGGCAGAAGACATGAACAGACATTTCTCCAAAGAGTGCCAAGAGACACATGAAAAGATGCTTAACATCACTCGTCATCAGGAAAATAAAAATCAAAAACTACAATGAGATACCACTTCACATCTATCAGAATGACTAAAATCAAAAAACAAATGACTAAAATCAAAAAACAATAAATGTTGGCATAGACGTGAAAAATAAGAACCCTCAGTGGGAATTCAAACTGGTGTAACCACTTTGGAAAACAGTATGGACATTTCTCAAAAAAATTAAAAATAGAACTATCCTATAGTCTAGGAATCACATTACTGGGTATTTACCCCCAAATTACAAAAACACTAATTCAAAGGGAGGCATGCATCCCTATCTATGTTTATTACAACATTATTTACAATTGCTAAACTATGGAAGTAACCCAAGTGTCCGTCAATTGCTGAATGGATAAAGCAGATGGAATATGACTCAGTCATAAAAAAAGAATGCAATCTAGCCACTTACAGCAGTATAGATGGAACTAGAAAGTATAATGGTAATCAAAATAAGTCAGTCAGAGAAAGACAAATACCATCTGATCTTACTCCTACGTGGAATTTAAGAAACAAATATGCAAAGGAAAAAGAGGAAACCAAGACACCAACTCTTAGCTATAGAGAACAAACTATTGGTTACCAGGGAGGAGATGAGAGGGTGAAATAGGGGATGGAGATTAAAGAGTACAATTAACATGATAAATAAAATAAAATAAAATAAATTTAAAAACAGCTTGTCTCCACAAAATAGATTCCGTATTCTTGGTGACCCATATGAAAGAAAAAGTATATATTTTTATAGGGAGTATTAAGATGACACCAAGTTCGGAAGATAATTGAATGCCATATAAAGGCAAGTTCCTATGACTTCGTGCTTTGGTTTTGTTCTGAGCTCCTCAAACTTTATTCTGAGGGCCTAGGGGTAGAACCTCAAATAACTTCAAAACTGTTAAGTCTGCATGTTGTGTATTAAACATTTATAAGACTTTTCCATTCCCCCCCCCTTCATAAATCTGCTTTGGTAACAGAGAAAAATTCTCTAAATCTTCAATTAAAATTAAAATTAAATTTAAATTAATCCTCAATTAAATTTCTCCCCCAATGATGTTCCACATTTGTGCTATAGACTCTCATATCTGCTGGGAAAACATGGCACACTCCAGTTGGCAGAATACAGGCGATCATATCAGGAGGTCACTTGTTATCTTTGAAAGAATTCTTTTATTGCTCTGACATGTTTTCTTTTTCAATAAAAGATGAAGTACCAGCAACCCCCATGGGACGCTGTTCAAAAGAGCAGCAAGCAACAGGAAGAGAAGCCTAAGGAAAGACTAATGCATGTGTCTATCAAGAACATTTGGGTGTAGGAGCTCAGTGGTGTCCTACTCTCCTGCCTGGGTCTCACCTTCAGAGATCCCAGCTGGCTGTGACCAGTGTGCTTGGCCAGTGCTTACCTGACAGTGAGTGGAACTTAATCTTACAACATTCCCTCAGTACGTGAGACAGCCCAATAAGATGCCAGGGTTTTATTATAAGTGGGTCTGGCTCTGCCCATACTTTGTACATACTAACCCAGAACCAAGTTCCTAGAGCAGTGGCTGTGTTACAATTCTTCCATTCCCAGCTTTCTTTCTGGTCAGTAATTCCAAAGTGTTAGAGAATTTATGTTTTATTATTACTTATGTATAACAAGACCAACATAGCAGGGTATGACTGGCATTGAGAAGAGAGTGTGTCATACTCACAGATCCCATGAGGAGTTTCCTGGGAGGCCTCACAGAAGCACCAGGATCAGTAAGAGGCAGAGGGAGTGAGGGCAAAATGGAGACAAGAGCCTTTATTGTGGTTTCCATGGGGAGAAGAAGGAGGGGCAGAGTAGACAAGCTATGGTTGGCTATTTTGTTTTTTATTTTTAAAGATTTTTTTTAAAAGATTTTACTTATTTGTGAGAGAACGAGAGAGCACAAGAAGGGGGAGCAGGAAGAAGAGGGAGAAGCAGGCTCCCCACTGAGCAGAGAGCCTGATATGGGGCTTGATCCCAGGACTCTGGGATCATGATCCGAGCTGAAGGCACCTGCTTAACCAACTGAGCCACCCAGGTATTTTTATGGTTAGCTATTTTAAATAATTTCAGTGGTCGCTGGGGCATGAAGTGCCCATAGAGGTCTGGTCCCTTGCCCTGGGGTGATCAGGGCAGGGGGAGAGTGGCTCCAGTATGAAAGCAGTAGAGCAGGTGGTGGGGTGTGGGCCCTGATGTGGTGGTTTGCATAGAAAAGGAGAAAATGCAAAGGAGTTTTTGGTTCTCTCTACCAATAAGCAGATCTTAGGAGGGGCAGCCTTACCAGTCAACAACACCCCAAGAATAGAGAAAACAAAAGGCATGTCCAATGCATAAACCCTGCTTTCAAAGCTGTGGATATCTATATATCCAAGTTCACACTGTGCCCTTCCTATCCCCCCTTCACCCAAATTCTCCAAGTAATTACTTAGGACCCCTTGCAAATATACAGCCTCCGAGAAACTGGAGGCCAACCCAGATGAAAGGGGTGTTCAGAGAAGTTAGCCACTTTCTTCTTTCTGAAGCCAGAGGCATCTGCCCCAACCACTGAAGACCTAGTCTTCAGAGGTGATGTGTATGTTTCACACTGACCTGGATCAGGGATACACACACAGGGAAGTCAGAGAAAGGGAAGCACAATGATCGATCCACCCTTCAAAATGGGATCTTCTCACAGCAACGGGGAGTTGGGGGTGATGGCTCATAATGGATCCTCTTTCTGCCTAGAGTTCAGAGCCCACTGAGAAAGACTCAGAGGCAATCAGACGGAGGGGAAAATATCAGGTTTGTTGTGAAAGACGTTGAACTGGAGAAATGCAGCTCGCACCTGGGGACAATAGAGCATCTATATCCTCTCCTGGAATCAACACACAAAAGCATGTGCATAGACTCACCCACGTGTGGATGTATGAGCACACACACGCATACCCCAAGAGAGAACTGGACCTCGGCATGCCTTTCCCTGGAGAAGAGGAACATGTGCAACCTGAGGACAAGCTGTCCTGGAAAAGACACCACTCTGCTGATGGGAGCAACCCAGTTTCAGCTCCTTCTCCCAGGCTCACAATTGACAACTCACTCCCTACTGCTGGGGATAATGAGTGCAGGGCAAGGAAAGGAGACAGCTACTGTCTTCCAAAATTCCAGATAGAGGGATTTCCTATTTATTATTGTGGGCCCAGGTAGAATGATGAGGAGGGAAAAGAATGATATTGCCTACAAATATATTCATTCCATTGTGGTCAGCATAACCTGGTACTTCCTGTGTGCAGGCTCTGCGCTAGGGCCTGGGAATGAAGTAATTAATTAGGTAAATTTCCTGTCTTTATATTCACAAGCTAGCAGGAGAAAAAAGGGGCACATAAAACAAAACACTCTAGGCCACCATGCTTTGTAGTGAAAGCAACAAGGATATAGATACTCTAGAAGGTTTGTGTAAGCACATAGTTGTCTAAACCTACTTCCTGAGACCTGGAGTAGGAAGTGGCTGTCCATCACTGCAGACAAATAGAAACACACACACACACACACACACACACACACACACACACACAAAGTGCTATAAGCCAGGTTCTCCCCAAATCTCAGAAATATCACTTTATTTTTTTTATTTTTTTTAAAGATTTTACCTATTTATTTGACAGAGATCACAAGTAGGCAGAGAGACAGGCAGAGAGAGAGAGGAGGAAGCAGGCTCCCCGCTGAGCAGAGAGCCCGACGCGGGGCTTGATCCCAGGACCCTGAGATCATGACCTGAGCCAAAGGCAGCAGCCAAACCCACTGAGCCACCCAGGCGCCCCAGAAATGTCTCTTTATAAAGCTACTAATATTGAACTCCTTCCTTATGCTGGTCTAGAGGCATCTAAGAAAGGAAAAGACACAGTGCTTGCATTTGTGAAAAATGTAAAACATGTCAAACGTTATTTCTTTTTTTTTTAATTTTTAAATTTTATTTTACTTTTTCAGTGTTCCAAGATTCATTGTTTATGCACCACACCCAGTGCTCCATGCAGGACATGCGCTCCTTAATATCCTCCACCAGGCTCACCCAACCCCCCACACCCCTCCCCTCCAAAACCCTCAATTTGTTTCTCACAGTCCACAGTCTCTTATGATGGTTCCTCATCCTCTCCAGTTTCCCCCAACTCACTTCTCCTCTCCTTCTGCCAATGTCCTCCATATTATTCCTTATGCGCCACAAGAAAGTGAAACCATATGATAATTGATTGTCTCTGCTCAACTTATTACACTCAGCAATCTCCTCCAGTCCTGTCCTTGTTGATATAAAAGTTGGGTATTCATCCTTTCTGATGGAGGCATAATACTCCATTGTATATATGGACCATATCTTCTTTATCCATTCATCTGTTGAAGGGTATCTTGGCTCTTTCCACAGTTTGGCCATTGCTACTATGAACATTGAGGATATAGATGGCCCTTCTTTTCACTACATCTGTATCTTTGGGGTAAATATCCAGTAGTGTGATTGCTGAGTCATAGGGTAGCTCTATTTTTAATTTCTTAAGGAATCTTCACACTGTTTTCCAAAGTGGCTGCACCAACTTGCATTCCCACCAACAGTGGAAGAGGGTTCCCCTTTCCCCACAGCCTCTCCAACACTTGTTGCTTACTGTTTTGCTAGTTTTGGCCATTCCAACTGGTGTAAGGTGGTTTCTCAATATGATTTTGATTTGAATCTCCCTGATGGCTAATGATGATGAACATTTTTTCATGTGTCTATTAGCCATTTATAAGTCTTATTTGGAGAAGTGTCTGTTCAGGTCTTCTGCCCATATTTTGACATGATTATCTGTTTTTTGAGTGTTGAGTTTGAGGAGTTTCAGATCTTGGATATCAGCCCTTTGTCTGTAATGTCATTTGCAAATATCTTCTCCCATTCTGTGGTTTACCTCTTTGTTTTATTGACTATTTCCTTTGCTATGCAGAAGCTTTTTATCTTGATGAAGTCCCAAAAGTTCATTTTCACTTTTGTATCTTTTGCCTTTGGAAACATGTCTTGAAAGAAGTTGCTGTGGCTGATGTCGAAGAGATTACTGCCTATGCTCTCCTCTAGGATTTTGATAGATTCCTGCCTCACGCTGAGGTCTTTTATCCACTTCGAGTTTATCTTTGTGTATGGTGTAAGAGAATGATCAAGTTTCATTTTTCTATATATAGCTGTCCAATTTTCTCAGCACCATTTATTGAAGACACTGTCTTTTTTCAACTGATATTTTGTCCTGCTTCATCGAAGATTTGTTGCCCATAGAGTTGTGGGTCCCTATCTGGGCTCCCTACTCTGTTCCACTGGTCTATGTGTCTGTTTTTGTGCCAGTATCATGCTGTCTTCACCAAGACAGCTTTGTAGTGAAGCTTGAAATCAGGCAACATGATGCCCCCAGTTTTATTTTTCTTTTTCAACACTTCCTTAGCAATTTGGCATCTTTTCTGGTTCCATACAAATTTTAGGATTGTTTGTTCCAGAACTTTGAAAAATGCTGGTGGAATTTTGATCAGATGGCATTGAAAAGTATAGATTACTATAGGCAGTATAGACATTTTAACAATGTTTATTTTTCCAATCCATGAGCATGAAACATTTTTCCATCTTTTTGTGTCTTCTTCAATTTCTTTCATAAGTGTCAAAATTTAATTCTAAGGGAACCATGATAAATGCAGTTTTGTAGTAAATCAATACAGAACAGACGGAAAGAGGAGAAGCGATCACAGACTGACATGATCGCAAAGGCCTCCTGGAGAGGAGCACTTGAGTCTAAGTTTCGACCTTGAAGAATGTGTCTAGACAGAGCAGGGAAAATTTTCCAGATGAGAGAAACAGCTACTTTAAAATCTCTGATACAGGAGATACAAGCATGTAGGGGTGGGTGGGGGTAGTGGGGCAAGCCATGGATTTGGGCAGGCATTTCACCAAAACATACAGAACCCTGGGAAATGTCTACTGCTTTGTCTGTGGATAGCAGCCTACCTGCTGGCCAAGATAGAAAGTGAATTCCATTCAGCTGCTGGAGGCCTGATTACTTCTTATCTCTACACACAGATGATGGGTAGCACTGGAGGAATATTCAGGATATCTGGAACTGAGTGGGGAAAACACCATAGGAGTAAGTCTTTCAACGGCCCAATCAAGCCTAGCAAATATTTTGCAGTTAGATCTGTCAACACATTGCATTTGCCACCCCTTGTTGCTCTTGTCATCTAGTCCCACAGAGCACAGGAACAGCCCCATGGAGGCGCTCCTGCCTCTATTTGAGAACTAGAATGGAAATGGCACCAAGCATGCTCATAGTCTCAGAAGCACTCTCTAAAGAAGTACCTGCATTGCCACCTTTCCTGGGAGCCCAGGAAATTGACAGGCCACCTTTCCTCTTTTCCTCATGATTACCTCATCATCCACACCAAGCCTAAGCTGAATTTGGGTGCTTACTCTGCTGAGATGTTCATCTATCTTTCATACATTCTCTCTTTGTGTTTTCACTCTGCATCCTCAACTCTCTACTGAGATTCCATGTTGAGGATTGGACAGCCTAAATGCAATCCGGTCTGTAACAAACCACCCGAACAAGACTGCTGGACAGCAAGTCTGCTTTTATGGCTGTTGTGAGGTTTTATCTCCCTGTTGCTGAAGAAGGCCAGGACCAGTGTATAAGAGGCATGAGTCCTCCATTCTGCAGGTCCTGAAGCATTGCAACATCATCAAGATGCCTGTCAAATCAGATCTTCAGGCTCCTAGTATGAATTCTTAATCCCCAGTCAAGATAGAAGTCTTTACTATAAAGCCCTATGAGTATATATGGATCAAGAAGATCCATATGGAGCACTGGGTGTGGTGCATGAACAATGAATCTTGGAACACTGAAAAGAAAAGAAAATTACAAAGAATAAAACAAAAAACCTGTAAGTAGAAGGTTAAAGTACAGAAGTGTTTGCACAAAGGAGAGATGGCAGCTGTTAGGATGTCTTCACCTTCTTCACGCCTGGAGCCTACCTTGCTCACCTCTAATCTTACAATGGAGAGGAAGGGTGGCTTCCCCAGGATCAGCTGGACTCGGGTATCTGTTAAATACTTGTACACTTCTGATTTTTCTTTGTTTTTCTGATATCTGTTCACCATGGAAGAAGGAATCACTCAGGAAAGATAGATGTAAATCTTTAAGATAAAAATGCTTATAACACATAGAGTAATAACTAGAGTGAGCAGAGAAAAAATTCATCCTAAAGACAGTGTTAGCCCTCTTGGCAACTTGTTTTTGCCCCAACGTAAATCTAAGTACTCTAAGCTTCTTTTTTTTTTTTTTAAGATTTTATTTATTTATTTATTTATTTGACACACTGAGAGAGAGAGAGACAGTGAGAGAGGGAATATAAGCAGGGGGAGAGGAAGAGGGATAAGCAGGTTTCCCGCTGAGCAGGGAGCCTGATGCTGGACTCAATTTCAAGACTCTGGGATCATGACCTAAGCTGAAGGCAGCCGCTTAACCAACTAAGCCATTCAGGTGCCCCTGAATCTAGCTTCTTAATCAGTAAAACTCAACTGGACCTCAGAAAGCAAGGGCAGGAAGAAAGAGAGCCAATGTGCTTCTTTGTTGTAGAGAAAGTATTGCTGAGAACATAACTTCAGATGAGTCTCTAGTCGTACGTAACAAGCAAAAACAAAACGAACTGGCAGAACATTCTCTGGACTTTGTAGGAAAATAGACTACATTTTGCACCCTCCCCACTCTCCGCAGAAGTTTTATGCTCTACTTGGTCTCACACTCAGCTAAAAGGAAGCAGTTGGGGTGTCCACGCAGTGGCTGCTGAGAGAAGTAGAAACACATTGAGCTCAACCCAGTCCACCCCATGTACTTCCCGCCTCTTAAGTCTACACGGGAATCCAGGTTTGCAAACAAGCAGGCCTCTGTGGAGTCATAGGTTCTGGGCTTCTATTGTAAGAGGTGGCATGGTGTGACAGAAAGGATCTGAGGGCAGAGCTAGTGCCTTGAGTTGAACCCCTCTCTACCACTTATAGGCTGGATGAGGGAGCAAGCTGGTTGACTATAATATGCTGTATTTTTCTCCTCACTAGAATACGTGTCTGGGCAACATCACAGGAAAGAGAAAGAGCTTTGGGAACACAGAAGCGTGACTCAGATGTCATTCTCATACCTACCAGCATGTAAGTTCCTGAGGTGGGAACACCTTTCTCTTGTCTTTGCACATTCTAGTGCACGACTGGTGGGCATGTGATTCCCAAGTTCCCACGCAGCCCTGGGTGCCTCTGCAGGGGTGGCTGACAGGAACAGCACATTCTTCATTTTATCCAAGTTGTCTTTTTATGGTTAAGTCTAGATCCTCTCTACTCCTCCTGATGGACAACACCAGGAGGACCCTGAGCCCTGAGTACTGGCGTTGCAGTCCCCTGTCTCCAGTACCACTGGGTGGTGTTACTTTGGAGGGAGAAGGGGAATGGATCTCTCTCTCTCCCCTGTCTCTCTCTTTCTCTCCTGCTTCTTCCTTGTCTCTGCTTCTCCATCTATCTTGCATTTCCCTCTGCACACACACACACACAGACACACACACACACACACACCCGGCAAGCACATTCACATCCTGCCACATCCCACATGCGTGCAATGCCCCCATCCGCAGCAGGGAGAATCTGGCCTAGGGATGTCTGCTGTTGAGATGTCTGGCTATAGATATGGCTGCCCGGCTGAAGACAGTGTCTCGTCATAGAAACAGCATCTGTTTTGCCTCACGGGGAAGAGGAGAATGACAGTTACTCTTTTCGTTATTAGAAGATGATGTTATGCCAAGTAAGTTACTCCAGGGCAGGGGAGTGTTAAGGGCTGTGTTTCCTCCCTTCCTCACCTCTCCTCTGTCCTCGTGCGGGACTCCTTCCCCCCGCCCCACCCCATCCTGTGTCACTTCTCACAAGAGATGGCCAGTGTCGTTTCCTGGTACAGTAGATGTGGTAGCGACCGACCAGACTCTTTCTGTTTTACTAATTATGTGTTGGGATGTTTAAAAACAAATCCATCTGAATTCTAAGAGATTATGGCATTAAAGCCATCACATGAGACTCCTACTGTTACCAGGTCAGCTCCTTAGTCAATCAGTAATGGATCTGTTACCCTTTGCCACTTCAGCCAAGAAAATCCAAGTGCAAATATTACTGAGTGTCTGTACGCCCAAAATAGAAGATGATATGCATAAGAGACACCTCTTTCTCTTATTTTTTGTGTGACTCTAACAGAAAACATCTTCTGCAGA